>NC_143177.1:22972100-23298100 GCF_047325235.1 Durio zibethinus
CTGGAAATTCCATATCACACCGAACTTGCCCACAGTTGCAACTAGGTGACGCTCTTGTTTACCATTCTCAGTGACCTAAAGAGAGTGTGAATTGTGATTCGCAAGTCAGTTCCAAAAGTAATTAATGTCATGTAGTACCAAAGTTACAAGATGTAGTAACACAAATGGTCATTTAAACTATCCAATGTCAATGAATCACGGGAGAATGGAGAAAATTTGTTTAATACAACTTAAAGCACGCACAATGGCCTAACTCAAGCAACAGATGGTCTAAAGCATGTGCAAAAGGCTCTTCACATAAAACAAATAAGGCAACGGAAAGTGCAATGGTATGATGCATTTAGAACAGTCAATAATGAAGAAAAACATCAAGCTAAACATGAATGAAACTATGCTGTGAGGTTTTAAGGTTCATGACAAATTTCATTGCTTGACTTTGTTTTTGAACTTTCAGGCCATAGATGAACCTCAAGGGAATACAAAAAGAAAGAAGATACACCTAATACATGAAACATCCAATGATATGCACATTAAACAAATAAAGTTCAGTTAAACAAGAATCCAAACTTAAAGAAACAGGAAATAAGTTCAGCAGACTCCAAAGAAAAGTGAAAAACACTATTACTGAAAACAACTAATAAAAGGAATGTGTCAGGTATAAAAGGAATTCGATCTTACCCATGAGAAATGGCCACCATGAAATTTATTATTGTTCCCAGCTAGATGTGAATCCAGAGGAGTCAACTTCAACAATCTGGGTGCAGGAATTTTATTCCCCATTCTACCAGTAAATCCAGTCTTTGTCTTCCCGTCTTTATCAGTAAACAGAGTGCAAATGAGGATCAGATATGTATCAGTTGTGCCCAACACCCACTTCCCATCATAGGTAACATCTACATAAGTAATTGGCGAACCAAGTCCTGGAAAAGCGGTCTTGGCCTGCCTCATCGAGGTCTTTGAATACAATCTGATCTTCCCGTCAAGTGACCCAACCACAATTGATCCATCACCAGTACTTGCAAAGCACTGAAAATTCGTCCCTCTCGAGAACTGATGCCCTTGTGTCCAATGCAATACAGGTGAATCACTTGTGGAAATGTTCTGGACCATCCCTTTCCTGTCTCTCATATCCCACTGGCACAACCTATTATCATCCAAGCCCAAAAAGGTAGATTCAGATGGATCCAATTGTGACCCTTTGGTATCGTTGGTAATATCCCTCATCGTAATATCAGTCCCATCCTTCTCAAACTTCCATTCCGTAACAATCTTCCCTGTCTCAAGATCAACCTGCTTAAGCCCAGTAGAATTAGGCTTCCCTTCATTTGCCGGACTCATAAGCATCATATTCGTCTCAGCCCTCATTAACAGTGCCTTTTTCGGTGTTGAATCGGACACATTTCCCCCGATCCTAGACTCCCCACCATCAAACTTCACACAAATACCTTTCCCGTGGATCCCACGGTTAAAGTTCCTATAAACCTGAACACCCAAATCATTTACCAAGAAACTATTATCCAACGCACCTAAAGCCAAACTCTGAACACCTCCATTTGCTGCCTCCTCAAACTCCTCCATCAATTCTTGACTCCCTTTAACTGGAGTCGAACCCAAGCTATAATCCTCTGCATCTTCCCACATAGAATCATCTGCTGCCTCAGGTTCCATCCACCCAATAAAGTCCTTTCCATAAATCTTAACCTTATTGTCTTCACTAGCTTCCATGCCATAAACATTCTCAAACAAACAATTTTGAAACTGGGTCACAAAACTCCTATACTCTTCATCAGTTAAAAACTTTAAAGCCCAAACAGCTTTATCAACAAAATCAACTCTTTTTTGATCCCCAAACATTTTCAATTGCATTTCAGTTGAAACCCTAGACCTAACTTTGGATCCCACTTTCAGAACCCACCAAGATTCTCCTTTTCCACCCGCACCGTCTGATTCATCACCATCCTCATAGTCATCACCGTTTATTTTAGGTGTCTTGATGAAATTATAAGAAGTGAGTTTTTCAGAAACTACCCATTTGGCTTTAGGGGTGTTTCCTCCAATATGAAGGTAAAGCTTTACTGGGTTTTTTAGATTGGGTTTTGGCTGTTGTTGAACAGAGTTGTATTTCAGTTTTAGGGATTTGAGTTTAGCATCGATATCCTCGAGACTTTTGTGAGTACCTGAGGAGGAAGTAGAAGAAGAAGATTGGGTGTGTTGCTGATCGCTTGAAGCGTCGTCGTATTGCTCCTCTTCTTCTTCTTCATAGTCCTCTTCAGGTTCCGAGTCACTGATGCGATCTTCCCGGCTTTGAGAAGTGCCCATTTTTAGATTCTATTGATTTACAAAAATGATTTGAGAGAGAAAATAGCCAAATTTCAAACTTTTTTTGGGAGTTAGAGCTTACGATTGCCGATTTCAGATGAACGTGTGGCTTTTATAGACTCGACTTTGCCACTATAGTCACCGGCTATTTCCAGTTTTCTTTTTTTCTTTTTTTGCCAATACGGACATTACCAGTTAATACCCCATTTTCTTGTTTTCATTTTCTTTTAATTTGCTTTTTATTTTTCTTTTGCTTTCCTTTTGCTTTTATTTTGTGAATTATCTTCTTTTTTTTTCTAAAAAAAAAAGTAATTAATCAGTAAAAAAAAAGGGAGCCTTAAAAGTTAGTAATTATATATATATATAATATTAAAGACTAATATAAATGGCTGTTTTGTTTCCCCGTGAGTGAAGGGTAAATGAGAAAATTTGAGGGCCACATAACCCATCAAAAGAGAAATTCAAGGGCATTAAAATTAAATAATTACTAAAATATATGCCACCTTGCTTTTGCTAAGGTCACCGGATATTACCGGTTAGCGTCGTTATAAAGTGGCGCGAAGTCTTAGCAGCGAAGCAAAACGCTGCGTTGGAAGCTTGGGATGGTACGCAAAGGCACGTGTTGCAGTCGCGTTATAAAAGCGTAACCATTAGTTAGGAGTTAGTACGTGTTTGGATCGCGTTTCAAGAAACTTCAAAACTGGGAGTCATCAAGCTTTGGATTTTCCTTTCCATAACAGCTAGCAACTGTTTTTATACGAAAAAGGTGTAATATGCAGTTTTAAGTATGAATTTTAGAGTAAATAGAATTACAAAACCTCAGTTTCCAAGCATTCTCCATGCCATTCCCGCATTTTAACTAGAATAGTTTAATCACAAATACCTTGGTATTTGCATTTCTTTGCTGTTCGCTTCATGGCCTGAGAAGCAATGCCGCTTGAATCTACATTGCAATCACAAAACATCAAATTCCATCACTGAAAAAAGACTAGGGAAGTGTAGGAAATGGGAAAAACATCAAAGTATAAAGATAAGACAGCAACTCACCACTCTCATAAAGCATCTCGAGCAGCAATTCTGCATGTTATGGCATCTGCAAGAGTGGAGATGCCTAGCTCGGGGCCAGATATTTTGTAGTGCTGAAGAATTCCAGAAAATGATCATCTACTGCTACAAGAAGAGGCAAAAGGAGATGAAAGCGACAAAATTGGGAGATCAAGTTCACAAACCTTTTGGATCTGAGCTTGGTCTGCTCTTCCTTCCAACTCCTCTAAATCAACCTCTTTTCCATTGATAAGCTTCTCCACAGCTTTCATCTACAAGAATTCTAATAAATCATTAACATGGAATAGGACGGATGTGTATGAAAACAAAACAGTGAATAGCCCAATGCAAAACATGCATACAATGTAGTATCACCTCATCAGGAGAAGCATTAAATCGAGCTGCAAGGACATAACTTGAATTTTCAGAAATACCACATCTTTTCAAGGATTCTGTAATCTGGAAATAATCAATGTTTTTGCGGTAGTTAAATTTCAAATAACTGAAAATTGGGTGATGAAATAAAAAGTCATAAATGGTTTAAGATGATTACATGTTTAGATCCTGAGTAATTGTAAACAAGTTCAGAATGGAGTGTACGCGTAGTCAATGAATCCCGTGACTTGGCAATAAGCGTCTTATGTGCCGCAGCTAGAACAGGGAAAACATCTGGAATCTGTCTCAAACATCCAGACACATGAAATCAATAAGAGAAACTATATGAAAAAGCATCTGGACCTCGAAGGAGGGCAAAATTAAAGTTGGCTAGAAATATAAACTCAGGATTCAGGAATCATACAAGTGATGCATTAAGAAATGCAACTTCAGGATCAAGTTTCCCAGCTTGCATAGAGTCCAGGAGTTCCCTGCAAGATACTAATCAAAATTTAGGAACTCAGTCTATAAACAAAGCCTTTCTCTTATCTAGAGAAAGACCCAAAAAAGAAAAGAAAAAAGAACTCTTCCTTTCTCTTGGAGGCATTTTCTATCACTTTTTTTATTAAGCGGCAAAGGCTTCTTGGACTTTGCCCAAAACATCCTCTCTCCAGATCGGCTCAAACAGGCTTATCTATGTTGAACCTAGCGAATTTATGAAAAGTTACTTCCCCACGACCTCTTATCGATTCGAACCCAATCAATAAAAGGAGGAGCACACTTCTTTACCAGGTGAGTCAGCCATTTTGACAAGTTAATTACCCAATATTAGCATATACAAAGAAAAAAAAAAGGTTAGTACTTTCTAAGAAATCCCATAATAAAGAGCTTAATGGGATGTGAAAATTTCCATATACCCTAATCAGGCTAATGGAATTAAAGCTCAACACCTCACATTGGGTGAAACAGCACTAAGAATTCATAATTGCATAAATTATCAACAAAATTTGATACTTTTTTCCAAGATTTAGAACGATTCAAAAATATCAACAATTAGAAACTACTGCATAAATCTTTCATTAAACTATTATTAAAAAAAAAAGAGGCTGGGTTTGAAAAGGAAAGGGAGAGAGTACTTGGAGTTGGTGACCTCGGTGAAGAGGGCAAGCGAGAGAGTAGTACTTCCATTGATTTCAATTACCTTCATCTCTGCTCCGCAAAAACAACAATTCAGAACCTTGGGTATGGAAGCTAGGGTTTTAGCTTCATCATCACGCCTAGCATATAAACCTAGTACGGCGCGTTTAATCGGAAAAAGACAAAAGAAAGATAAGAAATTGGATACTTGTTGCCTTCGCGTCAGGTAGGGATCGAACCTACGACTTTCTGCTTAGGAAACAGACGCTCTATCCGCTGAGCTACAGACGCTGTCTATTGAGATCGTGGCCCTGAAATATATTATGGATTTAACCATCCCAATCCAGATACCTTTTCGTCACACCTTAATTGTAAAGCTTTAATTAAAGTATAAAAAATTCGAAAATACGTATTTTTTTAAATTCTATACTTCATCAAGTTGCATTCATCGCATATTAAAGGTCCATTTGAATAAAAGATGAAATTTATTTCAATAAAATTTATTAAAATTGTGATAAAAAAAATCATTTTAGCTGCAATTGAAAAAAAAAATTCAATATAAAATTGAATAAATTTTAATAAAATTGATATTTGAATTTAACTTATGATAATTAAAACTTACAATGCAATTGCATTTAAACATCAGCTAAAAGTATCTTGCCTGTAGCTTGCTTGTGGCTTTGTTAGTTGGCTTGATACCTTGTTTGATCCGTTTGTTTGATAATTCAAATTTTAGTATCAATAATTTTTTTTGTGAAAAACGTGTATTTATTTTGTTTAAAAATTAATTCAATATAAGCTTTATCTTGTTTTAGGCATAAATTAAAAAGTACTAAAATTGGATGGTTTTTCTGAAAAAGGAAAAGGTAAATAACTAGATAAATAAAAGGATGAAAGAATTTTGAAATATACCAATCAAGGAAAAAATGGAGGGGGTGACCTGGTCAAGCATGTCCACCATGGATTCTGAGATGAATTTCTATCTTCATGCATAGCCCTTGAGGTGTCAACCTCTTCATAATTTGGAAGCAGTCGGACACCCAAACCTTCTCTTCTCATTCTCTCTCTCCCAACAAAATAAACAGAACTTCCCAAATCCCTTTTTGGAGGTTACCTTCCTCCCCTTGACAAAATGTCCCTCTCCATCTTCCTCCTATGGCTGGTTAGCATTCCCTTCTTCGTCCATTCTTCCCCTGATCAGCCTACAGGTATCCATTACACACTTCACTGATGGCAATATTGCATTTTTCTCATTGGTTTAAAGGGTCATACAGGAAAATTTTGAAAGGATTACATTCATTCATTTCATTTCTGTTTAAATTAATTTGAAAGGTGAATTTAGCTAGGACATGAATTGTTTTCATTACAATGTAAATTCTGTTCACTTTTTGTCAATTATGGCTACTTTCTGTTTCTCTTATGCATGGTCGCTTGATGCAGGTCTGCTGATAACCTGTGGCTCCTCGGTTAAACAGACTATACCTGGCACCAAACTCACCTATATCCCTGATGATGGCTTTACATTTGTTGGAAACAAAACAGCTCTTAAGAACAAAGATTTGCTGCCCATACTAACAACATTGCGATACTTTCCCGATAAGTCAGCAAGAAAATATTGCTACACATTCCAGGCAATTAAAGGAGGGAAATATCTAGTGAGAACTATCTATTATTATGGGGGTTTTGATGGAGGGGAACAGCCGCCAGTGTTTGATCAGATTATTGGAGGGACTAAATGGAGCGTTGTTAATACCACAGAGGATTATGCAAATGGACTAACTTCATATTATGAGGTCATTGTGGTTGCCCCTACCACAACCCTGAGCGTTTGCCTTGCAAGAAATAAGCAAACTGCTTCGAGTTCAAGCCCTTTTATATCAGCCATTGAAGTGCTTTTTCTTGATGATTCTATGTATAATTCCACAGATTTTGATGAATATGCTCTTGCTACAGTGGCAAGAAGTACCTTTGGAAATCAGGAGGACAGCATCAGGTAAGGAAACTAAACCATTTTTCTTTTCCTTTCAGTTTGAACATTTGAAGGTTTGTAGTGATCAGGTGAATTCCCAAATTGGGTTTAGATCATAGACGGTATTAGGAAAAATATCATACATTTGGATCAGATAGACTTTTTTGCACATTCATTCAATTTGGGAATGAAACAGAAGTCATAATTAGAAGGAAAAAGGAACATAGAATTATAAGGTTGCAAGAATTCTGGTGGTTAATGTGCAATCTTTTGAACCTAGCTTTCCAGATGATCCATATTATCGATTGTGGCAACCATTCAAGGACAAAAACGCCGTTGTTTCAAGCCAATCCAGTGTAAGCACTTCAGAATTTTGGAACAAGCCACCAGCCAAAGCATTTGTAACGGCAATCACAAGAAGTCCAGGGAAGAAACTTGAAGTCCAGTGGCCACCCGTGTCACTTCCTAGTACCAACTACCACATTTCCTTGTATTTCCAGGACAACAGAAAACCAGACACAAATGCCTGGAGAGTCTTTAGTATTGCAGTAAATGGGAAGACTTTCTACAGTAATCTCAATGTCTCAACTGGTGGCGTGACTGTGTATTCACCGCAATGGCCTCTGTCTGGCCAGACACTAATCAGCCTGACTCCTGATGTTAAAAGTTCTGATGGGCCCTTGATCAATGCTGGTGAAATCTATCAGATTTTGCCTCTTGGTGGAAGGACTCTTACAAGAGATGGTAACTGATTTTCAGTCCCTTGTTTCAGTATCCATCATACTAATCCATTTTTTTATTGGTTTTAATAATGTCTGCTCTCTGCATTTCCCAGTGGCGGCAATGGAAGAATTGGCAAGAAGCTTCAACAACCCACCGCCTGATTGGACAGGTGATCCATGTTTGCCCCCGGAGAACTCGTGGACAGGAGTTACTTGTTCTAAAGATAAAATGGCTAGAGTTATTTCTCTGTAAGTTGTGCTAAATTTACTAGTATCACATGAAGCAGCCCCTTGAGCGCAATTAGTCCCTCTAAAAAATGTGCTAACCATAATATAACACATAATTTGGTTACTTTTATACTGATTTTGTGTCCTATGTCTCCTTTTTATTCCTTTCCTTTTCTTTTTCTTGATGATATGAAGGGATCTTACAAACTTTGGAATATCTGGCAGTCTAGCTCCAACTATAGACAATTTAACTGCAATCCATCATCTGTAAGTAAACTAGCTTCTTCAGTTAGGGTACTAGACTCTCCAACATCACCTGTTCATGGCTATTAATTGGAATCATCTACTTGCAGTTGGTTAGGGGGCAACCAAATCTCGGGTTCCATACCAGAGATGTATTCATTGGGTCGGCTTGAAACTCTGTATGTTCTCTGACAAAAATGCTTGCTGATTGTGTTGTGTTCCCTCCTAAATTTTCTTCTCTGCTTCATTAAATTTATTGCACTAACATTAATCTGGTGTTGTTCATTATCCCTGGAAGCCATTTGGAGAATAACAGCTTTACAGGGCCAATCCCCAAATCATTTGGCAAACTTGGGAATCTTCGTGAGATGTAAGTGTATGCCAGTGGGAACAAAAAATAGAAATTCTTATCAAAAGTATTCCCTTTTTCATACCTGATGGTTTTGTGCATGTTGACAGATTCCTTCAGAACAACAATCTTGATGGTTCAATTCCTGACGAACTACAAGGGAAGAAGGGCATAAATCTTCAGTAAGAAAAATTCATCATCCCTCTTTTGATATAGACAGAAATTCTCAAAGGAGTCTGATTTGCTTCCTCCAAAGTTTATGGCAAGGCTTTATTTCATTTTTCAAATTAAACAAATGATTATGCTTCTGTTTCAGGGTGTCTCCTGGAAATCATCTATCAGCATAATGCTAATAAAGAAGGATATAAGAGAGCAACAAAAATTTCAGCGCCAAGTGAATGATCTCATCGGGAAGTTGTGGCCTTTGTGAGTATCTTCACGCAGACTGGTGGGGAAAGCGGAGAGAGATCCATCGGCTGCTTGTTTCTTTAGGGAAGGTTTAGATATTTTTATGTCTCTAATCAAGCAATGCTGGAATTGCTTGATCTTGCTAAATCAAAATCGAGCTCCAGGGAAAACTGTAACTACACAAATCCCTTATACACCGATAAAACATAGTATTACATTACATTACATTACATTAAATTATAATACTAAAACTCCTTTGACAGTTAATGATGAAGAAGAGTGAGTTGATTTATGTTGGCTGACAGGCTGAACAATTTTGATTTTACTCTGCCTCTGACATTCAAACTTTCTTATTTCTTTTTTTTTGGCCAAAAACTTTCTTATTTCTTTTTATTTAATCACTTTTACCGTTTAAAAAATAAATAGATAGGTTTGATAATTTTTAACACAATACAAAATTATATGAAAAAAAAAAAAAAAAACATGAAAGTGCAACGATTTAAAATTTTGAGTTTTCACCCTTTTTTAACACAGAACAAATAGACACAGATGAATACACCAATTCCAGGATGCTGCTTCCAAGACCAAAATTGACATTGTAAGAATTAAGACCAAAAAAACTGGTAAGGAAACTAACAGTTGGCCCGCCACAATCCTCTTTGGAAAACTCATAACCAAAACTGCAACGAACTTTGCAAAATCCTCTCCCTTTCTTGTCACCCAAGCCTTTTTCACGCAAAGCCATCTCCACTCCTCCCTATCCTATCCCGAACCTCAATCCGCTGCTTCACCACCAGCGGCGACATTCCCGCTGCCCAATATTCCCCAAGTGGTTCCAGTTCCCGACCACGACCACGAAAACCTCCGACATTTACGGAGGAGGTGTCCGAATTGGACAAGACAACTTCGAAGCTCCAGCAGGTAGCAGCATTAAGGTTAAAAAATGGTCGAGGAATAGAGATAGTTATTTGACTAATGATGATGATCCTCTTCCTCTTCCTATAACATACCCTGATTCTTCCCCTGTGAGTGCTGAAGAAATTGATAAGCGACTCCAATGTGATCCCCAAATTCAGGTCTAAAAAAAAATTTCTAATTTGATTCAAGATTAAAACTTGGGTTTTAGAGATTGAATTGCTTGAGTTTTTTATGGGTTTTGTTTGTAGGATTGTCGGGAAGTGGTATATGAATGGACTGGGGTGTGCAGGAGTTGCCAAGGGACTGGACTTGTTAGCTACTATAATAAAAGAGGGAAAGAGATTATCTGCAAATGTATACCTTGCCTTCGAATTGGTAATTTCTTCTGTTTCTTACTTGCGGTGCGAAGTCGAAATTAAACTTCATTTGGGAAGAGTTTCTGCCTTTCCTTATGACTTAAATTATGATATTACTTGAAAAAGAAGGTCGTAGCTGATAATAAGGGAAGACATTGTCGGATTTGAATTGAGTTTACGGAGCGTCATCTATTCAAAGTTAATATTGATGAGAAAAAGATCTGTAGAGTCCCTCAAGTTTGACATAAAGGTCATCTTCTGGTCTCTAGATTTCGAAGATACGTTGCCAGTCAAGCTTTAGTCATTTCATGAGTAGAAATGCTAATGTATGTCCAAAAACCCTTGCCTTTTGTTTGATTGTTTGTTTTTCTCTTTTGTCCTGTATCCTTCGTTGGCATTGGTTGTGAACGTGAAGCCTTCTGAGATTTTGATGAATATTCTATTTTGTTTTAACATATCTAAAATGAATATTTTCTGTGATTTTGTTACTATTTCATCATGTCTTGAATATTTTTCTTGTTTCTAGTACTTGAAGTTTGATTGGAAGGAGTCAAGCTAAACCCTTTTACTATGTTTTTCTACAAGATGTTAGAATACTTTGATAATATAGCAGTTATTGAGAGTTTAGTTTAGCTTATCAAGAAGCTTTATCTATAGGTTGCTTCGGTGGCTTTCGATTGAATCATTTTATCTGATTACTTTTTAGATTCCAGCATTTTGTTCTCCAGCTCTGGATATTGGAGTGATGGAGGATTTAGATTATGGAAAACCACCATGACTTAAATGAAGCTTTTCTCTTTCCAGTGGAAATAGTTTGTTAAAAACTTTTCTGATCTGAGATGTACATTTCTAACACTTTTTTCCAACATTTCACTTTAGATTACACTTTACATGGATAGAGAGGAAAGGCTGCCTCTTTGAGGGAAGAAAAAGGGGTTTGGTTAAAAGATTAGTCTGGTAGGTTGACACTGAAAGAGGGAAAATCGGTTGCTTGTAACTTTATCAAAGAACTTGAAATATTTAGAGCAAATATTATACTATCCTGCGATTTTTATCATAATTATATTACAAAAGAATAGGTTCATCATGTAATGATACGTGCAAAGCTTGTTATGCATCTTTAATAGGCTACATAATCCCACTCATCAAAAAACAGTTGCATCTATGCACACAAAATCAGAAGGACATATGGTATTTAGATGAAGCTTGCATTAGCTTGTTGTTCATCTTTCATACCTAACAAAACAGAAAGTATCTAATGAGAAATGACTAAAGAATCTAGAAATTTTTTTGTTCATGTGTCTATCGGAGTCTTCACATTTGAAACATGCTAAAAATCAACTATAGAAAAATTACATAGAAGAAAGGAGACAAAGAAAGAAGAAAAAGAAAAAATGATAAAAAATTAAATCGTAATGTGTTGTGTGAGCTTCATAGGTACGCATAATGAGCATTGTATATCCAATGAATGCTATATTATTATAACATGGTACGACAATATGAGGTGCATTGTTTCACCAACTAATTAATGTAAATATCTTGCTGCTTTAATTTAACCATGATACTTTAATGGTACATTTTTCACTAGCAACAAGTCAACAACAGCTCCTCTGTTCACATCAATGCTTGTTGCATATCGCCTAAAATTCTGGAACTCTACATACCAAAATCCAAGTGGGAAGAATTTACCAATAGTCACCACATGAACATTGGCCATCCTTAAAATGATGGAAACGCTTGTTGTCTCTAATAATCAATTCCCTCCCAACAATCCTAGTTATGATCTTGATGGCATTATGACAGTCACCACATACACGGAGGTTCTTGATGATCCTAAGAGTTTGCCTTGCAGGGGTACTGATTAGACTAAATGCAATTGCCAATCTCTCAGTGGTACAACAGAGCTTGCTCTTTTACCTCTTGTTCAATGTCATGAAGTACATACCTTGTGTCAGGCACATAACCTCCTTTCATTGCTTTCAAGGCCTTCAGTTTCTCATCATCCTTGTAAAGGTTGGATTTCGAAATTCACTGATTCTGTTCTTTCCATCTAGCACGGTGATTGCAGTACGCTTCTTTGGTGGTGGTGTGGAATTTTATTAACAACAGCCTTTGATGGATCAAGATCAACCATCACCTCCTCAGCATAATCCTCAAGATCAACATCTCCATGAGTTCCAGCATAATTCCTCAAAGCCTCCCAAACTCCAGCAGTTGGCTCAAAAGGCGGTTTTTTCTGAATATACTCTTTAGCTTCATAAAGATGACCAGATTTTCCAAGAACACCTATAAGCACCGTATAATGCTCAAACCCTGGAGAAATTCCATATTCACTCTCCATTAATTGAAAATGTATAAACCCTTCTTCTATAGCTTCTGCATTACCCAAAGCCTACAGAACTGCAATGAAAGTATGTTCATTCGGTTTCACCCCCAATTTCCTCATCTGCTCAAACAACTGCAACCCATCATCTCCCAAGCCATGGTCTGCATACCCATTTATCATAAAATGCCAAGAGTCCATATTCCTGTCAGGCATGTGATCAAAAACTCTACGCGCATCGGTCATGCTAGCACATTTCACATACATTTCAATCACCTTATTGTTCAATCTAAGGTCACTCCTAGAGGTCGACTGCAAGAAGTAATCATGAACTTTCTTCGCATCCTCAAGTGACTTAGGATTGCCAATTAACTCAAACAACGACAAAAAACAATTAGCATCAGCTTTAACTCCTTTATCCATCAATTCGATTGCTTCCCCTCATGACACAAATGCGTTAAATATACTAGGAAGGGAACTGGCTCAGGCTGCGGATGCTCCACCACATGCCCTTGATTCCATTTCCTGCTTTCCCGGCTCAATTGACTAGGGTTTTGACTCTGTGGGGCCCTTTCGTTATAATTTCTACCTTGAGGGTATCCTTGATTTTGGTTATCCCACTAATTTGGGCTTCTGGGCATTTGTGTATTCATCTGATTAGCATTTTGTTCTTGAGGATAGCTGCGATTCTACTGGGTATTCCAATGATTCGGGCTTTCTCGTTGAGAATAGCCCTGTCGTTGATCAGGATAACCCTGGCCCTGATTAGGAAATCCCCTTCCCTGATTTTGACAATTAAACTGATTGTTACCAGGACCTCCGATGTGTTGTTGAGGATGATAATAACCCTGGTTTTGTGGGTTCCATTGATTATTAAAATTAGGGTTTCGTTGGCCATGAAAAACCCTAGGATCAGATGACGGTGGGAGTGGTTGGGTTTGGTGGTGTTGTGGGGGTGGGCTCTGGTACTCGTTTGGGATAGCAGAGGTACTAAGAGCTTTCGCGTTTAGGGTTAAAATTTGGTTTCTGTCGAAGTAGCGATTGAAAATGAAATAAGAGGAGTTCAGGCGTCCCTTGCAGAAAATAGAAGTGAGAATTGGCGTTGGGCTCCGACCGCGACGTATTGCCATGGCGTTGAATGTGTTTGAACCGGAAATGGACACCTAAACAAAAACCCTAATAAACCCTAGGAAGAAACGAGGGGATCAAGTGTGGCACAGGGGCAGGGGTTGTGGACTTGTGTTTTTTGGCTTGTCTAACGGGTTCCGGGTCGGTTTGCAGATCGGGTTTTAATAGCCCGCTCACGGTCCATTTAGCTTCATTTTCAATTTTCCATGAAAAATTACACCCTTTGTCTCACATACATTATGTCTTAATTTGAATTTCGCATAAATTGAAATTTGAATTGAAATGGCTCAGCAACACAAAATTAGTACTCCACAATCCACATGTTTTTTCAAGGCATGGTTTCAATATATTTTCTTTTCTGTTTTTCTCTGTTGCAAATATCATATGGATATGCAGACACCAAACATGAAGCAAATACAGAACAGAAACAGGGAGCTTAACAAGAACACAAACAGCGGCAGAAGTAGCAGCAAAGCAGAGTAAGTGTCGGCGATAAGACATGAAAGATATCATCTTGCCATTCCAGGGATAACTATCGGAGCCATTGTAACTCCACGCTTTTGTCTGTCCATGTTGGCTTCCCAACCTTCATTTTTCCAGCAACCAAAAAACAAACCATATTCGATTATCTAAAGGTAGCAAGGCAATGCAAGATGCTAACCAAATAAAAGAAACATGTTACTCTCAACATATGATGCGGTGTCTTAAAAAATCTCAACATGGGTGGTTTTCTGTTTTATATACCGGTCAAGACAAATCCAAATCTAAATCCAAATCCAAATATAGTTATAAACTATGGGTTGAATTTATGATTATCTGATAAGACATCGACATTCGTCATCCATGAACATTCATGATCAGGATCATGTTGACCGATTCATCGTGTTCACATGGTTGTTTGGTTATTCATGTTGCAAACTTACAATAACTTAACATACAGTACTGCTGCACGACAGCACGAAGTCAGAGATCGAAGGATTTCTACTGTAGCCGGAATCTACTAAATGCATCAGAAACATAGAGTTTTGAGCTGAAATTAATATTTGTTACCTATCCCCATGTCAAATCCACGATTCTTGAGCTCTCTGTATTCTTGACAGAGAGCACATGCAGCACACCAGAAGTGTACTAGGCAATCAGTACATGGTTCCTCTTGTAAGTCGTATTGGCCCCTAAGTTTTGAGCGATAGAAGTATGAATAAAAACATGCACAACCCATGAGAGCCAGCAGCCCATACAGAAAACCCCTTGAAACACAAGCTGCAAACAGTACTCATTTAAAAGAATTGAAATTATCATGATGGAAAATGGAAATATTTCAAAACATAAACTTACATTTGGATCCTCTGTTCACGATCTCAGCAATCTGTCCAAAAGTGATGCAAGGACAGAAGCAAGTAATCACACCTGATAAGTTTAAAATCACAAAACCAAAAAATTGAAATAAGCAAAACAAAGGGGTTTCAGCTGAAGTACATAAATGGTCAAGCTAGTGAGTATTAGATCTACTTACAATTTACAGGGTCATCGAAACAACGGCAAAGACCCGAAGTCCACTGTCCAGGAACATGAATAGGGGGAGCTCGGGGTAAGCTGTGGGAGATATATGGATGATGACTAGGATGAGGCTGCATAGGGATAATTTCCGGAACTCCTGAAACTGGGATAGGACCCAGATGCCCGTCAGCCGGATAGATCATCGGACACGGCGGATCTTGCATCGTATGATACAAATTTTGTAGGATTAATAATCAACCTTTGGGTTAGCCTTACATGTAAGATACAAGTTCCAATATATATACATATACAGATGTCTGTGGAAAGTTTTATTAGGTTGAAACTGTCAAATGTCAAAGGTTTAAAATGCTGAATTCAGGTGATGCTGTCAAGTAAATAATTGTAAAATTTTCTTTTCAGTTGTTCAATTTTTAACCACCAGAAACAGAAAAACACTGCATGTAGCTGGTTCTTCAATGGCTTTTAACTTGTAGGTATTGGGAAGTTGCATGGTATGACCTCTCTCCTTCCACATTTCTCAAACCAGGCGATGATTTAAGCATGTATATCATGTCTGCGTTCAATGCAAGTTGCCAGGAAGAAACCATCAGCATTGTTTAAAACTGACCAAGACTTGTGGAATATAAATATCAGGGGGCTTTTCCTCATTCCAAACAGATGACGCTGCACTTACTAGGATGCAGTACTGAAAGTGACGGCTTTTTTCCTTCCTTCTAAAACTCATATGCTCAATCTCCGTGACTCTTTTTTCTTTGCGAGGCTTAATTTGACATTGTAATTGGTTGAAAAACTGTGGTTCCGACATTTACGTAGCCTTTATGTAAGTTTTTGTAACATTAAATGTATTTTTCAAAAACTTAGATATTCAATAAGCTAAGATTTTTGAAATATTAAATATGAAATTACTGATTTTTAAAATACCTTTATAACTTTTTTTTGTAACTTTAGTATGCAAATTAGTATCCTTCAAACACATTATTATTTTACTAATTATCCTTAATCTAATTTTTTGTATGGGTTTTGGATAACAAAAGGTCAATGAGATACTAAAATTTTTTTTATAATCTTACTATATGCAATATCTGTAACTTCAAAATACACTATTATTTTACATAATTTTCATCTAATTTTTAGCAATATTGGAAGTTTTTGTCAATAATTCTATGGATATTTAATCATAACGTAAAGTTATATTAAATATGGAATTATTGAATATAAGAAAACTTTATATACTTTTTGATAATCCATGTAAATTTTTTATAACTTTGATATGTAAAATCAATATTCTCAAAATAAATATATATTTTTTTATGTAATCTTCATCTAATTTTTAATAATACTAAACATACTTGTTAATAATTTTATTAATTTTTTAATATTTAAAATTATTAAAATTTCAACTTTAATCACTAAAATTAAAAATTTATTACTTATTAAATTTAAACTAGTTTTTATATATTTCAATAATACAAGATTACTGAATATAATAACGTTGAATGTTCTAAGTAATTTCTATAAAGATTTCCTAACATTAAATTACTAAAATATTAAAATTTAAATTTAAATCAAACTCGAATAATTTTGAAAAAAAAAAAAAAATTAAAACAGAAAGCCAACTGTCGTCGGATAATAGATGTAGAGACAGACTTAATCGTGCCAGCTCCCTACCTTAATTTGGATCTTTAATTTGGAGTTTGACCGCCATATTTAATACATTTCTTTGCAATAAAGAGTACTGCAATTAAGATTGATGATCTAAACTGAAGACGGCTCTTATAATTAAATTAAATTGATGATCTAAGCTAATTTTATTTTATTTTATATTTTATTATATCTCATTTTTATATTTAAATTTGATAATATAAATATTCGTATAATATTTATATCATATCAAATAGGTATAAAATATAAAAATTATTATATTAAAATTTATGTTAATACATTAAATACAAAATATATATTTTTATTTTTATAAAACTCATATATGATTTTTATAAAAATTTTAAACTGTATTATTTTATTTTTATTTTTATATCGTATTATCGTATTATTTTTAAATATAAAAAATTATTTATATTTAATTAAATTGTTAAAAACTACTAGTAGTATATTTTTTAAAATTATTCAATTAATACTAATATTGAAAATTAATTACAAAATTTTTAGGCCGAAAAACAGCTAAGCTGACTCGAGTGACGGCCCCTAGTCCTCACCGACATAGGATTGTTTTTATTAATGGATTGAGCTAGGGTTTATGGGTTTATGAACAAAACCCAACCCTAGTCACAAAGGCCTTGCCCTCTCATCTGCGCCCAAACCCAACTCAAATCTATATGATCCATTTTCATTTTACCGCCAGATTTCGTGATTTTCAAAAAGCCTAGTCTCTCTTCCAACCCCTCTTTCTTTCACCATACAAATGGCAAGAGAAACACTGTCTACGTCATCAATGGAGGAAGACGAAGAGGAACAAATTTTCTCCGATTCCGATCTGAGCGATTCCAGTGACGGTTACAACTTTGATCGCCAAGAAGAAGAAGAAGAGAACGACGATAACAATGGAGAATCTAATGCGCACCTTCCGCCGTCCGATGAAGATCTCAAATCCAAGAACGTCCATGCTTTATTAAGGTACTTTTTATTTCCAAAACCCAATACGTACCCCTAAAAAAACGAAAGAACTTTCTTGTGAATTAATATAAGGTGGTTTCCTTTTTGCTTTCCTTTAAGTTTGAATTGTTGAAATAATGCGGATCCAATCTAGGTTTCTTCTTTATGCAATATTATTTGTATTATTCTTTTGATATTAGTATGTTTTGAGTCTTGGAATATCGATAATAGTTTAATATATTTTGATGGATTTTTTTTGTTAGTTTTGTGAAATTGAAATCTATAGTGATGATTAATTAGGGGCAACCTTATTGTAAGAAGACAATCGCTGCTTCCGCGACTGCTTTCAGTGACAGAAGGAGCTGCAGTTTGTAGGAAACCATTTAAGCCTCCATGTTCTAATGGCTACGGTAACGGGAATGAACATCTTGCACGACGTCTTTGGGCTCGGAAAAGGTTTGTTCCTTGGGGCTCTTCAAGGCCAGCGTTAGTTGCAATAACCAATCGGCTGGATATAACTAGAGCAGATGGGACTGATATTGTTGAGGAAATTGTGACTCTGCCACCCGGTGTTGAGCCTCTGGTATTGTGGCAACCTGAACAATCTGAGGCTGAACCCAACAACTTGGTGCCCATAGCTGTGGATCCCTTGCTTGTTCGTTTTCTTCGACCCCATCAAAGGTATTGTTTGCCAGTGAGAATCCTGCAGTTCGGTTGTGGTATATGCAGGGTAGAGTTTTTATGTACATTCTTGTATGTATTTTTATATGTAAGTTTGTGCTTGCATGCGTCATTTAGATGCAATTCAGAAATGAAAATGTTCTGTTTGAAACTACAGTAGTTAAAAGCCCTTTAGAACATCTTGCTCTCTATCCTTATATGAATTTGATTTGGGGATGGTTTAGGTCACTGACAAACAAGACATGATATTCAGAATGCGCAGGTTAAAATATTTTGATTGTGGATTTATCTTCTTCTTATTTATTGTAATTGGTGACTTGAGAATTAAGATTTTCTCTTTGTAATGCAGGGAAGGGGTTCAGTTCATGTTTGACTGTGTTTCCGGGTTATATGATGCTGCCAATATAAATGGATGCATTCTTGCTGATGATATGGGGTAAATATCTTATCCCTTCAGGGTAAATCCCTTCACACTGACGTTATAATTTCTGAAATTGTGCTCTTGATTTCATTTATGTATCTTTCATGTTTGCAGTTTGGGAAAGACATTGCAGTCAATCACTTTACTTTATACTCTTCTACGTCAAGGGTTTGATGGGAATCCGATGGTTAAGAAGGCCATAATTGTCACCCCAACCAGTCTTGTTAGTAACTGGGAGGCAGAAATCAAGAAGTGGGTTGGAGAAAAAGTTCAGCTTGTTGCTCTTTGTGAAAGCAGCAGAGATGACGTTGTCTCTGGAATTGACAGCTACACAAGTCCCCATAGCTCATTGCAGGTAATTTTTGCACTTGATATAGTAATTTTTTGAAATTTTTTATTAATTTATCCAATTGTTTCCAGGTATTGATTGTTTCATATGAGACATTTAGGATGCATTCATCAAAATTTTGCCAAAGTGAGTCTTGTGATCTTCTTATTTGTGATGAGGCTCACAGGCTGAAAAATGACCAGACAATAACAAACCGGGTATGCTTTTGAAGAAATGCTTTTCTCCTGTGATTGTTCTTGGTAGAAGTCATTTTCTTTGTTGCTTTTCTAACAATGTCCATAACTATGTCTCTGGTCTAGGCGTTGGCTGCTCTCTCATGTAAGCGCAGGATTTTGTTATCTGGAACTCCCATGCAGGTAACATGCATTTGCATGTGATTCTGGATATGCTTTATGAATCTGTTTGTCTTCTTAACATATAAGTTTCCCTTCCTTTGTGTCCAAACAGAATGACCTTGAAGAGTTCTTTGCCATGGTCAACTTTACTAATCCAGGGATTTTGGGTGATGCTGCGTACTTTCGTCGTTACTATGAGGTTTGTTGATAACTTGGCATTTTAGTTTCAGAGGTTAAACATGAGATGCAAAAAAAAAAATAAAAATTATTGTCCATGTGTGAGTTCCAGATGTTCCAAATATTACCTTAAAAATCTCCTTTCAAGTTATTTTTTGAATTGAAAACTCGTAGTCTATATCTCTTCTCTGTTTCTGCCATTCTGGTCTACTAAGGAACTATAAAAGGATTTGCACTTGAACCGGGTAAAGCTTACATGTATGCTGTTATTAGTGTTGCATTAGTAAATACACCCTGCAACATTTACCTTATGTAAAGGTCAGTTGCTTATGGGCAGTTTAATGCTTTGCAATTTATTTGCTTAAGGTCTAGAAAGAAATTTCAAGTCTATGCAGAGAACATTATAATTGGCTTTTCTTTTCATGCAGTAGAAAAGATATGTAATCATGCAGATTCCCTAAACTATGAAGGATACAGTATCATGGTGGCCATTACCGTGTCTTGTTATGTTCATCTCAATAAATTTTAATTAGTGATTATTAATCTGTTAGGAGCATATGCTGCATTGAAATAATTTGCTTTGCTTTGATCTTTCTATAATGAAGTTGTATTATCGGTTAACACATAATTATTCCAGTTCTTTACTTTTTTTTTTTTCACCCTAGTAACTTTTCTTGTTTGTTATACATACTGCAATGCATACAACTAATGAAGACGCCGATCATTTGTGGAAGAGAACCAACTTCTGGTGAAGAAGAGAAGAAGCTAGCTGCAGAACGTTCTTCAGAATTAAGTGCAAAAGTAAATCAGGTAATCTTGGTTCATTATTATTGACATTTTCACTTGTATTAAGCATTATCGAGTAGTTTCTCTCTTCCTGAAATACATCACCTGCTGTAATGATGGCTACTGCAATTCTTTTTAAACAACTACGCCAGTGATTTTCACAATTGACTAATAGATACATGATTGCAGTTCATATTGAGAAGGACTAATGCCTTGCTATCAAATCATCTGCCTCCAAAGGTATGGCCCTTATCTTGACTTACATTCAGTTGTCGCCCTTTTACATATCATCGTCTTCTTAAACACTTTTTGCAAAATTATCTTTTACTAAAGATTTATTATAAAAGAATATAGGTTGGTAAACTATATTAAATATTTAATGAATTGTCTGAAATTTTCCTTCTTGGGCATTTTGTTTTTTCTTGCAGATAGTTGAAGTAGTTTGCTGCAAGTTGACTCCTCTTCAGTCTGAGTTATACAACCATTTTATACACTCAAAAAATGTAGGTTTATTTATTGATTTAATGTGAACCATTTGAAAATCACCCGTGTCTAGATCAGAAATGATTGATATCATGTCACTCTTGAACTTAGGTTAAACGAGCCATCACTGAAGAAACAAAGCAAACAAAGATATTGGCTTATATTACAGCTCTTAAGAAGCTCTGCAATCATCCGAAGGTGCTATAATTTCAGGGAAAAACAGATTTCTTGACATGTTTCTTAGTGAATATTGGGTTTTGTACTTCTTGATAAAGTTTGGTAACAAGTTAATCAGTAATTTGTGTTTTTTTTTTTAAATTTACCATTCCATATTTGACATAATGTCCTTTTCTACATTTACCATTTCACATTTAACTGGATTTACTGGCACTTGTTTTATCTGACTTATCTTGTTTACCTTTTTATTTGATTTCTCTTCTATTTCTAAGTTTGAGAAGATCACTTGTTCTCATAGATGATATTTCTCTTTTTAGCTCATTTATGATACTATAAGAAGTGGAAGTCCAGGAACTACAGGATTTGAGGACTGTATGCGCTTTTTCCCACCAGAGATGTTCTCAGGAAGGTAGGCTTCTTGTTTTATCTGTTATTTTTATGCTTCATGTCAACTGCCTGAGATCTCATACATTTTTGTTTCTCCTTTTATTGTTAGATCGGGATCATGGACTGGTGGTGATGGGGCTTGGGTTGAATTGTCTGGGAAAATGCATGTATTGGCACGATTGCTGGCTCATCTCCATCAGAGAACTGATGATCGCATTGTTCTTGTCTCAAACTATACACAGGTCAATATAAATAGCTAACAAAAGTAGTTCAGCCATATTGAAAATTAATCATTACTGCTTAATATTACTATCTGGTTAGCAATGTTCTCAGCTTATTTAAGGTTGTTTTGGTAGTCATTTCAGCTAAATAAACCACAATGTAGTAACATATCAACTGAACTATCTGGTACGGGGACATCATATAGTTGAAGAAGCATGATCCAACACTGCATTTGGAGGCTACTTTACTGGTGATCTAAAAGTAATTGCCATTGCACGAACCTGGTGTAGGAAGCGGGAGTTGTTTGCATGACATGATATATATATTGCTCACTGATAACACAGTCACATTGCTTTATTCATATTATAAGTAGATTGTTGTTGAATTTGTTAGAGGAAAGCACTGCCTATATTTAGTTGTATTTCCAGTATAGAAGCAAAACAGTCATAGTTGTCAAACTTGCTCATGGGGACACTCCTCTGTGGTCATTGACCACTTGTTTCCCTACTCCAACCTGTATCATTGTTTATGTTGAGCATTAGTAAGATTTCTTGGGATAAATCATCATCTAGTACATTTTATGGTAAAAATGAATTTATTGTGCATCAGACACTGGACTTGTTTGCTCAATTGTGTCGAGAAAGAAGATATCCATACTTGAGGCTTGATGGAACTACATCAATTAGCAAAAGACAGAAACTAGTTAATCGCTTTAATGACTCAACCAAGGTATGAAATTTCTTTACATCACTGCATTGTGGATTAGGCTTTTGCTGGAGGATTTATCACTGATAATCCAGATTGGTTCAACATTTTGCAGGATGAGTTTGTGTTTCTATTAAGTAGCAAGGCGGGTGGTTGTGGTCTCAATTTGATTGGTGGTAATCGACTAGTCTTGTTTGACCCTGATTGGAACCCTGCTAATGATAAGCAAGTAATATCTCGTCTGAGCTCTGATTATTTCTATTGTCCTTGAGAAAGAAGGCAATTTTCAATCGACCCAATATTCTCACTCTTTGCTAACATAAATTAGGCTGCTGCAAGGGTTTGGAGAGATGGGCAGAAAAAGAGAGTTTACATCTACAGATTCCTAAGTACAGGAACAATTGAAGAAAAGGTTTTGATGTCATTTTAAGTGAACATAAATCAGTGTTTTGCATAAAAACTGCGAATATATAGTTGGAATGAGAGGGCATATTTATATTCTATAGGTGTACCAGCGTCAAATGTCAAAGGAAGGGCTGCAAAAGGTTATCCAGCCGGAGCAAGTGGACAGCCTTATGGGACAGGTTCCTATTTGTCAGTTTTTGTATGTTTTTCGTTGAAACTTGTTTATAGTTCGTCATATGACAACTGTTTGAGTTGCAGGGAAACATTTTCTCGACAGAAGATTTACGTGATCTTTTCACATTTTATGATAATGTGAGGTAATGTGTTTTCTAAGTTATAACATGCTTTTCTATTTATTCCATAACATCATCTATTTATTCAGCAGATTTACAGTAACACCTTCTCTAGGGCACCTGAGAGATTGTAAGGTTACATGAAGTGGGTATATTGTTATCAAATAATATGAATTAGAAGCATAAGCACCTTGTAAACCTCTAATATTCTGCTTCAAGACTTCACATTATCTCAGGCTAAAGAGTCTCTTTGTTCCTAAAGACTACAATTACAGCAGGTATAAAGAAATCAAAATGAAAATTGTTGCATTGTCCTTCGTAGTAATCTAGAATGTCCATCAGTTATGCAGTAACAGGGACAAAAATGATTTACTTTAGCTGGTTTCGTCAAGAAAAACTATTTAACTTTTACATAGCTATGCTATTCCAGTTCACTCCATCATTGAATCATTTATTTACATGTTTCTTAGCTAGAGCAATTCACAGTCCATCTTCATGCTTGTGTAACGTGAACCTTTATCTCATAAACTATGCAGGTCTGAAATTCATGAAAAGATGAATTGCAACCGCTGTGAAAATTATGATATGGGGTCTGAAAACATAGGAGAGCAGGAAGAATGTGAATCAGAAAATGGAAGCTCTGGATCTGATCAAGAGGGTTTTGACATAGGTGGATTTGCGGGAATAGCTGGATGTTTGGATAAGTTAAAGAGCTCAGAAAAACAGGTTTGGCTATTACTCAGTTAGTGAATATACTTGCATCTTATCACCTACTAATGTGTTTGATTCTTTTTATCTCCACTTCGGGATTGTTTTCAGGTGGGAACTCCCTTAGAAGAGGATTTAGCTAGCTGGGGGCATCATTTTCGCTCTGAAACAGTACCTGATGCCATTCTGCAAGCTTCGGCTGGTGCTGAGGTATGCCAATATTTTTGTAGTGTCTTTTTCTATTGACAGTACTTCATTTTCCAATTAAAATTCAATCATACATAGGTTTGTTGTGCTTTAAAATTTTCTGATCCAAGTGTCTATCTTTGACTCCAAAGCATAGATTAAGTGCTTTGGTAAAAAAAAAAGGCATAAGTTAAATGCACGGATTACATAAGTGAAGCATGTCTTAGTTTGAAGTCTAACCTGACACTGAACAGTTTGCAGTTGTTTAGTCTTTCTTTCTCTCGAACACACACATGCATATATATAGAGAGAGGAGGGATCATGTTACACCGATGTAAAACAAATTTTTTTACACTGTTTTTTTAACTTCATGTATGATTAATATTTTTACAAACAGGAAGTTAGATTTAACAAATCTGCTTGTAACCATCGTGCATGTAAAGTTTTGAGTCGATCCGATATCCTTATCATTTCAATCGAGAATAATATCTTTTTCAATATATATTAACAATTGAAATTTTATTATTATGGAATAGATAGTTAGACTTTTTGGTTAACTTAAAATTTCGCATGCATGATTTATGTGAATAGAGCATAAAATTCATTGGTGGCATCATATAAAAAGATATGAAAATGCGTAAAACTAAATTATTTTTGCACTGGTCTAAGTTAATCTCTTTCTCATATATATAAATATATATATATATGTGTTTTATATTATGATTTCTTAAATGTTTTCTTGTGAAATGTGGGAAAACGAGCTTTGCTAGTTAATGGTGTTGAGTTTATGAAGAAGGAGCTTCCTCTTGCGAAACTTATGCATTCAGCATATGCATTGCAGGTCACATTTGTTTTCACTAACCAAGTAGATGGGAAGCTGACTCCAATGGAATCGAAGGTAAACCCGAGGATGCAGGAAAGGGAAGGAGGCAAAACCCAAAATATTGGAAAAGTTAACATGATGGAAAGAGAAGGAAAGAAGATGCAGAATACCTTGAAGCAAAACCTGGAACATCACAAACTATTAAATTCTGTTTCTCTCAATAGAAATTCTTTGAGGATAACGCCACCATTTACTTCTTCCTCCACCCTTTTCCAAGGGAAAATTGTGAAATCTGTGACAACTTCCTTAAAAGGTGCATTTCATGAGACGATGACGGTTGGACTTTCTCCTGGAAGCCAATTACCCCTTAAAAGATCTTCCCCTTCTTCTGTAGAACATGATGATGATGATTTTCAATAAGAGCTTTAGGCTATATATATGGAACATTAAACTGTTTCCTTTAAAACAAATAAAAAAACAAATACTAGAAAAAGGTTTTCGTCTTGATCTATCTAGATTAACATAGAATTTGTTCGATTTTGAGTAGAACATGAAATTATGACACATAAAAATATAAAAAAAAAATAAAAAGTAACGTGATTTAAATTTGATAAAATTAGTATATGAGATTGATAAAAATAAGAATATATATTTTGTATTTGATGTGATAGTATGAATTATAATATGATGATTTTTGCATTTTACATATATTTAATAACAAATAAATATAATATAAATACATAAATTATAAAATTTAATTTTGAATTACATCTCTATCTATAATTTGATCATAAACGATAATAAGATGAGAAATCAAAGCATATTTTTGGGTTTTTTTTTTTATTAAGATCAATTGTATTACATGTTTTATAATGATTTTAATAGAAAGAGAACTTCTAGTTACATTCAAAGCACCTAAATATGAAAGAAATTTTCTTTTCAGAGATTCAATATTGAAAATCGAGATTTTTTTTTTAACACAATATAAGATAGATTTTTCATAGACTTTAAGAGTAGAAAAGACAAAGTTTGATAGCAAAATGGGAGACCAAAAGCGACACAACTGCCAATTAGACCAACATTTCCTCCCCTAATCCATGAAGTTGGCACTTTGGCACGTTGTCTCTAGCTAATCCCTAGTTTCTCACTCTCAATTATCCCTCATTACCAAATGAGAATCCAGCACTTGTCAAATTCCCATTTGGGGATTCAATGGACAAAAAATCGCATTTAGATGAGAGACAAATGAACCATTATTTTTTAAATATGGGGTTGGTTCGGGCATTATTGATAGTCAAACAGAGGACTGAATTAAACTTTTCTGGTTTTGTTGTATAGTTGAAAGTGGAGAAACTTTAATTCTACTTAATCCTTACACTAAAGATCATACCAGCTAAGGTTCACATGGGCATTTGAAAGTCTTGAAAGACTTTTTTTGAGAGAGAAAAGACTTAAATCCATAGATGGATGGAAATGACAAAAAATAAACTTAAAATATTGGACCCCTAACATGGGAATTTGGTAACCATTCATAGTAAACTGGCCATAGGAACATAAACAAAGTCCACGAACATGTAAATAAATCATTTTTTAAAAACAAGAAAGTTTGTTTTTCATGGATATATATCTTAGATAACTTAGCTGATTGTAACCTTAATCGTCAAGATTAGAAATCAATTAATATATTAAAATTTATAATTCAATTGATTTTAAATTATAAGTAATACTTTTATATTAATAAATTAAACATTTTAAAAACTCTAATTAATTCATATATAATTATTAAAGATGATATTTAATATGTTTGAATACAAATCTCAATACTTACAATTGTATATCATCCGTTTATACAATTAAATAGTCATTTAAACCTACTTTATTTTTTATGGCCGTTTTCCTTGCGGGAGAATCATGAGTTTGGCCAAAACCCAAGATAGTGAGAAACACTAGCGTCCATATGGGCTTTGCCAGCTTATACATTGCATAGCAGTTAAAAAAAGTGCAAAGTTATTTTCCGGATAAAATTAAAAGAGTTTATCCATATTATTAATCACTATATGACAAATCTACTCAACATGAGATGTCTACGAAGCACAATATAAATGCAAACATCTGCATGTGGATTCCAACAACAACTGCAAGGGAAGAAACAGCTTTCTAAGTTTTATTTTGAGTTTTTGTTTCTGAATATCTATAGCAATAGCATGCGTAAAGATGTTCAACAATGAACATCAGCAAGGTCTCTTAATGGACCCAAGAATATCCTTCTCCAATGATTTTGCAGCCGACCCTCATCAAGGGATCAAACATGAGAGCAACTATAGGGAAGCTCCTGTCTCTTCGGACTTCGAATTCTCTGTGAAAAACTTTGCCATGATACCTGCAGATGAGATCTTCTTCAAGGGTATGTTATTGCCTTTGAAAGATAATAATGGGACTGAACAAGGACGAAAGCTGACTTTGCGAGATACACTGCTTCTAGATGATGATGATGATGACGACTTTGAGGGTTCACATCCAACGTTGCCAAAAGGTTCGGGCCGGTGGAAAGAGCGGTTGGGGCTCAAAAGGACTAACCTAGTATACAGAAAAGGGGATAAGAATGATCCATTTCTTGAGAACGTAGTTGAAGAAAAAAGTCCTATGTTTGTCCATGGTGAAGATCTTACCAGCAACAAAACATAGGTGAGATTACAGATTGGAATTCCCTCTCTTTTTTTCTTTTTTCTTTTTTTTTTGTTCCTAAATGATAGCGGCAGTAGGAGAGAAAATTTCACCACAACATATACTTCACATATTTCCGTTGTGTTATAATTTATAGACAATGCCTTTCCTACAGTAGGCAAAGTCTCAAAGATGTTTTTTCTAATGGTTTATGTTTTACAGGGCAGAGGTATTTGAGGAGGACAGCACCATGAAGCTAGACAGATGATGTAATTGGCATACTTAGGGGAAGGGACTCAATCAAACATCCTTTGATAACTGTATAGGGTAACAAATTAAGAGGAAGCGTTTGCCTTTGAAGTTTGAATATAAAAATCCTTCTGCAATTTTAGTTTTTTAGAAGGTGGTTCTTCTCTCTACTCTTTAGTTCTTTGTTTCTCTTGGCTGCAGTTTTTTTTTTTTTTTCTTCAGTTTACTCTACCATGAAGAAACACCCTATCCCATCCTGCATTCCCCTGGGGAAGTAGACAAGTATTGTCTTTTTTTTTTTTTTGTTCTGTACAAATGTCTGCATTTAGGGATCTTCCCATAAGAATTAAGATCCATGTAATCTATTTGTTTGTTTCTATATTTTTCATTTTTTTCATATTATTTTTTTTGAATTTAGTTCGTCTATACTTGGTGTTGAGCCACACTTCTTTACCCTCTCATTTCTTTTTTCTTAAATAAAACAAAAAAGTTATTTTTTTACAAAAAAAATTAAAAAAATTATATCTGTTAAAATTTAAACATCAAAACTATAAAAAAATAAAGTTCACTTTGCAATACTCAAATTCAATGAAAACTATGCTCCATCCATAATTCATGAACATATAACCGACATTGTTGAGAAGAGAAAATAAAAAGACAAAGAAAAAGGAAAAGAAAGCTGTCTAAACTTTAAATCACAATTTTAAGTTGAACAGAAAATGTCGACAAATCCTTCAACAATTGGATTTTTTTTTTTTTTTTGTCTTTTTAATTGACAAACATGACAATGAATTCGTGTACAACATACAGCAACAATATGCACAGTGCCAGGCTTGAAAAGAATAACACTATCTAGGTCGGAAGACTAAGATTTCAACTCATCTGTGTAGAGCTAATAACCTGGCTCATAATTACCGATATACATATTTACATTTTCTACAAAATTTACCGTCTCTTCCTGTTCCGATGACGGGAAAGAATCAGTACGATGGCTTGATTAACTGCACACCTGGAACAACCAGATTAAAAAAAATCAGGCGGTGCATTTCATAAAACTGACTAGTAAAAATACCAAAAAAGTATAAATTTGATATCAGGTATGGACAACTTGACTAGCGATTGTGGATGCCACAATGGATCTCGAATGATTTACAATGTTCACAACAATGGATAATTACAATAACATGTATACTCAAGCTGTAAATGGGAATAGAAACATTGTTTCACTTCTTTCAATACCAAAGAAAATGCATTCATATTTATTCTAGGGTAGAATAAATTTAAAAGGTTCAACTCACAGAAAAGTAGAACTCTCCATGTTGTCTTTGACAATCTTCAGTCAAACGAAATGCTCCTGTGTACCAACAAGAAGATGAAATAAGGAAATGCAAAATTTCTTCCAATGCACAATGGATAAACAGTGGATAAATTTCAACCGTAGAGCAAATACAGGCAAAATACCAGATTATACTATTAGCTACTCGATTAATTTGGTTCCTGTGGCAGAATTGGACCCAAATATTTCTCCATCGACTCTTTCTTGCGTTGAGGATCAAGGCTGCAAGCAAAGATACCATCATTAGTTGTACATTCCAGATTTAGGATGTACCCTATAAATCATTTGTCAGAATAACTTGAAAGAAAAGAATAAATAAGGTGCCTTCTGGCACTGCAACCGTGGTGCCAAACACACCTGAAATGATACAAGGAGGCAGAACTAGGATTGTATCAATGGGAGCCAAAGTAGATGTACAGATATGTTGCTGCTCAATTAATCAGTATTCACATATATACAAAAGTAGAATAAGTTATAATCAAGGTTATTTTGATAGCTTGGATTTTGGCAAGTTAAATTTGAGTTTGAAAATTCTAACACATTCCAAAGGTTAAAAATAAGAAATATACAAACATATGTGTTCCTTTTTTCTTTTCGGCATGATCACAGAAGTGAAAACCGGTTAAGCTGCTCTCAGGAAAACACAAGGGATTCCATATTTGAGAAAAGTAGCATGCATCAATAATAGTGTTTACTTACACAAAAGGACATATTTAAGTTCTTTGTTTATCAGCTACAACATCCATATTAAAGCAACTTACGAGATTGGTTAGATAATTAAGGAAATTCAAATTAAGATAATAAATCTTAGGGTATTTTGAAAGCTTAAAGGGAAACCTCTTTGGTATTTTGGAAAGCTTAGCCAACTAAATTGGTAAATTAATCGAGAAGCCGAGGAGGGAGAAGGTGGAGAACCATGGCTCCTTTGACATAATCTTAGATCCTTGGTAAAGTACCTATTTCTGACTCCAAGTAGAGTATAGTGTATTGCACTTGCACAAGCAGAAGTTGGAGCTATAGCAGCTGTAGGAACTGCCCGAATGGCAGTTGCCAATGCAGAACCCGCACTGGCTCCACGTTGGTATTTTTTCCATGGTGTCTGGACCAAAGCACAAGCACATTTCTCCAGCCCATCACTGATGCTCTCATAAGCCTGCAAAATTTAAACCATCAAAACCTTATAAAACATATACTCATATTTTGTTGCCACTCGTACCTCAAGACTAGACAAAACATGTTTTATTCCTCTAGAAAGTGCGTCTCAACATTAAAAAGGGGAAGTTTATCCGACAACAAGTATCTCAGAATGCTCACCCGTTGAATTCCTTGTTGGGCATCTTTAGGCTGATTATGTCTCACATTAGTCTTTGTCTTGTCTTGTGAAGGCCATGATGCAGGAGGAGGGACACTTGTGAACTTATACTCAGCCTGATGCAAATAGTCACGCGTCCCTGCTGCCAAATGCACACCAAGTCGAACAGCTTCCAGTGATATACTCCGAAGGAATGCAATTGTACCTGAAAAGCACATCTTAGCTTGCACACAAGGGGAGCCCAAATTTTACTAAGGCAAGATCAAAGAAATTTTGATTAACACAACTACCTCTTTGCATTCCCTTCAGTACCCTCTGATCTTTCCTGTAGCTCTCAAGCGGAAAAGAAACCAGCTTTGCAGCACCAGCACAAACAGCAACCAAGGATCCGACAGGAGAAAGGCCACACAATACCTTATGAATCTAAAATATGAAAAAGAAAGGGAATATTATGAATAAAATATTTGCCAGATAGCCAACAAAATTGGTAGTCTCAATAAACACTCAGAAGACTAGTAAACCTGATTTTGAGAAATATCTTTCAACCACTCCCCTATAATTGTTTCACAAACACCGGCCCAGCCATAGACACCAACAGCATGAACATGTTTAAGTTCTAGCTCAACTCCCTGCATAAAAATTTTATTTCAGTATGATAGAGGCATGCCAAACACATAACATCTCTTTGAACTTACACAGTTGAGAATCAATTTGTATGTATGAGGGGGGAGAGAGAGAGAGAGTTGACTACATTTTAGTTATAAAGAGAAGCTGCAGGTGTAAGTTCAAAGCAAAACAGTATCATTATAGCTATATTTCCAAATAGAAAACTCAAAAACATGACAATGCAATAAGCAACAGCAGTAAAATCAAATCCACACGGATAAAGTATAACCTAGGCAACTAAATTTTATCAACTTGAGGTTAGGGGACCATAATTAATTGGACACACGATTTAGTCAGGCAGCAACTAGAAGTATTACAAGATGCAACCCATACAAACAATAAGTAGACAGCAGAAGCAGCATTATTTTTGCAACAAAAAGAACTATCATGAAACAAAATGCCATAAAGAAAGCACACTCAATATTATTTCACGTCAAAATCAATGAACAAAGAAAAAATAAAAATTTAAAAGCATTTCTGTTGATGTTAACATATATTATTTGTAGGATGATTAGTAAACATTGAAACCTCACATAAGTAGAAGGTCTAGCATGTGTTTGGAACAAATAACAAACTAGAACAGGGCATTTAGAGGGCCAGAACAGAAATAATTAGATAATAAGAATGCCATTGAGATCAAGCATAGCCTGCACAAAGTGTAAAAGCCAAATATTGTCCTACTTTATTAATAGTTTAATTAAGAAAATATGAACTATTCAAAAATAAAAAGCCGAGAGAAAACAAAACAAAACAAAACAAAACAGACAAAAAACAAATGAAAATTGGAACATCAAATGTTGCATCAGTAAATACATAATGAAATCCCAAAAAATTGGAGAAAGGAAGAAACAGTTCACCTTCCATGGAACAACGTTTACTAGTTCCACATATTTTCCACCTCTCAGTGCTGCCAGATCAACATGGTGGGGAATATAGTCAACTCGTACAAGAATGGGCCATATATCAAACATCTGAAACAAAATCCCCTCCTCAATCAGTATTCAGAAAATTAACTAGACAAAGAAAAAGATCCAACCAATACCCTCAAGTTATACTACCCATAGATTATCCAGCAGAAATTATCATCATAAATTAAGCCTGAAGCCCAATGTTGAATCATACAATTATTTATCAAAAACCATACCAGAAGTATCAGGAGAACACAAATAATGCCAAAAAGAGAAAAGATACTAAAAAATAGTCTTGCCAACTCTCCTACCACAACTAGAATATTTTAATAAATGTTAATACATTCAGATCACAAGTGCAATTTGCTACACCAATCACTAAGATGCCAACAGAAAAAAAAAAAAAGGACTGAAAGCGCAGATCCAATTCAGAAGTGAAGCAAGAATATGCAATACAAATATGAATTCGTCCACACTTGCCTGAAAATAAGGGAGCAATGCCTCATTTGCAATCGAATGACCAGTGAGATTATTGCTCTTTACAAACAAATCAGGACCACCTGTAGACTGGTCAATTGATGAGCTTTTTTCATCAAAAAAGCTGATAAGAAAATCAAGTTGGCTTTGATGAAGATGTAACAGCATAGGAAGAAAAGCAATGCGTAACCTGAAAGTAAACAAAAAACAAAGCAACAAAGTTGGTTCATCAAAAGTAAATGATAGAAATTCAGCAACAGAAATACGACAAGCAAATTAGTGACAACAAAGAGTGATTTGAACATTTGGTTCGGTTATGAATTCATCTAACACAATAAAATATTACAGCGAAACCCGTGGTGGCTCCTCTACCATTTCGATAACACAAATGTTTTGCTTCTAAAGCAAGGCTCAAAGAAGAATACAGCTCATAAACTCAAAACACTATTTCATATAAAATAAAAATGTTGACTACTCAAGTGCTTCTAAAGTTTTCCTTCCATTGTTGAAATGAGTGAATGGTTGAAGGTCTAATAAGTAATAACAAGAAGGCATTAACATCGGTCCCAATCAGATCAGCATCTGAGTTTCTGAACTAGATGCACATAGATGGCTGGACCCATGAGTGGCACACCAGCCCAAAACCTGAAATTGAAAAGTAAAACAACCAATTCTACAAGAAAACCAGTACTCACCAATCTAACAAGGACCGACTAGAATGACAATTAATATAAAACATGCATATGGCGATGTTTTTCATGGAAGGGCTAACACATAGCTTTCCTAAATGTAACACCTCATAGAAAAGATTCGGTGCTAATTTCAGTTATTCACAAACATATAAAAAGCAGTAAGTGTTTTTCATGGATGGGCTAACACATTACTTTCCTCAATGTAACACCTCATAGAAAAGCTTCAGTGCTAATTTCAGTTATTCAGATATATATAAAAAGCAGTAAGTGTTTTTCATGGAAGGGCTAACACGTAACTTTCCTCAATGTAACACCTCATAGAAAAGATTCAGTGCTAATTTCAGTTATTCAGAAATATATAAAAAGCAGTAAGCATACCGGTACTCCTCGAGAGGTGTAAAAGGATTGGGTCTGACAGCTTCTAGCACCAGTTTGAGTGCTTTTGAAGAGGATTCCCTAGGATGATCTTTTGAATCATAGTATCCTAGAACCTAAAAGTTAAACAAGGATAAGATAAATTCAAAATTTTGTTCATATAAGAAAGGTAAGGTAAATTACAAGTACAATGATAATTAGAACATTACCAGTTTCCAAGGTGCATCTGTGCTCTCATCATAAAGATGAAAATCATGAACTGAAAGAGAAAGCATGGACACAGATATTCCACCAGCAGGAAAAATGTCATATTGAAATTCCATCCCAGACACTGCAAGCTCCAGGCATACAGTTGCATTCCTTCCATGAATATTTTTGGACAGCTTATTACACTTTATAGTTTCCTGCCAGTCAGAGCCCGCATACATTCTCCATCTAACATTAATGTTCTTAAGAAGTACACGTCCTATGATGTTCATTGTATTATCATGTACCCTAGAGTCACAGTATGAAAGCTTGCCTTCCACAATTTCTTTCAAACCAGCTTTTCCGCTTGATTCTACAATGTGGTTTTCTACAATTCTTAAAGAAGCATCCTCATACCATCCACTATTCTCTCTTCCAAAATCTCCCTCCCCCACATGTATGGATCTGTATTTTAGTACCTCATGCGACGATTTTATTCCTGTAGATAATTCTGTAAGGGGGCGTAAATCAGATAGACAGTAACTTTCTATGAGTTCTGGGAAGTAATCTTTTTGTAGAAAGGAAGTTTGACAACTTTCAAGACCTATCCCATTAACAGGTAGATGGTGAGAAAACATCTCAGCATTTTCAAAGCTTAAGCTACAAGCCTCTTCAGCAAGACTTTCCTCAAGGGAAAGATAACATTGTGACTCAGAAGAATTAAACTGGGAGGTCTCATTTCCATCCAAGAGAAATGCATCTTCACATATCTCATCCATCAAGCCAGCCGGCCCACATTTACCTTCTAAATCCACACTAGCAGTATGAATTTGTGAAGTTGATGGGCCAGAGTCACAACTCAGGACCCTACTTTTCTCATCATTCCTCTGTTGTGCCTGCTGAAAATTATTCCACCGTGTTTGTAAATGCACAATTGATTCCTCCAAATCAGGGGCAAATAAATGTTGGAGTTGAGCAGCCAAGCGAATCAAACCAGATGTGGTGTCATGGCAGGTTTCCACATCAATTTGAGATTTAGAACACCCTACCTCCCAGAGAAGGCCATTGTTACAGTTAGTTTTCACAACAGCTTCAATAAGTGCCTCCCGAGCAACTTTAACATAACCACCCTGATTAAGTTGTTTAGCACTATAAGCACCCCCAAGTTTGTCACATTCTGAAACTGCACGAAGAAGAAGACCCAGATCTTGTACTCTAATTTTATATTCATTATTTAGGGAATCTACCACTGTTGAATTTGAAAGACAGAAGGAAGATGCAGCTAACAGGCAAGCTACATAGGGCTCAGACATGTCTTCTCTGGCATTTGAAGAAGCAGACTCTGAATCAAGAACTTCGCTATGAAGAGCGAAGTTCTTTAAGTAGGGCTCATAACTCAAGGCAACATCAACCAATTTAAGAACAAAAGAAGCTCCATGAGGGAGGGTGTCAAAATCTCTCTTTTGTAAATTACTATCATCAGATTGTTCAGGGTCTACTGAGGGCAAACTAAAAAAGGAGCAAATCACATCCATCCAATCCAAACGGCCACCTACTGCAACAATTGTGCTGCATCTCACAGTTATAGATGTAAAATCTTGGTAGCTCTCAGGATCCCAGAAGTGCACAATATCTGAACCAGCCAACCTAGAAGATAAAGCATTTGAACCTCCTCCATCACCGCGTTTCATTGCAGAGTCATTACACGATATTAAAAGAAACTCCTGATCTTGAACCCCAGAGACTGAACCCCATAATGTACCTTCACTGTGGGTTAACCATAGGAAACTCGAATCCCTCATACCCCCAATATTTGAAACAGATAGCAAATCAAATTTCTGAATTTTCAGTTTTAGACAACCCCACGAACCTGGAAGTTCACTCTGCATTGAACCTTTCACATTTTCAACAGCATCTGGTCTGATCGAAACTTCTATAGAATCACATTCCAGAAGAACTGACGTTTGAGTCATGGAATTCCCTTCTTTGCTACCAGTTGCATCGCAGGAGAAACATGACAATCCAGTAATCATCTGGTTTAAAAGGTTATGTAAGCCACTATATTGTGAACTTCCTAGATCAATTATAACTGGAAACAGATGAATGTGAACAAAACATGCAGTGCTCAAAAGTATCTCCTGTCGGGTTTGAGCACTTATATCATCAAGATCTTTCAGAGTAGTAACAGTGGCAAACTCATAACCTTTTCCCATGGATTTATTTCTGCTCCTGTTTTCTTCTAGTGTTGCTAAGAACTTGGCTCTCTCTGCTATCCAAGGGCCAGTCACAGGACCTTCCTGCCAAAACATACTAATGACAGAAAGACACCCGGTCCTGTTGTTGATGGATAAAATTTTTTGAGCAGAAAATTCATGCCTCTGCATACCACCACAGTCAATTCCAATACCACCTTTATGTGCAGATGACACCAAGTAAACACAAAGATTACCAATGTTCAGGTGTAAAGAAAATGTGCCAGATGAGGAAAACCGCTTCGGCATACTTCCATCAAGATTTGGACTATTGTCTTGCATTCTGCCATTCGATGGTAATGGTGAAGAAATATCAAGAACAATAAATTGGTCCCAAGAAGAGTATCCCCCATCACCTCCGCCTGTCATAAGAGGGAAACACAGAATTACTCTTGCATTGGGGATTGATATATTACCTTGCAAAGTTTCTGCTGAAGACAAGGTTGTAATGCTAGGTCCAGAACTTCTTTTAACATTCGAATGAGATGATTCACACTTCTCATTGCAAGCATCAGACAAGTGTTTGTTATAACCATTACCCATTTCAATAGATTTTCCAACTTCCTTCAAGAGATCTGATAACATCTTTAGCAAGCAGAAATTAAACCAAAAAATAAGAGGTGGCAGGTTCAATAAAAAAGATGTTGGCCCTGAAAAACCACCGGCCGATGATCTAGAACTCATAGTACATTGGCAATGAGTGACACCAGAAGTTGCAAACAACATTATTTTGAGCATATCACCCTTGTCTGCGGATGGAAAATCAGCAGAAACTAACCCACAGAATACATCTGATGATTGATATCCAGCAGCTGAGAAAAATAGAGGGAGAGCACGTTGAACTTCAGTTTGCAGGTTTCTGATTGAAATACTGTCAATGTTATTGCTACAATCCCCTCCATCCTTCTTACAGCACAAATAATCAGCAGCTTCAACATGGTCCATTGTTCCTTCAAACCTTATTTCTTGAGGATATACCTGTTGACCTTATCCATGTTTCAAATTAGTGTAGATATATTGTGAAGAACAAACATAAAATTTATGTTTCAAAAATAGACAGGAAGTGGAAAAGAGGGTTCTCCAAGCAAAATATTACCTGCACAAGAAGGGAGATATCTCTGCATTCTATGCCCAAATAATGAATATTGGAACTGTTATTGATTACATCACCATTTAGATCATACAAATGATCCTGATCTTCATCATGAAAGGACAACACAATAGAAATTCCAGCAAAGGCTGCTTTAAGATTAGTTTCAACATGCTGCTGTTCTGTTTAGAAACAAAGGAAAATACATGTTAAACCAAATTACATGTGTCAAAGACTGAAATTAACTGTTCATGAGGAAGTATAAGGAAATAACAATGACAACAACAATTTCCAACTACTTAGGTGTCACCTAAGCTTTTTTATGACCATATGTGAGTAACAACATTAAATCTCCAACAATGATAAAGTTCATTTATATCTCCTGGATATTAATCAAAGGTCTTACTGACAAATATCAACAGGCATTGTTGATTAAAAATGGATATACATAACCCTAGCTTTCTGGCTGTTTCTCTTTCTACAACAGAATTATTACTTCTCATTCTAAAAGAATCAAATTGCTATCAGGAACAACGTAGGGAGAACATAGAGCACATACCAGAAGGAATATGCAAAGATCCAGATGCAAGGCTGGATGCAGCAGTTATTGCACTGAAAACAGAACATGTCCAGTTCCACATTCCACTGCTTCCCAAAGCTGATTGTGAATTTCTCATTCCATCAAAACACTCAAAAAACTGGTCCACACTATAAAAAGGGCAGATATTCAATATGTTAGAAAAATTACATTGGAATGATTATGATACTGGATCCTAAAAGGTACGTTTTAGCAGTAAATTCTCCTTCAACATAATATTCAGGAATAAAAAAGATTTAGAAGCATTGAAGGAAGTTATAAAAAATGTTTACTTTTCCTTCTCGTTTATAAATTTCAAGAAAAGCTTTTGTTAAGCACTTAGGCTTACATGCTTTCTTCAAAGGAAAAAAAAAGTAATGGATAAACAGATAAAACAAGAACAAAAATAACTGTAAATACTACATGAAAACTAGGATGGTGCTTTTTTCTTTGGCTTTCTTTAAAATTTTGCTACTTGTCAATATGATATATAGGATGCTAAATAGAATCCTAGAAGTTTCTGATGCAAGTTCTTAATAATGTCAGTTTCACAAGAATGGTACATAAAATTCAGTTGAGCAGAAACTGATACTAACCTTGCCCCAAAATCAACCTCTCCAACACAATCTCTATGGCTTTTGCCAACAGAAAGTGGTACCCAATTAGGTATAATATGTGAAACAGGTAGTACAGCTTCGACTACAGATTCTTGCACATGCATGGAAGTACAGTCTACAGGAAAACTAGCCTGATTTGCTATCACTTTATCAATGACAGTCACAGCAGAAACAGGCGTTGTTGATTGGAATTGAGAATTAGAATTTAAGTATATAGAGTCTTCTGTCTCAAAGTCCACAATATTCTTCCCAACCTTGACAAAATTCTTGTAAGTTTCCCATGAAAGTAAGAACCATTTTATTGTGCTAGGTTGAAAAATTAATTCTAGCGGATCAATAGAAACATCCGCATCCACTTTGCGAATGTCCAAGGAACCATTCTTCCAGGGAATGCTTAGCTTCAAATTCCCGGAAAATCCACCTCTTTTCCCTGAAATGATTGGAATAGCAGCATTTGGTGGCAAGCAATCCGAATACAATCCAGAAAAAGTCATTCCTGATATGTGTGGAGTGCAAGATTGATTATCAACATCCTCCAAATGAAGGAGCTCAAGTACAGCTCCTTGGAATTTAACGAAGTTAGTAAGTTGGCTAATTCCAAGAAAACTGTGAGTTCTAACTTCATCACCTAAACCAGCATCTTCAGAAACACAAGTTCCACATTCCGTTTCTGATATCCGAAGCACCAAAGTCCTATGGAAGCCCAATTTTTCATCCTTCTCTAGAGATGAATCATATGCAACAATTAACTTTTTAATCTTTACATTGAAGCTTGTAAGAAACCATTTCACCATCTTTGCAATTGTCTTGACACCTTCATGGATATTATCAGACTTCCCAGCACTTCCAGCAACGTCATTTGAAATTTGCCCCAAGTTGCCTTGCATATAATGGTTACAATCATCACTAGAACTACAATTTTCATCTGCACTTGACAAATGATTCTCCAAACAAGGGGAAAGTAACAGCTCAAGTTCATCAACCTCAACTTGACATCCTTTACCCTTCCAAGGCATTTTAACTAATAAAGAGCCAATAGATCCCTCTTTTATAACCAAGGATGCCGCTGAACCAATCTGAAATAAAGAGCAATATAAACATGATAAAGCAATTGAATAATATAAAATTTTAACATGAGAATATTGCCCTTAGTTACCAAGAATCCCCGTTACAAAAGGCGCACTCAAAATCCAGAGCCTCACAAGTTTATGACTCACTACTTGAACTCTACGTTTATCATATTGCTACTTTTATCTAAAAGAAATACATGAGTACTCGGTTCCTCTGATCTTAATTTTGGGTCTCTTTTTTTGCTCGAAAAGATAGATATAAAGCTCGTAATCCTATAAGCACTAAATGCTCTTATATGAAAATTCAAAGCAAACCAATACTGAATTTATTTAATTACCATAAGGCTATTTATAATTAAGCATACTTCATCTTCAGCTTCATGAAAACATAAATTCAAAATTAAACCAAAAAAAAAAAACCGAACATAAAGGTACGGTAAAAGGCGGCGTACCTTCTGGTTAAGATAATCTACGTTAAGGGCGAGATCGGAGAGCTGGATGGTGCCTTCAGTGAGTTGAAAATCGAGTTGGTCCAAATCAATATCCCCTAGAATAAATTGCCCAAGTTTCTTCTTCAACAAAAATTTAAACAACCTCTTCACCGCCCACCGGGAAACCACCGCCTCTGCCGATTTTGCTATATTATTCCACGCCCCAAACATCCTGTCCTTTCTCAAATCGCTGCCGTTCCAACCCAAATTCGTACCGAATTAGAGAAAGCAAAAGAATTTCCTTTTTCTTTTGTTGCGTTTGGGGCGAAACTAGGGTTTTGAAACGGTAAATTCTGTGGTCGTGATGGAAGATCGCGGCATCACGACCGCGAAATGAAGAAGGAGACAAGGAGTAAGGATGTTTTACGAGAGAGACTTAAAACATTTTGAAGGGAATGAATTGTATTGGATTTGGAGACGCAATTGGCCCTTTTTGTTTGGACGTGGCATAGCCATACTGTACAATACTAGAAATAGACGCTGCACTAGCTGGATGAACTGTTTTTCTGTCAAATTTTATTTTTATTATTATTATTATTTTATATAGAAATAATTTATAATAAAATAAATAAAAATATTAGAACAGTATTAAAATAAATATTATATATTATTTTATATATTAGGAGTATAGTTTTTATTAATTTTTTATATTATATTTGATCATTGTTATCTTATTAATTGTTTGATCAAATGAATAATTTTTAATTTATTGTAGTTTATAAATTTTTATAAAAATATTGAAAATAAAATAAAAAATAATTTAATTTTTTTGTTATGTTTTTTTTTTACATTTATATTTATTATATTATCTTATTTTATTTTATTATAATAATTTAATATGTAATTCAGTTTTATATATTGAATTTAATGTGAAATTTAATAAGAATATTATAATAATTTTTATAAAATTTCATATGTTAAATTTTCATGAAATAATGTCAATGTAACTTTAGTAATTTAATATATGATTAATTTATATTATATTAAAATTTATCACGTAGTTATGAAATAATTATAAAAATATTTTTATAATTATAATATAATGAGTATTATAATAATTTTGATTAATTATAATAAAAAAAATATTTTTATAATTATAATAAGAGACATTATAATTTTAATCAATTATGATAAATAAAATATTTTTTTAATTAAAGAGATATTATAATAATTTCATCATTTATAAAAGAAATATTTTGATCATTATAAAATATATATATATATTTTTCACCATTTCAATCACATGTCACCTTTTCATTAAGTCATGAAAGAGATATTAAAATAATCTCAAAAAACATTATTTTAAATTATAATTATATGCGTAAATAGATAAATATAGATATAGATGCACTTGCCTCTGCTTTTGCTTTTTTGGTGACGAGCCATTTGGAACCATCGTCGACTTGAACTTGGAAAAAATTCCTTTTAAAAATTGGACTATATAATATAATAACGACAAAGGTACGTTGAGATTTCATCTTTAATTAATTTGTCAAAGGACAAAATAAATAGCAAAAATATTTTAATCATTAACGCATCATTTGGAGTCCAAATGCGAGTATCTGTAAGAAATGTTTGAAGAATTTTTTTTTTAATTACCGAAACATAAACTAGCTTTACATCTTATTATTACAGTCACCACGTCAGCAACCACATATACTATCAGATGACAGTTAGTTAGTTATGTCATTGTTTATGATGTATTAAAAATTATAAGTTTATAATTATTTAATAAAACAAAATTTATGTAAAATTTATCACTTATAAATACGAATTTCGTTTAAAATTTTAATAAATTTTATATATTTTAGATTATAATTAATTATTTATAATATAATTATTATAAATAATATATTTTTAAAAAAGTAGAATCAAATTAGACAAATGGCATATTCACAACTTAACTCTCTCTATATTCTTTCAAAACCTTCTAATTTTTTTTTATTCTCATATATTTCATTTACTTAAGTTTTGAAACACACGACTTGAAGTATTGTTTTAGACTTAATTTTAAAGTTTTTAAATATGTATTTTTTATAAATTTAATAATTTATCAGATTTTTTTATAAAATATGTATGTCCAATAAATTATATAATTTATTAAATTTTTATATTCGATAAATTAAAAAAGTTTTATTTAGGATTTGGGAAAAAAAACCAGTTCAAAAATTATGTTACAGAAATTTTTAAACTTTTGAATATGTAAATTCAAAAATTTTTTAAAATTTTTTGGATTATAAATCTGAAATTTTAAAAATAAAAGAAGTGTGAAAAGAAAACAGAAAAAATAATTAAATAATTTTATTTAAAATAATCATAAAATAAATTGTGGATAGGAGTTTCTTTCAAATAATTGAAATTTGTACATGGAATATCATTTCAAAAAGACAAATTTGCCTTGAATGTTGTCGTGCTCACGACAAGAATAGCAACTTGTAGAATATTAGCAATGACACCGTTTTTCGTCGCTTTATTTTGACGTCTTTTCATCGTTTCAATCCAGGTGGACTGGGTGGTTCTGGTCTACTTAGTTACTACGTTATTGAAACGAAAAGTCCATCTCTCTCTTTTTGTCTTGGTTGAAATTGGAAAGTGGACATTTTGCTTCGTAGAAGCTTGGATCATTCTTTAGCAACGTTTATCATACAGCGACGATAAAAGAGAAACCTTCCTTTAAAAGTTACTTACAGGCATCTTTGTCTCAGCTTTGCTTCTAAAGAAAGGATTCCTTCAACGTTCAAAGGGAAAAGAATAACCCTGCCACGACTTACGACAACGACAAGCAATTAAGAAAAAAACCTAAATATTGTGTTTTATTGATATAAGATATTTTAGTAATATTTAGTATATAAAATGATAATTATATTATATTATATTATATTATATTTTTATTTAAAAAAAAAGATAAGATTGCATAAAAAATTAATTATTTTTTTGACATAAAATAATTCAATTATCTCTAAGTAAAAAAAATTATTTATAATCTATATAATTAAATTTATATATCATATTATATCTATTATGCCCTTAAAAATTATATCAATAATTTAAATTATAAAATTTTTGAGAAAGAATAATTTTGAAAATAAATAAATTAGCATATCTTAATTATTATATAAATTAAACGTAAAATAAGATGATATTATTTAATCTAATTTCATTTGTAATATCGTCTTATCTTATTATAATTTTATACACCAAATAGATACTTTAAATCTAATATAGCTTGGGAATGGATAATAATAAAACTATGTATATTCTTTAACATTCGATTCAATATTTAGTATGAAAATTTATTAAATACATTGATCGTAGGATTTTTTAAATTTTAAAAATGAGTTAATAGAATAACATATGTATCTTAATGTATATTTTAAAAAATAAAAAATTAATTAAAAAAATAAAATAAGTCACTTGGTTAACTTCACTAGTAAAATTAAAAAATTTTATTGTATATAAATAATTTCTTATTTAGTATTTATACATTTTTGTTGAAATGAGTTGGATCCGAATTGTTTTAATAAAAGTTATGCACTCAAATATGAAGTTTAGATTGCAAAATGTCTTAATTTTTTTAATAATATGATAAAAAAAAATCACAAAATTTGTTTGATTTTATTTTTGTAATGATATTTTGATTTTTAAATAAAAAATTTAAACTTGCTTCTTGAAAAAATATAAATGTGTTAGAACCAAATATTCAAATATTTTTTTAATAAAATAATTTTCAAATCACTTTAAACAATGGTTGTTTTTAGAAGGTTATAATAGTTAAATAGAGGAATTAAAATATATAATTTTGTTTCCATGATTTAAGAATGGAATCTACGTAGCATTATTATATAGAAAAAAAAATTGCAAAATTTCACAATAAGAAAAAAAAAAAGGGGCCAAAGTGTCACTCGTCTAAGCTGGGCGGGCCCGACAACCAAGCCTCGGAAAACTAAAGTTCTGGTCTGATTTGAACTGCCACTCCCATATTTCAATCCACCCAAACTCTAACACCGACAACTACGTAACATCGGACTGACATAACGCCAAAGCCAAGAAAATTGAAGACTTCCCCTTTTGTTTCTCTTCAATCAAAGAAAAAAGAAAGAAAAATCCCGAATTAAAAAAAAAATAAAAATATGCTCACGTTTTGCTTCGGGTCATATGAGTTTAATTAATGATAAATTTCAACAACAACCTTTGAACTTATTAAAAAATGTTAATGTAAACACAAATTCATACAATTTATCAATAGCTACAATATTTCCTAAAGTCAACAAACATACAAACCATATTATTTAATTTGATATTTAATTAATACATAATTTTTTACTCTTTCAATATGATTTTTTATGGTCATAGTCAGATTATTATGTTTCAACATTTAAATATAGAATATTTTTGGACTAGTTTTAAAAATAAAGTTAAAAATAAAAATAGTTTGAGAAATAAAAAAGTGTTTACCTTGGGATTGATCAAAATTTAATAGCAACAATTAACTGCAAATGACAAACATAAACACTTAATTACAGCAAAGAAAAAGGGTAAATAAAAGTATAAAGAAAAATGAGTATTATAACATACAAAAGAGCATATTAAAGAAAATGCCTTAAAATTCAATGCAAGTTATCAAAAATTTCCCTATGCATAAGATTTTTTGTCTCATTCATCGCTTGGTTATGTTCATTTTTACAGCTCCTCGTGGGTCACAAATAAATTTAAGGACCGAATCAATATTATTTTTCTTCGTATGGTTGTATAATAGGTAGAGAAAAAATGGGTTGAAAGATCCAAAATTATACCAATGCAATTTTGTATGTTATATTATGAAGAATAAAAAAAAGTGCTTCTTAATTGATCTTGCCCGTTACTAACTTCAATTTTTATTTGTTGAGTAATAACTTAAGCTTTCAATAAAATATTTATTGTAGAAATATCAATAGATATTTCAATCCATTGTTTTCGATTACGAAAAAAATTAAATATTACATTAACTCATAAATTGTTGGGATGTTGTTCGCGATAGAGCAATATATAATTGACCATGCATGAAAACAATTTTTGACAAAAATAGATCAATAGTGTCTAGAGTTTGGTCTTGACTTTTTGTTTATTATCACAATTTAATTGAAAATTTGCCTTCTATTAAAAAGAAAATGCCATTTACTATCTTTGGTTGTCAAAATGATCTTAGGAATGAAGACTTTTTCATTAGGTGTAATCTTAATTCCTATGACATTTGACACTAATTATGTAACTAATACTATAGTATCATGGCATAATCCAAAAGTTTGGTTTATATTTCTCAAAAGCATTATGGCACAATCTATTCATAATTTCAGCTTATGATTTGGTATATTATGGAAAACATAGACTCAACCATCCTATGATGTTTTGACCTTGATTGAAACGATGATGAAACCCACCCCACCAACAAATTAGAAGACATAATAGTAATTTGATCACAAAGAGAAATGGAGAAATATGTCTTTTACATAGGTAAAAAATAGAAATAAATAAATGTAAAACAAAAAAAAAAAGCTAGAATTAAAATTGAAAGAAACGGAGAATCCAAAAAAAAAATCAAAGAAAATTACCCTATAACCTTTTTTAAGAGTTGAAATTAAAAAAAAAAATAATTCAAGAGTAGAGTTTCAAAGCAAAGAAAGGGAAAAAGTAAGAGAAAATTTATTCTGCAAGTGAAAAATCAAATCATAATAAAAAAATACAAATAAAAAAGAAAATTACAAAATAAGATAATGTAATATAAATATTTAATATTTTATGCTACGATAAAAAATAATTCATAAAAATGATTTTTTAATATATAAAATATATATTATATTTTTTATTATGAGAAAAAATAATTAACTAAAAGAAAATTTTAATATGTAAAAATATTTGGTTTAAAACTTATAATTAGTTAGAAAATATAAATATATAAAATATTTTTTTTCATATATTATAATTATATATAAAATATATATTATATTTTGTATTATGAGAAAAAATAATTAACTAAAAGAAAATTTTAATATGTAAAAATATTTGGTTTAAAACTTATAATTAGTTAGAAAATATAAATATATAAAATATTTTTTTTTCATATATTATAATTATATATAAAATATATATTATATTTTGTATTATGAGAAAAAATAATTAACTAAAAGAAAATTTTAATATGTAAAAATAATTGGTTAAAAACTTATAATTAGTTAGAAAATATAAATATATAAAATATATTTTTTTCATATATTATAATTATATATATATATTCATTTAAATATTAAGATAAAAAAGTTACTATATTTTTAATTAATTTAAAATTTTAAAAATATTAAATATACATAAATATGTTTTTTTATATATATTATAATTTTATATCCAATTAAATATTTAAAAATAATTATATTTTTATTAAGTTAAAAATTAAAATTTTTAATTAATTATTTTATTATAATATTAATTAATATATAATTTTATATTAATATCATATTTTATAATTTTGTTAAAAGAGGGGCTGGTCATGTTATGACCAAATTTTTTTATTTTTTAAGTATATCATACTTGTCATCTTTCCGTCAGAATCTCCAAGTCATACCTTTTTTCAACGTTAAATCATTTATTTTTTTCTTATCATGTTTTCATCGTTATCCTCTCCAACCCACCTTGTTTTCTATTTTTTTTTTAATGAAAAAAAATTAAAACTTCCTTGTAAAATGAAAAGAAGAATCCTGATGGAATATCATTGGATGGCTTTACGGATGGTTAAAGGTGGTAAAAATGAGTAAATTTTATAGTATGAACGCACGGATGGATGTAAAAAGAAAAAGATAATGGTTTTAGAATTACCCAAATTAAGAACACGAAAAACACATGGTCTATTATGATCAAATCAGCAACACATTTGCATCTTCAACGTGCATATATCACGCGGGGACAAGAAATCTATCGCCTCATGTCATATAGATAATTGGATTGTCGTGAAATTCAAGAGGATGGGACTGAAGACAGGAAAGCCTGGGTTTCATCGTCTTATCTGTGCGAATGACTGTGACCTTTACTTATTTAAATAATTGGGAAGAGTATTTTTCTGGAACAGAGACAACGCTTTAGGAAAATTAGCACTGCCCAAATCCTAATAATTGGCAAGACTATTTTCCTTGTTCACTTCAAATAGAAAGCACGGAGGAAAAAAAGATAACGAAAATGGAGCTTAAACCTGGCTTATCAGCTCTGGTCACTGGCGGTGCTTCCGGGATTGGTAAAACTTTCCAAAGCTTTCCTTTCTTTTTGCTATCATTTTCGTCCGAGATAGGGTTATTTCAATTTATTTGGAGTTTTTTGTTGTTATTGAATTTTGTGCAGGTAAAGCTTTGAGCTTAGCTCTGGCAGGGAAAGGGATATTTGTGACAATTGTAGATTTCTCTGAAGAGAAAGGGAAGGAAGTTGCACGTCTGGTTGAGAAAGAGAATTCCAAATTCCATGTGAAGTTAGGGTTTCCTTCTGCTATTTTTGTGAAATGTGACGTTACTAACCCAAGTAAGTTCCATTTGATCCTTGTTTGTCAACTGGTTAGAGATGGGGTTGTTTCTGTTTTTAAACCTTTTGATTCTTGTTTGAATAGGAGATATAACTTTAGCATTTGAGAAGCATGTGGAAACATATGGAGGATTGGATATTTGTATTAACAGCGCCGGCATCACTAATCCAGTACCATTCTATAAGGATCAAACTGATGGCACTAAGACATGGAGACGTACAGTTAATGTCAACCTCATTGCAGTTATTGATTGCACTCGTCTCGCGGTAATGCTTCCACTTGGACTTTCTTCAATTTTGCCTGCTGACAGTCCTAAGTGCAGCAATGAATAATTGTTTAGAGTTTTTGAACAGATTAAAGCTATGCAAGCTCTGCAAAAGCCAGGGGTGATAATCAATATGGGATCCTGTGCAGGTCTTCACCCATTTTACGAGGACCCTATCTACTCTGGTTCAAAAGGTTTGCAGTTTTATTTTGCCTCAGTGAGATAGTATTCATTGATCTTTCAAGTTAGCTTAGAATTATTCTCTTGCGTATATACAGACACAATAATCCAAATATCTTATAACGAATGGATAATGGGTCATGGATTATCATCAATTCATACTAAGAATTTGTCGGTCTGAACTCTGAATAAAGATCTAAGCAAAAGGGATCTTTCCATATAATTCTTGCGGGTAACACATTTATGTAATTTGACCATTTGCTTCAAATATTTGTTTTCTAGGTGGTGTTCTCATGTTTTCTAGAGCACTGGCTCCCTACAAACGTCAAGGAATACGTGTCAATGTTCTTTGCCCTGAGGTAAATGTCTAGTTTGAAGAAGTTTGGATGTTCTCAATCAGCATAGCCTTCTGGCAATGCCCTAAAAGTTTTTTCTGATTTGTTTTTGCTAGTAATATCTACTTTGTTTTTTTTTTTTTTTGGAGGGGGGGGGGTGTTTGGGGTGGTTTCTTTGGAATTGTAGGCTGTTATTATTTCTACAAAATATTTCTCTTATATAACTTGCTTTTGAATTTGGACGTAGTTTATTCAAACAGAGATGGTAGAAAAAGTGAGCCCCTTATTGATTTCCCTAGCGGGAGGCTTTGTGCCAATGGAAATGGTGGTGAAAGGTATATATCTTTTACAGAATAGTCTATGTTCAGTGGAGTCTTAGTTAGAGCAATCAGCGTCGGGCAATTCATTGTCTTCCAGATCGAGAATTCCTATGCTTGACAAATGTTCCAAGTCATTTCTACTTCTTTATTGTTATGCAATGCTGAAGTATAAAAGCAAGGTGATTTGATAAATCATACAAGAGAGTAAACATCATAATGCATTCCCTGTTGAGTTTATCAGTACATTTATTTGGGACCAATTAAAGATGAGCTCTATCTGATAGAAAGAAACACTATTGGTTAGGTCTCTACTTGTCATTTTCTTTTTCAGATGTTTGTCAGGTTTGCAATCGACAAAGTTTCAGATAGATAAACAATGAAATTAAAATTGAGTTTCCGCATGTCAGATCACTTCTTGTTCTGCCTCAAGGTTTTCTTCTTCTTCTCCTTTTGAAAAACTTAATTTCTTGCTTTCTATGCACTTGTGTACTTCTAGGTGCTTTCGAGCTTATCATGGACGAGAGCAGAGCTGGTTCTTGCCTATGCATTACAAACCGCAGAGGCATAGAGTATTGGCCCAGTCCAACTGAAGAAGCAAAATACATGATTCATTCTTCCTCAAGTTCCACAAAGAAAATCTCATTCCAAGCTCTTTTAAGCTCCCAACTTCCTCAGAGTTTTGAGAAAGTGTAAGTAAAATGTCGAAGTTGTTTCAGTTTTGAGAAATTTAAGTACAACTAGCTGAGAGGAAGGGGAGTTAAAATTCTTGGGTTGGCCAGCATAAACCTAGATTGAGTTATTGCATGGTTGCAGAAAGCTACGATTATGGGTAAGAATATAGAAGTTCTCAATTGTCAGTGGCAGGAAACTCTAACCACTGTCTCCGGTGCATCCCTAAATCTTATACCTCCTTATTCCGGAAGTCTACACTAATCTAATATTAAGTTCCATTCTAAAGAAAAGAAGAAAGATAGAAAACAAATTCAGGAAGAAAAAGACAGTTTGATAGGTGTAGTGTAATAAATCTTGAATAAAAATTGATGGGTAGGTGAAATGTAATAAATCTTGAATAAAAATTGATGGGCAGGTGAAATGTAATAAATCTTGAAAGATAGGTCTGCATAATTCAGAAAATGTGGAGAGGGTGAACTGCTAAATTTGCCTTGGCAAGCTGAATAATGAGGGGCACTTACCACATAAGCTATGTACTGTCAATTGCCTTTACAGCATTTATGGCCTTGGCCTTGGTCAATTAACTAATGCAATACTTTTTTAACTATCATTTGTCTTGTTTGTTTAAAAGGTCCTCTTCTGCTTTAATCTCAAACTCTCAGCTCATAGAAGCAAGCATACATAAATGTTTTTCAGTCAACTTTCTTTTCTACTAATTATTCATAACCGTCTTAGAAGGGTAGGATGTATGCTTATTAGTTTCTTACAGCTACTGACCAGTGTCTTCTTGCTTTTCCTCTCCAGTGTTGTGCATACTTTGAGTCACCATTTTCGAGATGCTACCCGTATAGTACGTGTACCATTGAAACTACCTATTGAACCAGACCATGTTCTTCTGAAAATCATTTATGCTGGTGTAAATGCAAGTGATGTAAGTTTTTTGGTATCCTTTTATATGATTAATTTGCTTTTGTCTTTTCTTTTAATTTTCCCTTTTCTTTAATTAAATACTTGTGTGAACTCAACTTTTCCTCTTTCTTTCGAAGATGTGTAAGAATCTTGTTTAAGAAATCAAGTATATATAAGAAGGTAGAGATGACCCCAATTGAGAAAAAATTGAAAACACAGCTTAGATGGCTGGGACAAGCACAATAAAGGATGAGGAAATCACCTTTAAGTAAGTGATTTAAGAGAGTTGAAATAATTGAAGAGGCTTGGATGATAACCCAAAATCATGAAGTTATAAGGAGAGATTTGGCATCTTAACATGTTCTTGAGAGTACGGCATTGGCATTGGTTTGTGGGGAATAAGAAAAGCGTTAATTGAGTTTAACAACGTAGGATATATATTGAGAGAGAGAAAGCTGGGTTGTAGATATTTTGAAAGAAAATAAAAGAGAGGAGATGGATGAAAGAAAGGAATTCCTTCTTCAAGTTTTAATTTCAGAACACTTTCAAGCCAAGGGGAGCAAAACTGAAAAAGAGATCACTTGGAACTAGTGGCTGTGGGTTCTTTGCATTTGGAGGATGGAGAAGCTTGGGGAAGTAAGAAGGGAAATGGCTAGCAAACTGCCTATTTATTCTCAGTATACTATTAAAAAACAATAGCAGTTAGGTTTATCTTTCTTTTCCCTACAGAGATAGTAACGGTGTGGGGGAGGTAGGAAAGAGAAGAAGTCTCATGACTTCTTTCCTTTGTTAATTCTGTCCATTTGCTTGCATCTTTTACCATGCTGAATCTTCTGACTTTTTTCAATAAGTTTTATGTCTCTTTGATGAGTAATTATATACAATGTACTTATTTGTATATTCTCGAATGACATGTTACACACAGGTGAACTTTAGCTCAGGTCGTTATTTCCAAGGAAACAAGAAAGACCTTGGTTCCCTTCTTCCATTTGATGCTGGATTTGAGGTGAGAAAAATATTAACTAGATGCCAAAATGTGGTAATATAGTTCAATTAACCTGATATCCTATGGTTTATTGGTTTTAAAATTATCACTGCATGTGATATCTAGTTAACTTCGTGCTTTTTTTTTTTTTTTGGCTGTCACAGGCAGTGGGAATAATTGCCGCCATTGGAGATTCTGTAAGCAGTTTGAAAGTCGGAACTCCTGCTGCAGTCATGACTTTTGGAGGTTATGCTGAATTTATAACGGTATGATATCCATTTTATTTATTTATTATGTTTATAAAGATCTTGTTTCATCATCAATTTCATTATTTTTTTACATGCCTTTTTCCTTCTTAATCATAATTAAATTGTTAAGTTAATAAATATTGGATATTATACAAAACATAGGTCCCTTCAAAGCACATACTTCCCATTGGAAGACCTGATCCAGAAGTTGTTGCTATGCTTACTTCAGGACTAACAGCATCAATCGCTTTGGAAAAGGTACCTTGTTATTGCAGTTTTTCTTATTTGGATTTAAACTTTTCCATTCTCCCCAACCCCCTTGTCATTCACCATTTTTTTTTCCCTTGTTATATATTGTATGTGTCTAAATTCTTCTCCCTGTAACTTTTTGTGGCCATATTGTCCTCTTTGTTCCTTTTTTCTAACTATACATTGTAGCCCTCCATTGAGACTGTTTTTGTTTTCTGTGAAACATTTTCTATCTCCCCCTTTTTTGACCTTATAGGTTGGTCAGATGGAATCTGGAAAAATTGTCCTCGTAACTGCTGCTGCTGGAGGGACCGGACAATTTGCCGTCCAGGTTTGTGTTAAAATGAGATGATATTTCTCCATTACTTGAATTTTTACAAGCTGTATTCCATAGTGGCCAACTTTAATCTGGAGTTAAACATTGTGAATTAGTTTTTTCCCTATTGTTTGTTTAATAAAGTCCTGCTTTTTTTAGTTTTTTTTTTATTATCTTATTGTATTTTTATTCCATGCTAATCTTAGTTTTATACATATTGAATTATTATATTTCATTTATTTACCAAAACATCTTCAAAGATATATTTTATATGACGATTATAATTACTTTCTCTAGAGCAAGTAGGTTTGTACCTTTCCAGTTTAATGTTATTATATGGTTGTATTTTCTATCTTTTTTGTATACTACTATCCCCACCTTTTTTGGGCGGTAAGCAAAAATATTAATCATAACGACCTGTGCAGCTTGCAAAACAGGCAGGAAATAAAGTTGTGGCAACTTGCGGGGGAAAAGAAAAGGCAAGGCTTTTGAAAGAATTGGGGGTTGATCGAGTCATAGACTATAAAATTGAAGATGTCAAAACTGTATGTATCTGAAATTCGTATTTTGAATAATTCTTTTTTCCACCATTCTACCCTTTTTTTTAAGGGAGGTTGTTCAGGTTAGGAAGATGAAATTGGGTCCTTAAATTCATTGGTTTGATGCAAAGAATTATTTTAGTGAATAAAATTTGATTAAATGAGTTGCAGCTGTTTATCTCAATTAGTTTGGATTATAAGGTTCTTTAACAATAAATACTGTTGTATCTCATTGTCTCTGTATCGTATCCTTGAAGTCATTTGAACTCTCAGTTAAGAGGGATTGTAGTCTATATATGTAGTCTTCTTAGTTGGTTTTCCACCTACTGCATCCTTTAATCATCATCCATTGCCTGACTTCTGAGATTAATCTCAACAACTTTTCCATTACTAAAGGTCTCGGTTGCCATCCTTTAATGTTTATCCATGCCATGCCATGCCCCAACATCTGAGATAGATCTAAACACATTTTGCATGACTAAGATCTTGATTGCTATGAATAAAGGCCTTGTCATGCTACCACATGATAATTTCTCCATTTGGTTGGTTTCCCAGAAGGAACATCTGACTTTGTAGTCTGCCAGGTTCTTGAGAAGGAGTTTCCTAAAGGAGTTGACATCATCTACGAATCTGTTGGTGGGAACATGTTTGATTTGTGCTTTAATGCTTTGGCTATCCATGGACGACTCATTGTGATAGGAATGATCTCTCAGGTTGTTTCTTCATAATGAGCTTAAAATTTTATAAATGAAACTTACTGTTGTTCTTACTTTGTTTATTTTCTAAGCTTCTCCATGCTATGGATACAGTAGTTGTAGGTTGTTAGAGAATTATCATACTATATGTTCCCAATCTTACATAATGTTGTTATTAGTGAGTTGTTGATTTAACTAAATCCAATCTTCATATTTGCAACTTTTATAGCTTCTGAGGTTGTACTTCATATTTAGTGTGTCACTAAACTTTTTTTTTTTTTATAGTATCAAGGGGAGCATGGATGGAAGCCATCAAATTACCCTGGACTTGTTGAGAAGCTTTTGTCCAAAAGCCAAACTGTGGTATGTAGTTGGTAAATATTAAACTTTAAGCTGTTTAGAAGCTGTCCTTTGATTATGATGTCTTCATGTGCACGAGAAAAAGGAATCTTGTAATAACTACTGACTAGCTTCTAAGAATATAAAAAAGCCAACACAATAGCCAAATTCAAATATATTGACGATAAATGGTTGAGCGAATTCCTTTCACCTGTTTTCCAGTGATAGTTATCTTGTCTTATGGTGATAGCTTCCGAGAAATCTTGTGGTTTGATTGTTTTGAAAATGCTTTCGTTTCAGGCTGGCTTTTTCCTGATACAATATAACCATTTATGGAAAGAACACCTGGATAAACTATTTGATCTTTACTCTTCCGGAAAGCTTAAGGTAATACACATATCCTGTTTTATGTTTGACATACTTTTATCTCAAATGATATGAATTTCAGCCTAAGTTTCTATCTATTTAGTGTGCATAAGATGGTTTAAATTAAATTATCAGTTCTCTGCTCAAATATATAGTTTTTTTTTTTCCCTTTTGATAATATTTGAGTTGATTAATCATCATGATTTAATTCCTAAAATGCTCCAATTCCATTGTAATAGGTTGCAATAGACCCAAAAAGATTTTTGGGCTTGCATTCTGTTGCAGATGCTGTTGAGCATCTGCATTCGGGTAAAAGTACCGGCAAGGTGAGCACAAATTTTTTATTATTTACTTATTCAGTCAGTCGATCCGCATAAAATGAGCATACAAGCAAACCAACTAGACCCCTAATGAGTTTATATTACTGTTAAATTCTATAGGTGGTCGTCTGCATCGATCCAACCTTTGAACAGCAAATGGCTAAGTTATAATGTGAAGATAATGAAATCATCCTTCATTCCTTCCAGATAAAGTCCTACGTTCTTTGCATCTCATACCAATATAAACATTCTACTGAGATAGCAGAATTATGTTCCAACAAAATGGTCACTTGGTTTGGAATGGAGGAGGAAATATTGTGTATCTAACCTAAATGACATTCACTTCTCTTTTTTGGTATCTTACCAGACAAATTCTGTGGATAACTGTACCGCTACATGGATTTAAAACTATGGTATTTTATCAGACAAATTCTGTGGGTAACTATACACGTCCTTGAATTATGTGTAGTACTACAAAAAATGTATTTGATATCACTGTTAAATCCCATACGAATCACTTATGCATGGAATGACAGATGCCAACCAATCTCGGATTAACAATCTTAGATTTGATCACTTTGAAGATCCACAAGAGTCAATTAGGTAGTGAATACCATACAAGTCATCATCAGCTAAATGTCTGCATGATTTTTAACTGAACAAAAGAGCATTAGTTTTGTCCCATTGCTTGGCTGGAGAAAATCTATTATTTCCCTCCAAAAACCAGGTTAAAATCAGGGTGCGAACATAGACATATCAAAATGAAACCCGAATGAGTTACATTGACGCATCATCATCCAACATTTTGCTGGAAAACAACGTCTAGAACATGCTGTATAAATTGAAATGTTTAGGAGTAGAAAGTAGTTGCTCGGATCCGATATTGCGCTTGTGTCCAAACTTGGACGTCTGGCTTCTTGTCATCTTCTCCATCTTCACCAACTCCGATGTCTTGTGACTCATACGCCCTGGGCTGACAATATGCTCCTATGGAAAAAAGCGACATAATTTACAGAAGAGTAAAGATCCAAATGTCAAAAGACCAAGACCATTTATTTAAAGACATGTTTCAGCTTACCATGTAAGTTAACAACTTTTGCCTTGTAACCTTTATATTGGAAGTGAGAAATTATAAATCTTGAGATGGACCTCTTCCGACCTTTTCTTGTTCTCCTCCAATCTCCTTTTATAGCATTTGTTCATATGTTGACTTTGATTCCACCATAGCTGAAGGTTCTTTTTTTTTTTTTTTTTTTATTGGTTTGTCCAGAAGAAAAACCAGAAAAAGGATGATGTTTGGAGAAAAAATTCAGCAGCAGAAAATGAGAAGATAGGGGTAAGAAAAGAAAGAGAGAGATAGAGACAGAAAATGGAGAACAAAAGAAAACATAGTTACATCAATACACTAAGAGCTGCTCTTTAATTATCAGTTCGATAAGTTATAAACATACAACAGACTTTCATATTTGATGGTACTGGCCTTCCTACATGGCAATTCAAAAGCCTACAGAAAGGAATTCCTGAAGAAAACCCAGAAAAAAGGATGATGTTTGGGTTTGAGAATCCTCTCAACACCATAATGCCAGGACAAACAGGAGAAAATTCAGCAGCAGAAAAAGAGAAGATAGGAGTAAGAAAAGAGAAAACGGAGATCAAAAGAGAACATGGTTACATCAATACGCTAAAAGCTGCTCTTCAGTTATTGGTTTCATCTGTTATAAACATACAACAGACTTTCATATTTGATGGTAATTGCCTTCCTGCATGGCAATTCAAAAGCCTACAAAATGGAATTCCTGAAGACGATATAATATAATATCTCCTTCACAAAAATACTAGCAGTATATCGATTGATGATGTACACTATCTTCTTCACAAAATACTATCTGCTGCTGTGCGTGGGATCCGCAAAAATTTCCCGTCACTATGGAACATGGAACTTCTTCCAAAACAGAAGCTCAGTTTGTTTCCAGCACAAAAGCCATAACCCACCAACACTAAACTGTCCACTTTCACCAAGGGGCACTGGCCACTTCCTGAAACAGAATCTCAAGCCTATCAGCATTCTCCTCCTCCAATGACCCTATATCTACAACAAGCCTATTCAGTGCCTCGGTTACTTCCACAAGCTTTGCTTCAAGTTTCCTCTTCTTCTCGTTTGCATTAATTTGTTCAAGTCTAGCTTCTTGGTACCTCCTTGACTTCATGGAGAGGTTCATCAATTGGTCCAACCGAGCACTTAAAAAGCCAACTTTCATGCCCAACCCCTTGAATGATTTCAAAGTTTGGCCCCAAGTCAGAAAACTGTGGTGGGACGTTGTAAGCTTGGCAGCTCTAATGACATCAGCAATATTGATAGTCTCAGCAATGACTCCAGCAACCAATTTACAGTTAAGTCCCTCAAGAAGATTTTCATGAAGGAATGACTTTTGATTACAACAAAGCTCATAGTACTTTGTCTTCAGGTATTTGGAAAACTCAGAATCTATGATTAAACCATTAACAAGAATGTTAAAATCCTCAAAATTCTTCACTTCTTTAAAATCAATCATGGATTCAGAAAGCTTGATACTGTCCAAAACTTCAGATCCAAGATCCAGTCTATCATTTTGAATAGCTTTTTCAGAAATATCCAGTGGAAGGACCTCCAAAAATTTACCTGTTTTTTCTACAGAAATCCTATTTTCATACATCCCATAATTTTCCAAAGGCTTATCTCTTGTTTTTACAAAAATCTTGGGTTCCTTCTCTGCAAACGTTAAAAGAAACCTTAACAACGTAGCATTGCAGTATGTTACAACTTACAATTGATGGCAGGAGAAAAAGTTGCTAACAGGGATAGAAATGACTTGCCAAGTTCAATTTGTTGGGTGGAAGACTCTAATTTTAGAAGGCCAAGAGCAACATCCACTTCATCTGAACCTTTTCTTCTTACAATGTACACCTAAATAATGCAGGTAATCAAGCACATGGTTAAAGCTTTAAACATGTGGTGGTTTCATCCACTGTAAAGTACGTAAAATACCACCAGAAACTGAATATCAATACTTAGAGCATAAAGCCTGAGGCCTCTGCTACTTGTCCAGAAAGAACAAGTTCAAAAATTCAACCAAATAATCAAAAAGTGTATCCTGCAAGATTAGCAATATGTACTACTCATGCAAAATTTGTGATTAGAAAAAGATAACAGATAGCTTTTTAGAATATGTCCTTCCATCAAATTTATTCATAAAAGTCAGATATGTGATGAACAAGACAGCTCAAACAATTACCTTAAATTTGGAGGGTTGACTAAATGAAAGACACAGACATCTCCCTCCAATAATTTGTGAGCAATAGAGAACCCTCTCCATCCACCACTGAGACCAACCTTTTCCACTAAATATTTGGTTTGAAACTCTTTACCTTCTTCGTCTTCCAAAACCATCATTCTGTTTTCCTTTGGCAATTGCTTCGAGCAAAAGTGCTTGGGAAGACCCTGCCATTGGAAAAGTTAACATCTTTAGATCAATATAGTAATGTAGAACGCGTCTAAATTCCAAAAGCAATGACAAAAGTGAGTTATACCAGCCAAAATCCTCCAGTAACATTTGATGGATGCATACATTTAATCAGGCTAGGGAATTCAGATGATAGATTAGCTTGAACCTCCAATGCTTGTTTCATTACAGCAGACTTGAGTTCAGCATTTTTATACAAGCCATTATATGTAGCTCTCTTCCGTTTATGACTAAAAGGAAATAATAGAAGCAATATCATCACAATCCAATGTACTAATTTCAGAATGTTCAAAGACATAAAAGAAATTTCGAAATACATTAACATACCATTGAGCCTTCTCCTTTTCATGAGAGACTAACTATCAAAAGATTCATAAAATTTTCCATCAGTATATCGTACACATTACTGAGAGTCTGAGGCCCATAGTTTAATAACAAGTTGACAACATTGAGGAATTAAAACAGCATGGAATAACATGATTGAAGCTGAATCATTGTAGGAAATCAAAGAGTTGGTTTCACTAAAAATCAAGCATATGGGTCCTTAAAACTTTCTACAGATTCATTGAAAAGCCCTTTTGAATCTCTTTCAAAAGATACCCAATCATTTTCACATGCTCTATTTTCAAAAGCAGTAAACAGCCCACGGAAAGGATGTTCAGATAGTACTTATTTCCATCGGTTCATTGTCCATCATTGTCCAAAATTAAGCGTAAAAAATAAACAGAAACAAAGAAACAAACCACAAACTCAACAGAAAAAAAAAAAAAAAAAAACGAGAAATTGAGGCTTACTTGATTGACAGTGATTTTGTCTAGCCCTGAAAGCTTCTTCCTGAACAACTTGCACTTGGGTGGTCTCCCTCGCTTCACCTGATATATCCCAAAAAAAGGGAAAGCAATCACGTACTTGGGTACTCCTAGAAAGACAAACATGTTTCCTTTCCATTGCATACATGTAAATATACATATGTAGATGATGCTTATGTATGTATGCATGTATGATGAATGAATATAAAGAGAAAGAGACCTTGACAGGGCTTTTTCTCTGCTTTGGAAAGACTGCCATGGCCTGGTAAAAGGTGGTTGCAACAGTCACTCGAAAGCTGTATTTGGGTACTGGAATTCTTCGGTGGAATTTGAAAATTTGAACTTAACCAAAGAAAGTTTATTTTATTTTTAATGGAAGATAGGAAGCGAGTCAGAGACAAAAGTAAGCAGTAGCATAAAAGAAGAAAACACGATGAAAGGACAGTTTGATTTGAAATTTGTTAATCAATTGTCAGATTGAAGCCTTACCTTTGTGATCAGTCCTGCCTAAATTCCACCTCATAGAATTTGGTTCATAAATAACTTATATTAAAAGATAATTCAAATTTTCATTTAGCTTTTAATTTTTTTTAAATATTTTAAATTGAAGATTAATGTAAATTAGAGATTCAAAACAAAAAAATAAAAGGAATTTTAAGTTTTTAACATTGGGTTAATTTATTTATCTTACTTTTTTTCCTTTTATAAAAAAAAATTTAATTAATAAAAATTTAAAATTTAATCAATTAATTTATGCAATTGCGACATCCAATAAATTTAATTTAGCCTTTAAATTCTTCTGGTTGAGAATATAACATGGAAGAGGAAGGGAGAAATCATATCAAATTCATTGAAAAAAAAACCCAAATTCATTAAGTCATTAATTAATCTAGACTTCTACTCTAACACTGTAGCCAAATGGAATATCTTCCATGAAAAACTTCCTCAAGCAACATTGGAGTCCTGTCATAGGCAAATAGAAGCTGAAAATATTTCTACTACATCTTCCTTATAGAAGCTTACATGAACTGGTACACTTTTAACTATCTTTTGCGATAACTTTAAACAATGAGGCAGCCAATAATCACCATGTGGCATTAGCCTCCTCCTGAAATATAAGCTCATGCTTCTCAGCATTTGCCTTCAGGGTTTCTATCTCAGAATCAAGCCTATGCATTGCCTCTTTGAGTTTCACAAGCTTCAGTTCAAGAGATTTTTTCTCTTCTTTCATGTGATCTTGCTCAAGACTAACTCTACACCTCTCTGACTCCACAGCTTCCTGTAATTCTAAGGCAAGGGTCATCAACTGGTTCAATCGAGCTCGAAGAAATCCAACGTTCATCCCTAATAGCTCAAAGCCTTTCAGAGTCTTGTCCCAGAGCATATAATCTGCTTGAGAGGTGGAAAGTTTGCAGGCTTTAATGGCCTCTGCAATACTAATAGTCTGTGTGATTATTTCAGCTGCCAATTTACTGCTAATACTCTCCAGAAGATGATCATGGAGGAATGAATTCTGACTGCAGCAGAGCTCATAGTACTTGGTTCTATGGTACTCTGAAAGCTCGGAGTCTATTCTCGAACCATTCACTATAATGATGAAACTGTCAATGCTTTTGATCTCTTTAAAATCAATAATGGATGCCAAAGATCGGATTCCATCAAAAAGGCCAGAGCTAGGATCCTTGCATTCATTATCATATTGATCTACTAAACGCTCATTATCGGTGTCTAATACCATCAGGCTGTTATTTTCACCATTGTCATGTTGAATGTTCAGTGGAAGAAGCTCCAAACAGTTGGCCTTCTTATTAGAGGTTCTCTTTCTTCTCTTCATGCGAACTTTTATTGTTGTTTAAAGTTCAATATTCCAGGAAAAAAATGTGGACACAATTGGATCAACAAGGTTAGGGAACTTACAACTCAGTAAAAGGAAAAAAAGAGGGAAAAAAGAAGGAAGTTTAGAGAGAAGAACATACTTGACCTAAGTGGTTTTGCATGAACATTCACATTTAGTGAGCCAAAACCTCCATCTACTTTGTTTGATTTGAATGCTCTGACTATGTAAACCTACAAGATTGGGATGGAAGGCAAAAAGGAATAAGTCAACTATCCATAGAGAATCTACTGACCTCTTAATGCAGAAGAAATTTTGAACTAAAAAATAAATAAATAAATTAAAGCTGCAAAAGGAGGGAGGGGAAGCCTTGCTTCCTTGAAAACCCTGAAGGACTATTTTGCTCTATTAATATCCACATTAGTCAATTCAGTTCCATTGCTGAGTTTAGGACATAATGAAAAGAAAAACTTCTAATGAATTGCAACTCATTCAATCTAAAGCAATTTGTTTCAGACAGCAATACAGACGATTCTTAATGTTTCATAAGATCAAGATATTTTCATTTTTATCCTTTTTAAAAAAAGGCTCTAAAGCAAATGATAAAGGATTTAAAACAACATTATATGACATAGAATACAAGAGAAAAGATTCAAATAGCACCTTAAATTTTGAAGAACTGACCAAATGGAAAACTAGAACATCCCCCTCGACTAATTTATGACCAGCAGAGAAGGCTTTCCATCCAGCACTCAATGCTGTCCTTTCTGCAATATAAGTTGTTTTGTATTCTTCCCCACTTTCATCTTCCAAAATTAGTGTTGTATCATTCTTGGGCATGTGCAATTTGCAGAATGGCATAGGAAGATGCTGTCACCATAAGAGTTAGGACTTAGAATGAAGCTTTCTGGCTTGACGGATTATCATCCCATATTTTACTTGTGAACATATTTCGAGCTTACCAGCCAAAATCCATGTCTAACATTTGAGCGAACCATGGTCTTCGTACAGGTAGGGAATCTGGCAGCTAGATTTGCTTGAACCTGCTCCACTTGCTCCATAACAGAAGGCTTGACACGAACACAGATTGTCAGTCACAACATTCTTTTATTTATAGTTTCATTTCATGAGGAATAAGCACAAGGCAAATCCAACTTCGAGTTCTTGTTAATTAGTGAAACTGAAGACTTAAGATGATATCACCAACCTACTTGCTCCTGATTGCATAAAAAATGTTCCAGTCACTCTAGCATTTGAACTTATGGTGCAGAACACCAACCAAAATGCTTAAAAAGAAACTGGGAAGGTCATCTAAGTTTGTAGCTGAACAGTCAGACAAATCTGCTCAACTTTGAACTTGTCACTTATGGGTCTAAAGCAATTATACGTAACTGGACAATTACAGTCAAGCATCCTTATGAAGTGTGGAAACTACACCCGTGTCAGAAAAGAAACAGAAGAACCTGACAAGGGCTTAGTTACATAGATAAATAAAACTTAATGCTTGGAACAAAACATAATTTCAATCTTTTACTCTTTTTCTAATCATAAAGACTTAGAGGGTTTCATTAATGCAGTTTATTAATCAGTCCATGGACATTTCACCGTCCCTTCCTTTTGGGGGAAAGGTGGGTTGGAGGAGTAGTTGGCTACAGGCTACAGCCCAGGTACTGGACCAACCAATGTTCAATCCTGAGGTTCAAGAGAGGCTCACTTTTGAGTTTGGAGAAATTCTGAATAAATCCTTGGCACAAAAACAGTACGACACAATTAGAATATCATCAGAAACGAAAAAGGGAAACCTATTGCGAGACTGAACAATATATCGAGCAGCAAGTCTGGGAATGGCTAATTGCACACCACCAGAATACTACTCAAGTTGTCATTCATAGACATCAGCTATCTTAGCTGCTTAAGTGTTTTAACGTCCAAGGAAAGAACTTCGATCCCGTCTTGTTTCTACAACAACAATCTCGGGGATGGAAAAGATCCAGCTATTGCTTAAATCAAAAGCCAAGTCGAGGTAGAGTTGCTCCTGACATAGGACAGATGACCAAAAACCATCTGCATGTACAAGTTTTTTGGCACATTTTTGTGAATCTTCCTATCCATTTAAATCAATTCCGAATTACCAAACTCTGGAATCCCAGAGCAAAAACAAGAAGCTGACACAGAACAAAAAGTGAAGCAAAACCCAGGAATAACTTTTTCATAACCTAAACAGGAAAATAACATTAACACATATCTCACATAAAGAGGAGAAAAAACAAGGCAGAAAGAACATCTTACTTGTGGGTTAGTATTATCAAGATCCAAAGCCATTTCAGGAATCTGGGGCTCCTCTATCTTGGTTCCCATTGACTTCATTTGGTAGAATCTTGCTAGAACAAACAGATTCACAGCAATCAGTAACCTGAATCACAGATGTAAGGGAAGAGAGAAGTAGGAAAAGCGTGGTAACTGGTGGAATTTGCAAACCTGGCACTGTTTTGAAGTTTTGGAGTTTGTTCAGTTCAGGTTCTTGGTCTTTCAGGAGTCAGGAGTTACCGTTTGTTGTTTTTTTCTCGTTTTTCATTATGTTCCTGTCCTAACATAAGAAAGTGAATAAGTGGCCCTGCTGATCCAATGGTTCAAGCTGCCCTTTTCAAGATTTTAATTCAGGGCTTATCTTTGGTTTTAAAACATGTTTCGGATCTTCAGGAATGCTGTAGATTTACCAAAATTTAGTTTATTAAGACAATTTGTTTCAGAATTTTGTTTTCAGCTGACAAATAAAAATACGGCTTTGAAAAACCATCCCAAATTCACCACAATTAGTCCTGTAAAATACTTTGATATCCATTTCAGCAGTAAATTTTAATGTGGACTGGGTTTTTATACACATTGATTAAATATATTTAGATATATTTGAAAATCATTAGTGGTATGTTTGAAATTATCAGTAATATATTTTAATTTTGATTGTAAAATTAAAAAATTTTACTTAGACAAACTCATTTTAAATTATTTAAATAATAGATTTACACATTTAAGTGCAATTCTACCAATATTCTTTATACATATATTTTACAATCCAAAATTTTCATTTGAAATGAAGATAGCATGAAATTAGGTTTAAAAGAAAGAATATCTTGTTTTATTGTTGAGAAGAAAAGTGGCATAAGAAAGCTACTACCATTAAAATAGTTTCTTTGTCACAGATGAATCTTATAGTTCATGAATTTTAATAAAATATTTAATATGATATTTAAATGTTAAAAAATTTTAATATTATATTTGAATTATAAATTTATTAATTAATATGACATTTATTTTTAATGAGATAAATTTCAAATGAGAACATATAAAAAACAAACAATTTAAAAATATTATATTAATTAATGAATTCATAATTTAAATATGATATTAAAAATTTTTTAAATTTAAATAATATGTTAAAAAATACTATATTTTAATATCTAGTGACATTAACCCCTTTAAAATCTCATATGATTTTACTTAATTAGTTATTCTATAATTATCTTGGTATCTATCTCACATTCTCAAATCAAAATTTAAGTGTTAGAGAGAAGGAACAGGTCAAGTCATGCAACCATTCAAGAAAACAAGATGTCATGTCAAAAAATAACATAATTTTCTCATCATGTGTAATTGACTTTTTAATGTAGAAATTGTCCCATTATAAAAACATTTAAGACCAATTTCATAGTAATCAACGGAAGAAAATTTCGGAAGCTTTTTTTTTTTTTTTTTTGAAAAGTCTGAAGTTCATATTCTTAGAAAAAGCAAAAAAGTAGACTCCAAATTGGAGGATAAACTTAAGGTTCCACTCAGTCAGCCCAAGAACATGTAATCATCATTATTTTCTTCTGATTCTCGTTCAGGATTATGTTTTCAAAGCTCAAGCAGTTCAGCATTTTTGCTGCTTAACGTTTGGATTTTCAACCTCTGAGCTATCCATTTCAAGAAATTTAGTCAAGAACATCAAAGAGAGAGTTCAACCATCTTCCACAGTGCCCATAAATCAATTACAAGGCAGAAAATTAGAGCACTAGACTATGATCATGATCTATTTTCAACCTAATTCCCCATGTAAAACAAGAAAAAGATGTATCAGTTAATATTTCCTATATTGCTTCTTCTTCTGCATAAGCTCTCTCAATTTTGGCTTATTGTACCTCCTTGATTCACTTCCGTTTTTGATTAAAAAGCAAGGCTCAGAAGCCGGTGCACCCTGTTGCGTAAAAAAACCAACATCCATACCCAAAAGCTCAAAGCCACTCATAGTGTTATCTCAAGCCACAAAATCAGCTTGTGGGGTTGAAACCTCAGAAGCTGTAATGGTATCTCCACTGTTAACAGTCTCAGTAATTATATCAGCTGTCCACGTACTGATAATGTCCTTGTGAAGATTGCCATGCAGTTATGATTTCTGGGAACAACAGAGTTCATAATATTTTTTCGTAAGCCTTTTAGAAAGCTTAGAATCTAGGGCCAAACCATTCACAAGAACAGTGAATTTCTCTGTTCTTTTCAATTGTTTGAGTTCAGCAATAACTTCTGGTGATGATCTAATGCCTTCCACTTCACTGGAGCCAATACCAAAACTGCCATTCTCTGATTGATTTTCTTCAGCCCTTAGATAAGACAAGCTATTCCTGTGGACTTCGCTTTGATTAATATCTTGGGAAAAAGGCTCTAAAGTATTATTCTTTCCTGCATGATCTTTTTCAGTTGATAGTGAATGGTAATAGTTAAAAATCACATTGAATCAACTTTGTGGGGCTACTTATGAATGGTAATGAAGCATAGTTGACAAGAAAATGACTTACTAATGCCGCTACTCTCCAATTTAAGTAGGCCAAGAGCTGCGTCTACTTCAGCTAAGCCATTCACTCTCACAATACAGGCCTGCAAATTTGACAAAGGAAGAGATGGTGGAAATTTTGAACAAGACGACAGCTTTGAACACACCCACAAATCACACATTTGAAGTAGGTGGAGGAGGCTCAGCTCCAGCCAATATGTAGAGTTGGCGTCCTCATGCACTGTGGGTTTTTATTAGGCAAAAAGAGCTTTCGATTTGAAAATTTATTTCGACATTAGTCCATGAATGAAAGTTCCATCTTTCTTCTGCTAAACTATCCTAAAAAGGAAGAAAAAAGCATGTGCTAAAACAGCCACAGCAGTACATATATCTATGCACTTTTATTCAATATTCAGGCAGCCGAATTGTTTGATGACTTGCTTTTATAAATCAATCTCAAAAGTTCTACAGGATTTGAATGTCTTTAACGCATTGATTTTTATATATAACAATGGAGAAAAGTATGAGACAGTACCTTCAATTTGGAAGGCCTGATCAAATGGAAAACTAAAGCATCCCCTACAAGTAAACCATGCTCTTTGGAAAACTTCTTCCGTCCTCCTTTGAACAAGAAAATTCATTCTGTATTCTCTTCTATTTTCATCAACCAAGATTACTGTCGTATCATGACTTGGCGAATTCTGTTGGCAGAATTCCTTAGGTAATGACTAACGGGGAAGGAAAAGAAAATCAGCGCACAATTTTTTTCCAGGACTCCATAAACTTGGTAATCATTTCATACTTACCATTCAAAAGACACGAAAAACAATTGACGGTATTATAATCTTAAAAAAAAAACTAGGGAATTCATCTGATAGATTTGCTTGCACTTCTTCGGCTCTCTTTTTTACAGAGGAATTTTCCCAAGCCCCTTCTGCTTTCCTTTGACAGCTGGTATAACGCCTTGACAACATGATCGTTGGAATTCTTGTCCCTTAGCCTCTTCCTTTTGCACCTTAAAGTCGAACCAGATCAACAGTGATTAAAGACAAAGCAAATTTTTTTATATGCTGACAATAAACAATAAAGTTACGGATTATTTTACCAACCTTGCAGCCTTCTGAGGATAATCATGAACTTCCTGTCAAGAAACCACTTGCCCATTATTCCATGCTTTGAGTTAAATGCAATTCAAGTTTTGGAATACTCACAAAATAAAAAATGCAATAGAACGCACCAGCCAGATTCATGCATGAATCTAGCTTGCCAGACAAGGCAGAAGCCAAGTCAAATCTGGTTTCTAGTTTTGGGTATTAATTTCCGATGCATTTAAGCAATTTTATGACAAAAAATTTTCACTTCCTATATGGTTCCTAAAGCGAACACTAGACAAGAAAAAGTATAGGATGAAGAACTTCACAGCAGCTTCAGTCCACAAAACATTTTGGATATCCAAAATTTACAAAGGTAGTTTGTTAGACATGATCCTCCAACAAGAAACACGAAAAAACATTCAGAACTGAACGGAAAGAGACACGCAGTTGAAAGGAAATACAGAGCAGATAAGAACATGGAGATGACCAACAATAACAATGAAGGAAAAAGAAAAAGAAATTACAAAAATGAGGAGCAAATAGTCTCCGAAACTCGTTGGATCCAAAAGGGAAAATGCCTATCTCTAGACTTAAAAAACTCTGTCATCAGTCATTAGCTACGTACAAAAACCATATATAAATGCCCATGGCAAAGCATTTTTTTATGTACTTAAGTACCACAACACGTTTTATGCATGTGGAGAGAGAGAGAGGATCCCATGGGCATTGGCATGGGGAGGGAAGAAGAATGAAGAGATTGGTGTTGGCGTTGTTGAAGGAGCTGGAAAAGTTGAGAAATGGGCTGATTGTCATTTTCTTCTTCACCAACTGAAGACTCTCCTTGCATTTGCATGGGCTCCTACCGATCCTCTTTCACTTTGATTTTCATGTTCATGTTCATCATTATTTTCATCACTTTGCCACAACTAATGCCTCTGTTTCTCTATTTCAGCCTCGATCCAGAAGTGTGTTAGATAAATGAAACTAATGCATACCCAAAATTTCTCACTCCTCAGTCTTAAGTCGATCTATCACTCTATCTCGTTGAATACATACATGCATAAATTATATTAGCTTATACGTATATATCATGATTCATAAATTATGAATATCAAAGATTCAAGGCTCAAGCCGTTTTTTGAGGTCGTTGCCTCCTACTTTAGCTTCCATTTGTAAGTTTGGAAAGAGTCGGAAGTATCAGCGCCGTCCATTTTAATCAATCAAATTGGTATTTGGAGTAATGGAGGGACATATACACATTTGTAACGAAGATCATGTACCGTCTGTCTGTCGGTATTCAGTTATATTAAAAACAAAGAGTCTTCACCATGGAGCATCATTGGCAGCACAAACGTGCAAATTATTTGGTATTTTCTCTCAACAGGGCTTCACTAAATACAAAGACAAGGGAAGAGGTGTGAAGATAACATCTTTTTACAGATCTTACTACTTTACCATTTACATCTTAAAATCCCCAAACTCAAGCACAGTTGATGACCTTTTTCTCTCTTCCAGGGCCGTCCATCTAATGATCGTCATGACTGCATCTTAGCCACAGATGAACTGTCAACTTATCAGTAGTACAAATTTCATAAACTTGGTATACATACAAGCAGTCCTGTACATATATTCTCATACAATAAAGATGTTCATACACTATCTGTACACTTCTTTCCAGAGGATTAGATAACAAACAGAAAAACAGGTAACCAACACAATTTTCCACAAAAATGTCCACAGGCCTCTTTTCCAGTACTTGAGTGGAAACTAGGCTTCATTCACCATCTGGATGGGATTGTTTTGCTTGCAATATGTCTTGACCATCATCCAAACAATATTCCCCTCAAATTTGATTCGTAAGAGACATTACAGTCTTGAACGATGTTTGCACTTGATACCAAGGAAACGTGAATGCCTACGAGCAGATGAATATGGCTCCCCCTTTACAGAATCTGAAAATCTAATATCCCAACCTTCAATATTCTTAGGAACACAAGCGTCAAAGAGAATTTGGCCAAGGACACCATGAGCATTGATGCTTTGTGGTACAGGTAGAGAGAATGGTCTTTCTCTTTGTTCATCTTGTAGAGACCCAGACTCTCTATTATTGTGATATTCGGCTGAACTTGGCAAGAAAAAGTGGTCACTAGGCCCAAGGGCAACTCTCCTAAGGCTTTGGTTAGAGTTGACTGCTGCTTTCTGCAGGCCACAGATTAACTCAGAGATCTCATCATGCATACCATTGCTTTCTCCAAGTTTTTGGATCCTATTGTAGTAGACTGAAGTCGCCTTCTCAAGAAAACTGGCCACAGCAGCCCTGTACTGGATAGGATAATGCTTGTAGTGTTCTGAAAAAGCAAAGAATGACATGAGGCTAGTTGTGTCACAAACACCAAGTAACTGAACATTTTAAAAGTACAAAACACGGAATATGCTACTTTAAGTTTACAGCAAGGTGCCCACGCTTTTCCTAAATCTAGAAGAAAACATATTATTGAATAAATCAGCAGACCATGCCTTTACTTTCTTATTAATCAATCATATAAGATGTTAAGTTCCCAATTCACTCTTACAACGCCCTTGATATTGGGTTGATATGTGTAGATGTGGCGTTCAGCTATCAGCCCTTCGGCTGAATTGACTAGATAAATATAACAAACCCCGATGGTAAATTGTAATTTAGAAGGGGAAGAAATACTCAAAACTTCATCTTAAACATAACTGCTAAACAAGGCTATTCAACTTTTGGGTCTGCTGAACCGGTAGCATTTTCCATATCAGCTGATGGCAAAAACCATGATATAGTATTGGCAAATACTCCTGATATTTATATATGGTAATTGATAATAACTTAGGGATGTTACAATACTTGGTAGAAGTAACAACTAACATAGCAAAGATGGTTCGGGTACAGACCTAGGTGAGGAGAGCCATTCAACTTTACAACCTTAATATCAGCCCCAAGATCTTGTAAGCATTGAACAAAATTGCTGATAACTGAATATGATGCAAGATCATCATTCTCTGAGCATAAAATGAGATATGGAGCCTCTAAGTCCTACAAAAGAGGAGGGGGGAGAATTAACTAACGGAAGCAGACCAAAAACAACTTAACAAGCTATAGTCCACAGGGATTAATAAACTCACAACTGAGGAGTAAAGGGTCTTCCAATAGTCAGCACGCTGAGACTCAAACCCAGTTAGATAGAGACCATCCAGACCAGAAGCAACGCCTTTAGCAATCCAAGAAAGAAGTTTTGATGGTCCAGGCATTTTACGTATGGAGGGATGTAAAGCAAATTGGGTATTCAGATCACTTGCAAAATCTACTGGACTAGAATCATATATTTGTCCGCAAAAACAATTTCTAATCAACTGGCTTCCACCCTTTACAAAATGAAGAGCATTAACAAAAAAACTTCAGTTTAATTTACAAAAAGTAGAGATTTTATAAAAGGATTATAAATGACAAGTAAATCACTACAAGAAACTAAGAGAGAAAGAAAGGATACCAGATTAAGCTGATCTTCACCTGTTCCTTGAATAATCTACATTACAGGTAGCTAAATTATTTCGAAGGCAACAACAGAAATAAAAGCACAAAAAGTGTTTGACTCATGTGGAATTGGAATAATAACTAAAGTTTCAATAATTGTACCTGAAAAACCTTGTACATACAAGACTTAGGACTGCCAGAGAAAGCAACAAAGACCACTGGACAAGTTCTAATCTCTAGTTCCTGTAAATCAAAAACCAACAGGTATTTTATGTTTAAGATTTTCTGGAAACGCCAACTGAAAATTTTTAAGAGATCTTCAGGCAATAGTAAACCTTAATGAAACTGACCTCAAGAAGCTCATTTAGAAGAACAAATGCTAAGGACATAGCCCTCTCAGGATAATATCTGCACAAAGAATATAACATGAAACTTTAAAATACATGAAAAAGAAAACATGGAAAGCATTTTACTAAAAGTGCAGCAAAGTAATGCCGAATCCAAGATCCTAAAATTTGACAAATACCATCCATAGATGTCAAATATCTACTCCATTAAAACCAACAAATAACTTATATAGCCCACAAGTACCACTCCTCCCACAAGCCACTTCTTCTACGCGTTCTATGTAAGCCAGCAATTCTTTCTTCATATCATTAGTGAACATTCTTTTCAGCCATCATTGTAGAAACAGCCCCAAACCCAACTCCAAACCTAACAACTTCTTGCTGATGTCCTTACTTTTCCCACATCTTCTATCTTCCCATCATCATCACAAACAATAAATTTCAATTGCAAAAATACTCTTCTAAAATAAACCCATTCCAACACCCAGAAATCCAATTATCACAATCATTAGCAGGAAAAGAATAAAAAGAAAGACTAAAAAAGACCTCCAATTGAACTTTAACCATCAAAATTCAATAGAAGCACAAGCTCACCTACAAACACCCGTTTTATGAGACAGGACCAAAGAACCACCAACCAAAAGAAGATAAAATTTTCCAACGATATGATAAAATTTAGATAATTAAAGTAGCTAAATTAAGCTTACTCCACTATAATTTACTTTCTCAGTAACCAAACAGAAATAAAAATATCCATGAAAAAATTAAAAGAAACTTACGCGTTGAGAAAATCGGCACGAGAAACGAGGGAATTCCAACCGAGAGACGAATACAAATCCACGTAATTATTAAGATGTTTCTCGTGAATCGAAACCCAAGCAAACATCACCACTATTCCTTTCACTTCTTTACTCGCTTCTTTTCTTCCCCAATACACAGTTCCACCTCCCATCATATATCTTCAAAACCTTTCCACTTCAATCCCTAGGGTTCCCTTTTTCGGTTCCAACGATTTTTCAAATCCAATTTTCAGGGAAATTAAACAAGATTTTCGTTGGTGAATTTTTGTGGGTTTTTTTTTTTTTTTTTTTTAAAGAAATCAGTGGAATAAAATTTGTGATATTGGTGGATCTGGAGGAGGTGCTGTAAAGATGCCATCTACCACGTTGGATATTAAGCACCCCAGCGCATTTTAGGATAAGATTTTTTATCGTGCACCGGATTTAATTTTAGTACGTGGAACGACGTCGGTTAAGTATTTGGTTTTTGGCGTAATGGCACGGTATTTGACCATTCCTATGATAAATTGTAAGACCTTTAATTTTTTGCCTTTTCGGGTACTACCTACATGCATTGTACAACCCACTCCAACTTATATTAATAATTATTATTTATATGAGAACCATACCAAAAAAAATTTATTATTATTTAATGTTAATTATAAAATCTTTGACTAAATTAATGTCACGAGTTAAGAAAAAAAATTATTTAAAAAAATATTAATAAGTGATTTATTCAATCAATTAAAATTTATTTTTTTAATAAAAAAATTTTAGGTTTAAATTTTATTAATAATCACTTATTGAGATCATTTTGAATACATTATTTTATTCTTACTTAAAGAATTGAACAATCTATTTATTTTTAAATTTTTTTTACTAAAAAAAATTTTTATTTAAAAAATTATTCTAAAAACATAAGACAAAATTTGAGATGATATGTATTTTTTTTATGATATTTAAGTTTTTATTTTATTAAAAATAATAATTGAATTTAAATATTTTTAAAATTATTGCGATATCTATTTATTTATTTATATAAATAATTGTATATTTACATACCATATATACTCTTTTATGTTTATATATTATAACTTTTTATTTTTAAAATTTTTATTTAATAAAAATAACATATTATTTCACCCACAAAATAGATGTTCATAAAGGCATAGATCTAGTTATGGTTAAATTTCAATTATCTCACATTTGTTAATCATAAATTTTTTATAATTTTATATTTAAAATTGAGTTCTTCACCTATTATCAATTAGTTTTATATTAGATATTCTTCTTGTCTTATAAAACTAATGAGTTGGTCTAGTAATCTTTGTCTACACATGTTCAAATATTAGATCACGTTCGTTAAATTTTAAATTTTTAAAATTTTGTATTCAAGTGCAATATCTTTATTTACTATTAAGTATAAGAGAAGCATTAAATATTATATCCATATATAAGAAATAATTAAATAATCAAACAAACAAATCAACCAACAAACCATAACATAATTAAACAAATCTAATAAAAAAATTGAATAAAACTTAAACCTAAAATCTCAAAATTTTAAGAATTATTTTTTATTACTAATTCAAGAGCTCATTGACTATTACTAATTCATTTTAAATTGAATACTTCATTGCTCATCTAAAGTCAATTAATTAATAAGATGATATATATATATATATATATATTTAGTGTTGAGATAAAAACATGAGAACTTTAGTTTGGAAAAATATAGTTAACTACCCATTTGTTTATAAACTTTTGGATAAGGTATTTGACTTGGTTATGATGCGACAAGTTCCCTTCACAAATTATAGATGTAAATAGTAATAGCCAAGCTTAAACAGTGTAATGTAATGTAGCATTTATTTAATTTAATTTTATATATGCTACAAAATGGTGGTAGATAGGTTGTTTAGTTTCTAAAATCGTGATAAGATATGTCGTATCTGATAACTTAAAATAAATAATTGTAGATTGTGCATTTAAAATGATTTCAACTAGTGACCACTGACATGATTCAAACTCAAAACCTCTTCGTCAAGTAAAATGAGTCTAACCGATTGAATCAATCACTTATTAATATTATTATATAACTCAATTATTAACTTAAAATATATATATATTTTTTTCATATCAAACGGATCTAAAAAGTTAGTACACTATGCATTTGCAAGCTATAAGGCCCAATGGGACCATTCATGACAAAGTCCATCGCCTTGGTTTATGTACGTAGGAAATGAGGCCCAACAACACGTAAGACATGAATGCTGCAAACTTAGGTATAAAATAGATAATTCTCATATATATATTTTTATTACATTATTTTTCGAATATATATTCAAATGAATAAAACTATTGTAATGGAGATTAAATAAAAGAGTGACAGTACATATTGCATTTTTCTTGTCATGTAATTGATATTCATCCGCAGTGGAAAGCTGCTGACTGCTGAGGTTCCCTTTGGAATAGTAATATACAGATTTATGTTATTGTTAGTATAATTAAAATTAATATTATTTCTAAATAACACAAACCATTTGAAATTAATATATATTTTTTCATTTGGCATGAGCAGAGCTGTTTCCTCCTACCTTCCATTTGGCATAAGCAGAGCACTAGACACCTTAGATATAATACTTCAGTAACGGCTTCTGGCCTGTGCTTTTGCAGGCCAAAACCTTGGAGTTTTTGTCACCAGCTAGCATTGTTTGTGTATAATAATAATAACAACAATAACAATAATAATAATAATATAATGATGATGATGAAAACATAAAAAAAAAAGATATGAGTCAGTCTAAATTTAATAATTTAAAACACGATATGATAATATAAAATAAATATAATATAAAAATAGAATATGAAGATGATATAAGTTTAAAATTTTAATAATAATTATATATGAATTTAATAAAATTAAAAAATATATTTTATATTTTTTGTGTCAACACGAATTATGATATAAAATTTTTTATGTAAAATATGATATAAATACATAAATTTTAATATATTACACAAACAAATATATGAATAACTAAATCCATCCGTAGTTCATTTTCAAGGGCGACCAAGATTTTGTAACTTTTGTCGCTAACTATTTCTCAGCTGGAGTCTTTTATTTTTCATGGGAATCTTTGATATAGGAACGAAGATTGTTTATTTATTTTCATATTATGAATTTTTTTTACTATGAAAATAAACAACTATGAAAAGATAGAAAAATTAACACGAAAATCAGCAACCTTGAACAGATTAAAAATCACACTGCAAATGTGATCTTTGTAAGCGTGGAATGTAAAAGTAAAAAACCGTAAGAAACAACAAAATCAAAGCAATTCCCTTTTTCATTAATAAGCAACACTCTTTGCATTCCCAGGCCAGACCTCCATCACCACCACCACTCTCACTGCAACAAAAAATTAAGGCGCATCAGATCCAAAAGCAAACCACCAAGTTAGGAGACCAGAACCCCCCCCCACATTATGTCAAACCCCGCGTGAGCTCCATCAAGGCAAAAGCCTGAGCACTAACACCAAAAGATCGAAGCACGTGACACTTACACGTGCAACCTTCCCCCTCTTCTTTTCTCTTTTCAAGTTTTCAACCCGCCCCCCCGAACCTCTATAAAAAATATGTGTATATTTAGTACTTCATACTTCAAAGTTCAAGCATTGGGTACTGAAAGGGTTGTGCGTTGAAAAGCCAATTAAGCATTAGCCCCAACCGTGAAATGTACCTGCTTCCTTTGTTTCCGACAGTACCCTTCTCTGCTACCTTTTGTTTTTCTTTAAAATCAACCGTTGGCTGGCTGGCTGGCTGCTGCTGAATGTCATTCAGTGACAGATTTAAATTTTTTTTTGGAATATTCATTTATAATATATAAAAAATTAAAATTTTTTATTTTTTAATTTTTAGAGAGCCATGAACAGCTGCTGCTGATAGCACACTGTTTGCTCAGTCACAAAGGTGTGGTTTGTTCACTTTTTAACGGTTATCAGTAGCAGTACCATTTACTTTCCTGCCAAAAGTTGCCCTCTCCGCTTCCTCTCGAAAGCGTGAAGGGACATTGGTTGCCATACGCCAAAAGGGAATATTTCTCAATGGAATATCAAATGTAATGATGAAACAAAACCAATTTACACGCTCTTCTTCCTCTTCTGTTATCCTTATCTCCATAAAAAGAACCAATTTTTTTGTACATTTGCCTCGTTTGATGTAATGAACAACATCATTGAGGACAAAAAGTTTCACTTTCTAAAAAAAAAAAAAAAACCAAAGGTTCATGTTTCATGCTTTCTTTGTGATTTGCATACTGAAAACTTGTATCGATTGTCATAAGTTTAGGCATTTTGTATATAACTGATTAAAATATTACTGCCAAGCAACAAAATCAGGAAAACAGATAAAAATTAGTAAATTTTTATTTCCAAATTGATTCTCCCACATTAGAAAAAACTATACAAATAAGGGAATAATTAACAAACAACCAGATATTCCCCTAAGGTCAAATGCCATCTACGTGCTACCTCGTGTAACTCTAACCTCTCTCTAATGTCTTCAGAGCTTTAACCGAATCCACTGGTATCGACCGTCGAGAGGCACATCCTTGACAATATCATAATTGTACCTGAAAAAAATCGTGCAACAATAAACAAAATAAAAAGTTTGTTAGTTAGTTAGAGATTGGGATTTCCTGATTCTACAAATGTTAAAATGCGCCATTTGGGTGACAGTCTTTATCCTACGCACAAAAAATGGGGAAAGAACACACTTACTTTTCTGCAAATCGTTTTTGCTCGTACTTTTCAGCGACTGAGAAGAACTCGTCTATCTCCGCTTGTGACGGTGGCTTCGCCGGTGATGGTGGCGTCTTTTTCTCTGGCGATTCCATTTCCTTTGAGTCTCCACAGAGCTCACTTATTGGAGTTGTTTCTCTACTGAAAAAGACAAGGTGGAAATGGAGATTAAATAAAATGGAGAGTTAAGGGGAACGATTCGGTTTTTTTCTTCTTAAATTATTTTTTGAAATTTGAAGGACAGAAATAGAAATAAATAAGAAAGATAGTAGTAATTAATGAAGGAATTAGTGAAAATTAACCTTAATTTGTTGATGCTGATGCACGTTGAGATTTCAGTTTCAAAACTCTTGGCCTGCAAAATCACATTCATGAACTGTGATTAGGTAATTGATTAATATATCTAAAAAATATGTAAAAAATCGATTAAAGCTCATGCGAAACGGCAATCTTTTGACGAATAGTGAGGCTTTTGCGTTCTTCATTTCCTTTCTATTTCCTTGATGTTTCTTTTCTCAGCAACCAAACAGGGAAAAAAAAAGCAGAAGAACAACGAAACGGTAATTAGAAATTCACCTCTAGATCTACGAATCTCAAGCTATCCTTGACAATATCACTGGACTCATTGCTAGAGCAACGAGAAGCCGAGGACTCGCTGAAGCAGAGGCTTGAACACATGTCGCCGGCGAGCACTCCACCGGAATTTGAGGAACTGGCAACGATAGCAGGATTGTCCTGCGAATTTGAAACGGAGCGAGGGATTTCAAGCTCAATGGCAGGTGATGTTAACGCCAACTCCTGCAATTCTCGAGAACCAACTATTTTTCTTCTCTTTGACAATGAGAAGCTTGTGGTTGAAGCTTCCACCTCTGCTGTTTCTGCACTTCGTTTACAGCTCCTCACACAATCACCCATTTTTTCTCTTTTCTTTGTGTTTTTTTTTTTAGAAAAATTAGCTCTCTTTTCGTTTTTTGTTTTGCTATTTTTGGGGTTTCGACATAGGGGAGTGTTAAAAAGGCGATCGAGTGAGGGAGATGATGTGTCCGCAGCCGTTGATATCTTGGACGGTGGAGATTTGTTCCTTTTTCCTTTTTTGTTACTGTATGTAAAAATACGTGGTCCTAACTCCGTTATTTGTGACAGCGTGACCAGGAACATGAACGACGCCGTTAGCCGGTTACCGTCTTGCGCTTTTGCTTGCACGTAGAAAATTTTGAAAAAACCCCAAGCTTTGATCTGCCTACAGTTGAACCTTAAGCAATAAGGCTAAGGTTGAGACTACATGACACATTATTATATAATTTGATTATTGATATTTTTATAACATAATTTTTTAAAATAATCTAAAATTTTTACTCCCGTTTTATTTTCTTTATCTATTTTTTTTAATATTTTAAAATTATATCTTATTTTTTTTATTTTAAACATCTAAAACTCATTTTTTTATACTTTAAAAATATTTTTATGATTTTTTTAATATTAAAAAGTGTAAAACTTTAATTTTATAAAAAATTAATATTAATTATATTAAAATAAAAAAACTTTTTTAATTTCGTAAAAATTAATACATGATAAAAATTTTAAGACAAAAAAATAATATATATGACAATAATTCGAATGAATAAACTAAATTATAATTTTTTTAATAATATGATTTACCCAATATTCACCAAATATTTTGATTTGATTCTGTTCACCAATCAAATTATTCATGAAATTTGTGATATTAACTTGATTTGAACTTGATCTATAATTTTAAATTTAGTTTGCTTCAATTATGAAATTATTTTATCAATAAATAATTTTTTAGTTAATTTATTTTAGAATTATATTTAAAAATATTAACATAATAATATAAATTTTTGAATAATTTATTTAATTATTTGAGCATATTAGGTTAAATTTAAGATTTAAAAGTATCAAGCGAATTTGATCTAACCCATCAAGAGTGACCCATTAAATTATTTAATTTTGTAATATAAAAATAATATTTATATTAATAAAATAATAATTAAATCAGACTTTGGATTCGATTTTCTTTTTTTTTTTTTTGAATACACTCAATAAACATGGATTTGAACCTTACCCTCTAGCCTTGACCGCACACATAAATGAAAATAGATTTAAACAAAAAGTGGCTACGCATGTATAGTTGAGAAAGATAGGGATATAGGACAGCTAAAAGCCTTAATAAGGGGCATAGGTTTGATGATTATTGATGAAAATATAAATAAATGGGCAAGCGAGTGGCGTGTGAAATGTGAAATAGTTAATGGAGTAGCCAAAAAAAAAAAAGTATTTCTGTCTTCCCATAAATATTATTTTAATTAATTTCATTTTTATGATTTTTTTTTCAATTTTAGCTTACTTCACTCACTTTGTCTCAAAAAAAAAAAAAAAAAAACTTCACTTATTTCACTATTAAATTTAATATTTATTAATTAACATTTGAAAAAAAAATACTCCATAGTTTGAACATTTTTTAACTATCAAATAATTAAAATAATAATGACAGTTTAAAGTTAAAATTTTAGCTTATAAAAAATAGATTAAAAATATTTATGAAATGCACAAAACATTGATTTCAAATCCAATATTGAATTTAATTTATTTTTACTTTTAAAAAATAATATATAATAAATTTAAATTTTAAATCTCAATATCTATAATTTTGTACTTCATTCTAAAAAAAAAAACTTTGTGATTAAATAAATAAATATATATGTATACACTACATACTCTTATTCAAAGAATTAATTTTTTTGGAATAAAAACATTTATGAGAATTTTATAAATAATAATAGACCTAACAGTCATATAATAAATGTCAAAATCAGCAAAAGATTTGAACTGAATTAAATGTGCCCTTCTTTAATTAAAACTAAAAATCTATATTGAAAAAAAAAAAAAGAAAGAAAGAAGAAAATCAAAACATATCAATGCCATATATGCAACTACCAATTTCATGGAATCAATGACATGTTGGTGTTTTAAAGAAAGAAAAAAAGACATTCATATAGAACAGAAAAAGGGGTTGGGTAGAGAAAGAAGAATTTCCTTTATGCAATATTTTCTTGATTTTAATTTTAATTAATTTATATTCAAGTGTTTGATTCAAAAATTAATATAAAAAACCTTTAATTTGATAATTTGAATTTTTTTAAAATAAAAAACCTTTAATTTGATAATTTTATGATGAAAAAAGTATTAATATATGATGATATAATAATTGTGAAAGAATTTTTGACAACATATAATAACGGTAAATTTAATAATGTTATCTAAACATATGGTATCATATGTAATGTTATATCAACAAGTGGTTGGTTCAATTGGTTAAGATTATTTTTTTCGATCAAGAGGTTTTGGGTTCGAGTCATGTCGATGATCATTTATTAGGGTCATCTCGAATGCATAACTTACAGCAACATGTTTTAGGTTACAGATATGACACATCTTACTCTAACTTAAAAGACTGAACAATTTATTTACTTTTGATTCGAGTCCTGTTGACGATCATTTATTGGGATCATATCGAATGCACAACCTACAGCCACCTATTTTCTCGAATGTACAACCTACAGTCACCTATTTTAAGTTATCAAATACGACACATCTTGCTCTAACTTAAAAGATTAAATAATTTATCTATTTTCAAAAATGTAATGAGGTAGGATTTTTGTACTTTAAAAATATGTGGCTTATTAAAGCCATTACGTGGTCAGATGTTATTAAGAATTGTAACAGATGTGGATTAATATAAATATAAATGCATGCATGAAAATTAACTATCCAATCGAGAAAAAAAAATCCTGAAACTTAATTATTTATGTAATTACAAATTGTATATTTAAAATTTAAATTTAAATAATTTTTTTTTTATTTTTCGATTGTTAAAAAAAAAATCTTCTTGAATATATGTATGTTAAAGAGAGAATGTGATGATCGTTGGACATTTCAACTGGGGTTATCAAAGCAGTCAAGACTATATAGTTGGCCCTTGAAGGTGAATGTGAAGACCGGCTTATTAGAGTGAGGACCATCAATCACCTATGATTTAAATTTTAATCATTCAAAATTCATTGGGAACGAGCTAAACCTATAATATAATATATGCATATAGATAGAGAGAGAGGATTCACAGGGAATCAGAATTTTATAAGCATAGGCTTGCTGCATGGATGTATGGCCCTTGTATTGTAGGAGATGGGATGATTGTCTTCATTCATAGGTAGAGCTTCTTCGTAACGAGGTATCTAGCTACTATACATACATACATATATATATATATATATATAGTAAGATATATCTGTTTTGTATGAACAGTTCATCAGAATCAGAAAATCACGAAAAACCCATTTCACCAAAGCTGTTTTGTATAGATTTTTGGGCGTACGTGAGTGAGGTAAAAGTGAGAAATTAAATGGTTCGATGGTTCAATTTTAAAAAAATTAATAATTAATTTAATTAGTTTTTATTTAATAAATAATTAAATAGATAAAAAACTTTTAAATAATCGATTATAATTTAATTGATTAAAATTAATTTGATTTTATTAATTTTGTTAAATAATCGAGTTTTTTATTATATTTTATTATAAATAATTATTTAATTATAAATTTAATTCAATAAAATTTAAATTCAAATATTATTTAAATTAAATCATTAAAAATTTTAATAATATTTTAAAAAATAAAAATATTTACCTTAATGTTTTATTTTTATTTATTAAAAAATCAATTAATTCGATGAATTTGATTATTAATTTTAAAAATTAAAAATTTATTAAATGAATTAATTTAATTAATTTAAAAATTAATTATAATTAAAATTAAATAAATTAAATCAAATTAATCGAATTCATTGAATTTCAATTCAAATTAATTTTTGCTCAAGCTATGGCCATGGCTATGGCTGAGGCTAAGGCTAAGGCTAAGGCAGAGGGCCATTATCAAGTTCAAGCCATTGAGCTTAAAATTCGAAGACTAGGAGCAGTGAGAGGATCAGATAAGACCTTCAAAAAAAAAAAGGTATCAGAGACAAATAAAGGTCATCTCAATTTCAAAAGGTATTAAAGTTGATGACCCTCTAAAAAAGTCTCTTTTCAAAGTGAAACTTTGCGGCTAACATCTTTTCATTTTGTTTTCTTGTTTTTGTCTTTCCCCCTAAAACAAACAAACGTGATTATTGACTGTTGAGAGTTGAGAAATGAGAAAATCCCATTGCTCTGATCTGCTGCATTTGTAAAACTATCCATTTTTATGTTGGAAAAATGTAGGCTGGTTGGTGGTGGTGGGGTATTGGCCAATCAATGCTTAGGAGGCAAAATTTACTAACACCAAGTGTTCATGGCAAACCCATTTGGACACATTGCTTGATCAGTTTGGCATATATATAATTTTTCATGAAAATGATGTCTTTTGAGATTTAACAACCTTCTATATCAAATACTCCAACTGTACATGCAATGAAAAGTTTTAATAATTGAGGGTATATATATATATATATATATATATTAATTTTGGTTGAGATTTGAGGTTAAAATATACTTCAATATAGATCTCAATATATGTAGATATACTTACCATATGTGACACTTCTATATCGAAATATTTTGAAAATTTATTATAATATATAAGTAAATATTTAAATTTATAAAATATTTTTTATGAAATAAAATTATAAAATTTTCGAATTAAAACTAATAATATCTTACAAGATGAATCTTTATATTATATATAAAAAAAAAAAACAAAAAAAGAGATCAATATCTATGAGAACTCATCTCCAACGCAACAGTATGATCTCTTAAGCCATTCGGCATATTAATCTCTCTTTCTTTTTGGGATAATTCCTGGCACTTGGGTTTCCATTTCCAGGGGCTTTTTTTGGGTGACTAACAAGCATCTCAATTTGCAAAATACACAAAAAGTTGAAAGTTTGATCTATGCTTTGTTGCGAACTTGTGATAGATAACTTAGAGCAATTTAGAAATGGAAGTAACTCTTTCTTTGGTTCCTTTAATTTGTTTTTCATGCATAGGCAGATAATCAATCGTACAAGTAAACTACCTACTTTGGGATGGGCCTGTATTTGGTAGATATATAGCATTAGGGGATGAAAGCCATTGGCGGGGAAATTTAGATACTCCACTCCAGTATATAGAGTGTAAACTATGGAAAGCAGCCCTCTTACACATTCACTTTAATTAAGATACTTCACCTTGTCTGAAATATTAATCGTTTTGATTTATTGAATTCATGGTTCTATCTCATAATTTAAAAAGCCAACTTGAGATTCATCGTTTTTTTCTAAGGCGGAAAAATTACCAGAATTAGAGGTTTACTGTAGCTAGACAGGCAGCTAGATAAATCTATGTACCTTCGGATTTACTAGTGCATTTTTTATCTTCCAACATGCATAACCAAACGTTCAAAAATATTCTTTTTTTACCGCCCCGAACAGGAAGCCATGCTCCTTCAGGCCCCAGAGGCAGGACATATAGTAACTTCCTTTTCATTGATTTTGTTTTTCTTTTAAGGCTGTGGTATCTGATTTACTATGATCAAGCATGGGATTGAATGAAAGAGAATGGGTTCTGGTTATTTTTCCAGTTTGGCACTTTTTTATAGCGGTGACAAAGTTAGATAAGTTGGAAATTTTGAGTTAGATAAAAGTATCAATGCATACATTGAACATCCAAATCATATGCACCAGTATAAACCAGCAATTCGCACTAGGGAAATCAGAGAGATTGGTTGACAGCAGTTGACAAATTGGGTAGGTTGTTGTTTAAAAGATGATTCTGATAAGAAATATGTAAATACTAAATGATCACTGGCCCCAATCTCTCCATTAGTTTAAGCGTAAAACTGTCATGATGACTGCACATGTAATTCAATCAGGCCTGCACGTGTTTATGATCTGCATAGTTCCTTTGGATGCATTTATGATCTAACTGCATTAAGCAGCTAACTCAACTAGTTCTTCATAACCATATCTACTTGTGTTTCCAACATTTTTTTGGGGATAATCACAGCTTACAAAAGTTTAATCATCAGCAGCCATATATAATCGTATCCAACATCTAAAGAAAAAGTTTCCATGATCATATCATGTCATGTCCCTCCATCCATAAAAATCAAAGGGCACTTTTTTTTAAAAAAAGGATTGGTGTTTGAAACTGACTAGCTAGGTTTGTTTAGCATCTTTTCTTTTACTTTCAGACGGATAGGGCAGACCATACAAATCCTTTTGTTGCTTCTATGAAAGGCATACTATTATATCAAGTGGGCAATGTGAGAAACAAATTATTGATCAGTCTGTTGTTAAAACGAGCAGTTCCAATAGGCTCTGTAAATTTTACTATTCTGAAGGGAAAACAGTCCGAAATTTGGAACCTGGGACACCCACACACCAATAATTCCAATAAACATAGGCATGCTGCAACTGGACCATCTGTTTCCCAAAGGGCCATCTCAATTTCAGAACCATCCCTACTGTACAGTCCAAAACCAAAAGTTAAAAAAAAAATAAAAAAGAACTAAAGGAAGTGTTTAAAAGTCCAGCTTTATGGCTAACATCTATCATTCTTCAAAAAAGGTTGAAGTTGAATGTACTTTTTGAAGAAAAACAGTTCTTTGGAAATGTTGGGCGGTAGGTGATGATGTCCCAGCGGCTGCTGCTTTCTTGTGTCAGTTTTTTTCCCATCTCCACAGAAGAAATTGGGCCTATTAACATCTGTAATCCAATATATTTGGAATAGCTTTTCACTTTGTTAAACGTAGAAAGACCCTAAAAATACAACCATTTATTGAAAAATCTCTTCTGAATTGTAATTTGTAAATGAACATCAACCTCTTTCCCCAAAAAACTCTTCCCCCACAACCGCATTTACAGTCCTCTCTCTCAAAAATCAAATAAATAAATCGTGGTCCATCTCCACCTTGCAAATAGGTTAAAAACTAGAACATCACGGCCTCACAGTATGCGAATGTAGTTTACCAATGGCTACCAGATCACCTATCAGTTAAATGAAGGGAGTATATGTAATTAAGTAATCTTTTTTTGGGTACTATCACTTCACAAAATTTACAATCAGAATTTTAACGACCTATCTGTTCACTGCCACCTCCAACTTACCATGACTAGAAATCAAAGACAGGCCATTTTGCTTGTCTGTCAGATGAGGTAGCCAAGGTAGGGACTTGTACTTGAATAACAAGACAGTGGTGAAAAAGCTCAAGCTGGAGGGATCGGAATCAGTTCATGGTACTATTATCTGGTAGATGGATATAGCAAAGGGCACTGCTTAAGTTAAAGGCATCATTATTAATAGAATTCTATGTTGATAGCAAGGCTTCAAGCACAAATTACAGGTCATGACTATGTTCTGAATCTTCTGATCATTGACTCTAGAGGTATAGTTGCCTGTCCGTCGGAGTCAAAACTGTACAACCAATTGATTTACTTGACAGAGGATTATTGAATTTACTGGCGTTTTATAGCTAGCTATATTGGCTCATTTTGAGTTATATAAATGTGACATAATAAAGCATTAACCTTGAGAATTGGAAGAGATCATTACTTTTTACCAACCCTGGAGAGAGACAGAAGCAGGACACTGGACAAATATGGTAACTACATATTAACTAATTCAAAGCATGTGGTGGACAAAATTAATGTTTGTTACAATTTTCTTGAAAAAGATAAGCGAGTAGGGGAGATATTGAGACCATAACAATGGTTATATGGGTATTGGCCTATCCTTTTACCAGTTGCAGCATGAATGAGAATAATGAGAGTAGATGGAACACATAGATGCTTGTAGATTCTACATATGAACTTAAAACAGAATTGTATTGTTATCAACATAAATTGAATCACACATCAGTTCCTATAGAAACTGAAGTTTGAAGTATATGCATGATGATCTGGCATAGCTATTTAACAATCAAACAATTCAAGGTTGTTAAACAGGGTACTCTAGCCAACCGTGTCTAGTTGTCATAAAATAACATGCACAAAACGGTTGAATAAGGGCTTTATTAGGGCAGGCTGTGGCAATAAAGTGGCTGTTTTCACCGGAGTAGGCTGAGCAGCCTTTAAATTATTCCGGAACAGTAAAAGCTCCAACAAATCTAATATAGTATACCCACCACCAAATCACCTTACAAGAATGGAACTAAAAGCTGGAAAAAAGTCTTTCTTTTTCTCAATAAATCTTGATGCATTGACATGATGAAAATTAATTATTTCAACCTAAAGAAAATTCCAGGTCAGGTTTTTTTTTTCAACTTTTTGTTTAAAAAATATGCACATTTTTTTGTATTTGTGATTTTGTTCGAAGTTTTGGAATCAGTTTGGAATTATTTGTAAGGAAGATCAACAAATAGAAAGTGGGTCCAAATAATATAAAAATAAAATAATTTGATCGTAAATAACTCAAAGCCCGAAATGATCAGCCCAAATGTCGGCTCACCTAATTTCGACCTTTACACTGGAGCTTATGTTACTCGGATTTTATCGTCTACTAAATTTTGCGACAAGAATATGGACTTAAACGTCTAATCAAGAGACTCAATCTATCTTCTGTACCTTCCTTTTAATATTTGGAATTATCACGCATTAAAGGGAATAAAAAATTTAGTATTATTAATAAATTATATAATTATTTACTTATTTAAATATTATTTCTTGAATCAGTTAACATATTATTAAAAATAACATTTGTAAATTACAAATTTAAGGAAGATTATACGAGTAATATCCTTTTAGATTAGGTAAAACAATAAGATAGGACATTTAATGATAGACTTACGAATTTAAAAAAATATATTTTAACATTACTATTACTGATGAAGTAAAATTTAGATTAAAAAAAACGTCTAAAAGTATGACAAAAATATTATTTAAAAATTTTAAATATTTAATATTATTAAAAAAAAAATACTATAATGAATTCAAATGTCCCAAAAAAGATACAAAATATAAAAATAATAAAATCATTTTATCCAAAAAATTGCTATTAACCGTAAAAACACTTATTTAAAAGTTTTTTTATTTGAATTTACAAATCAAGCTTATAGATTTAAAAAAAATAAAAGTTTTTTTTTTCTAAGTATTAAGATTGGATAAAAATAATTTTTGAACACAAAAATACCAATTGCAGCCTCCTCGCTAAACTTGCCCTTAATGTCAATTATCAAGTATCAATCTAGGTTTAATACTTTAATCTAATAATAATGCTCAATATTCTCATAAAAATTACACTACTAAAAAGTAACAACTGACGACAAAGGGCTCAGAACTATATATATCGTGGGATCAACCAATTTAAAGGGATTAGATGAAACGGCATAGAGCTAAAAATGAAATAAATATAGGAAATCATGTCCATTATAAGCCCTGAAAATTGTACAAATTTCATGCCGCAAGAATTTCCCCTTCAATTTACTATTCTTCCATCTGATATTCAGACAGTTTGACATAAATGAAATAACGCTTTTTGAGTATCTATCACACACTGTGTGTGAGAAATGATAGTGATTTCCTGGTGTTTGACGCAATTCTTAAAAGAGTATTAGAGGGCTTTCTTTACTTGAAAAAAGTTGGAGCACTCCTTGTTTGCAGTTTCAACATCATCGGGTGATGCCACCGCGACAGCAACTCCTTTATCTTTAACAGCATCAATGGCATCGCCGAATTCCTTGAAGTCCTTCAAACTGCGAGGCAAGATGCAACAAAAATAGGAGTGAAAAAAGGGTTTATATATCAAAACCATTGATTCAGAAAAGAACTGTTTCCTTAAATTAGGCATGAACCCAAAAGGTCAATTGAGCAGTCGCAAGCAAAAAACTTACAGACGACTAAATACATTCAAGAACTTATTTTACACAAACATAACTTTTAAGGTTTGACTTTTAGATCAAGAAAATATGAATAATATTGACATACATATATACATATATATATCATTCATTTCCTTAGTCTGCAAAAGAAAAAGAAAAAGGTCCATTCATCATACAAGTATCCAAACCATATCCCTGTAACCGATATTGAATTGAAAGTTCAAACAGGAGATAATTATGCCAATTCACAAATCAGATGACCATTATCTGAAATGCAAATTTTAGATTTGTACCATCATTTATTATCATACTTTCTGAAAAAACAGTGCACAGTCCATTATATGGCTAATCCCAGCAGTAAATAGAACCAATTGGTCAAAATCAACACTTTACCTGGTTGATAATATCTCTTCTCGTCTCCTCTGCCTTTCTTCCTCAGTAATCCCCAATAAATATCGCACCAAACTAGCAGAAAATAGTTAAGTCCATTTGAGGCATGATAGTGTTTAGAGCAGCAGCAATAATAAGAGTAGATTTAGAAATCTTAAAATCTCCCATGAGATTTAACAATACCACTAACACACTCACTGTCTGGTTCATTTATTACTTTCACAAGAGAAAATGCAAAATTCATGGGCAAAAATCTTTCAATTGTATTCAAGACTATCTGTAAGTTATAGAAAAAAAGCCTACTGTTTAACATAAGTTGCTGCAAAATACTTTTAACATGATGAGTGATGAAAAACCTAAGAAAAGAACCTACACAAATTTCAGCTTTCTCATTCAGAATGTCTACTGTGATTTGAATTCACAGAAACATCAAAGGTTCGACCCAGTAAAGTAAACAAAAAATTAGGCAAAGAAGAAGAAAAAAGAGGTTGTCTCCGTACCTGCTATAACCTTTAGCATCTGGCAGCTGGTATGCATCAACATCACCAATGGTCCCAATAATCGCTTTAGTAAGTGTATCATCATCCATTTCCAATTCACGCAGAAAGTCACCAGTTCCATCATATATATCTAGTGTCTTTAATAAGTTTGGGTCTCTATAGGATAAGAAGGTGAATACACCTACACGAGGAAACCTTAAGGTAAGATTCTACGAGGGATAAAAGTTTTTACCAGCAAATATATCACTTAGTGTACCTGAATGGGTATCAAAGTTACAGAAACCCCCATAAGCTCCACCACTAACACGCACACGATCCCACAACCATGTGTTACTAATGTGTTTTGAAATAACATAAGCACTCCCATTAAACTGGTAACCGCTGTCATATAAGTTAGCTGCTTTCCCAACGTAATTTACCTGTGACAGGTGAAAGCTTGTAAATAATTATTCAGATAAATAAACAAAAGGCAAAGACAACAAGAAGAGACAATTTATTCACCTGAGTGGGTATCAAAATGGCTTCATTGTTTGAAGGAAGTCGAGCAGTCCAACTAGCTCTTTCAAGAGGAGAGTTGCTAGGAAGCAAATCAAGGAATTTGCTAACAAACTTTTCCGTGTTCGAGAGATTTTTCCCATCAGCAGTCATATTTATCAAGCAACCTTCCCTGGAAAGTAAGGATTTACGGATCGCCTCAAGAGATGATGAAATCCCTTCCCAATCATTAACCACTTTCTCTTCCAGCACTTGTAGGAATTCCAGGTAACTAAGAAACAAAAATATGAGTACAATCAAGTTTCTAAATCAACTCATTATAATATTTTTTACATGGAGTCTGAGAATTTTTAAATAGGCATTCTTAACATGACTTCAAATAAATAAATAAAATAAATAAATAACTGCAAGAAAAATTGTATTTCATTGTAAAGTTGTCCCTAATACAAATCTTAACCAACTGTTGCACATTGTTGAACTTTAAAATTCCAAACTGATAAGTTATTGCTTGGGCTAGTAAAATGTAAGATTAGCCTGTAAAATAAAAAACTTGCACTCTGTATGGTAGGAAGGAAGAAAAGAGGAAAAAAAGGAAAAGGTTTCAATCCAATGGTTGAACTACAAAATAGCACATGTTCTCATGAATCTCAACCATAGATTAAAAAATTTTCCATCCTTCTCTATTTCCATCCTCAGTACCAAACATAGCATTAAAGGAATCCAAAATCTCTATACCTGACTCCACCCATTTGCTCAGAAATCCACCCAGCAACATTTAACTTTGCATCCATCCTAGCTGCTGCAATTCCATGACCACTGCCTCTCAATCGATTCTGGAAATGAGTATAAACCATTAGAGTAAATCAGGTTTCAGTTCTTGCATTTCCCCATATACTCCCCTAAAAAATCCAGAATATATACCTCCATTCTTGCTTTGCTTTGGGACACAAATTGCTTGAACCGTTTTTGGTCTGTAAATTGTACTTCTTGAAGAACACAATTAATCTACAAATGAATGACATGAAAAAACCCTTTGGACGATCAATCTTTTGAAGGGAACAGATTTAAAAAAAAAAAAAAGAAACTATAATCAGCAGAAGGCAATAAATCTACAATTTATTGAACCATTGTTGGGCTGTGAACTGAAATGTTGTAACAAATATATCTATTCACAAAATCATAAAAGAAATATATACCAGATTAAATAGGTCATCAGCACGCCCAGCCATTGATTTGCCTCGAACAATTATATGGCTACAGGGATCTTCCTTGCCTCGTATAGATGATGTAAATGGATAAACTGAAATTCCTCCAGTTTTCCTTCCAATCAACTGATTAAGTTGCACAAAGGTCAAGTCTTTTGTACCCATCTCCAGTAATGACTGACTGCCCAAATTTATGCAAGTTAAAACTTATGCATGCAATAGAAATCTGAGATGCTCTAGATAGCTCTTTTAAACAAATAAAATAAAAGCAGTCATCATAACTTATTTGCTTTACATGTATTATGTTCTAAAATCTGATTTCAGAGTAGACCCTTCTTCTTCTCACATATATAAAAAGAGAGACCTATAGAGCAAATAGCTTCTGCACATCATGCTACAGATTGGCCGAAGATGCTACTTTCTAACAAAAAGTTTGTAAAGATGCTTTTGCTTATGGAAATGAAGGCCAAAAAATTCCACCTACCAAGGCAGAATGGCTGCTTGAAGGTTAGGTTGTCTATAAGGTGAAATAGGTTACCAAGCAATTGGAATGAAAATATCACGATTTGCAGAACAAAAATATTCAAGTAGGACCATAATATAAAGTATAATGCCCCAACATATAGAATTCTCTTCTGCTTAGAATAAAGGAAAGATTTACACTAAACATCCAAAAGCTGACCCACACTGATCACAGCTCCAGCATGTTGTGGTAAGAGACAAAGGAATTCAAATAACATTCTGAAAATTAAAAACACTATATGGTAGACAAAATGGAAAAAAGTTGCATTGTTTATGCATGGAAAGCAAATTTAAACTTTCTTTCATAGGCTTAATCTTGTAAACAACTTATTAGGTTTGGAGCAGAAACAGATGGGGGAAAAGAGCATTCATATAACAAGAAAAAGACAACTATCTTTCACAGCAAGATCCATCTCACCAAAACAGTGGTACCAAAGGAAGAAGTTCTTGCTTCAGTGAGCTCATATCAAAAACAACTTCAGTGTAAAGGACATCATTTGTGAAAAGATCATGCTGCAAAACCTTCACACCATTGATATCTCCAACCTACAATCAGATGTACAGAAACTTAGGACAAATAAAGCTGAAAGAGAGCATTTAGGAGAGGACATGGACATTAAGCTTTAAGCTAACCTCTGTCGGAACTCGTATTGGTTCCTTTGGAATATCATGTAAAGATAGGCTTGGAACACTTCTTAAGGCTTCAGGAGGGTCAGGAGTTTCTTGTTTAAGTTTCAGCTCCTGTGTAGCACGTGCTAGCTCTGCTAGATCTTCCTCTGTCATACAGGCTTTAACTTTCTCCAAATTTTCTTTTTCAGCTGCTTCATCACGAGAAGCTTTATCTGGATCAGGCTGAGAAAAAAGAAGCTCATTGGCTTGTAATTTAATAACAATAAATAATTAAATATAGGAAGGGAAGTTTTATGCTAGAGTAATACCTGCATTTCTATGGTAACACAATGGGGATTGTTCAAGATGAATTTCTCTATTAAAGGAGAGAACACAGCCTTGGAGCCTTCCTCAGCAATTCTGGATTTCAGGATCGTTAAAGGTTTCTCATATTTCAATGGCTCAAAAGGATCCATATCGTATATCCACTTACCCTGTAAAATGTAAGCAAAATAAAATCATATATTTACAAAGAAAAGGAAAAGGAGGAGGATGGACAATATTTTAAACTTTAAATTAAGAATGGAAAAACTTACAATGGAGCGAAGCATTAGAGACAAGCCACGAGGAAATGACCCAGTATTGTTTTCTCTGAGTGAAAACTCAATTGTATTCATAGATGCCTCCACAGCATCTGCTTCAAAACCTTCTTCAGCTAGTTTCCTAAGAGAACTCATGATTAATTCTTCTACTTTTGGAAAATCATCTTCATAAACTCCCTTCAACCCAATGCTAAATTGAGGCTGAAGAAGTTCATCTTCCACCCCACCACCAATTATGGCATCTCCAAGACCACTTTCAAGCAACACTTTCCTCAAAGGAGAAGCAGGAGTTCCCAGCATAAGATGATCCAAAAACCCAAGAGTAAGTTCAGTTTGCAAGTCCAATGGCTTATCAGAGAGAAGCCAATTGAGGCATACCATGTGCTTCTTCTTCAGATCACCACCTTCACCAGCTGGATATTTTTCAACAATTCTGACTGGTTCCGAGAAAAGCTTCTGTGGTTCAACTTTTGATTCATCAGGAGCAGTACTTGCATCGAACATATCTAGATATTCTGAGAGAGAGATAGAGAGTGTAAATACTACAGTTTAAAATTTTTTTTTTGTTCAAGAGGAATATTGGGGATGGTGGAGGGGTTGCTTGGGTTTGAGCCCAGGCATACCTTCCTCACTAACCTTCTAGTTGCCACTAGACCAAGAGTGGAAGGCACAGTTTAAAATTGTCTAAATAAAATATTACAATCAGTAAGACCACAAGAATAAACAATTGACAAAAATGTAATGGTAAATGACTGAGAAGGGCTGCTCAAACAAACATCATATATCGAAGAAGAGAAAACATTGTAATACATTCGTCGAACAGTCCGATTAGCAGGGTCAAAGGAAACTGAAATAAAAAAAGACTTTTTACACTGGATTCCTGTGTAAGAACTTAAATATAGTAGAAGTGATACCAAAATAATAAAAAAGCTTATGGTAATATTTTGTGCCAAAGGGGAATATAAAAACCACCTATTGCATAACGAATTTATATTATGGCGCTTCATTTTGTCATTTAATTGGCCAAGCTGGCAAGGTTTTCAAAGACTATTCTTTCTTTTCTCTACAATATCCCCATATGCAACTCTTCTCTGCACCACTTCCCTTTTGAACAGAGTCATCCACATATTTCAAGGGATATAAGGGGTTATACATTAAGCAAAATATCAGATATCCATACATGAACAAAAACTGCAATGTTATTTATTACCACATAGGATACGCAAGCGTTCATATGGATCATCATCTCCATAAAACCATATCCTGGCATTGCTGGGATGGTAATATTTGCGGTGAAATTCCTGTAATTTCAATTCATAAAACAAGAGAAAACCATATTTACCAACAACAACGCTAATGAGACAGACATAAACACATTTGTTCATTCCCCACATGCACAAGTACCTATGCAGAATACAGGTGAGCCAGGATAAAAGCATACACCAAAGCACACACCATACTTAGAGAAAAAGACCAATAATTTTGCCTTCTAACCAGAAGAAGTTGAAACAGAAAACTAAATACAAGAGACATCATACGCCGTCTCATTTTGGAACTATAACATCAAGAGGCTAAGAAGAATCACATTTGCAATAAGCCTATAAAATTGTCATGTAAACAGGCCAACAATTCTAACATGCAACAAGGGTTTATAAAGCCTTCCATTTTCAAATCCCATTAAGCCCCACTTTGCATCTCCAACACATGGAAATAGACACTATAGACATACCACCGTAAAAAATTGCAATTCCAGGTTAGAATTAAACTTCTTTGTAAAATAAGTTTTACTTCGAGAAAAAAAAATGTGAATACCATTTGACAAATGACCTAACACTCCCCTCACCCCCCAAAAAGGAGTTTTTCCATAACTTAGGTAGCATGAAGCTCAGATTGATGTAGTCTAGGTTTCAAACATAAGAAATTGTACTCTTTACCAAGATAAAATGCCTCATCATGCACCACTTGAAGATCAAAACACTAGAACATGTCTATCAAAGTAATAAATGCAGCATACCTTAAACTCTTCAAATGTCAGCTTGGGAATAACTTGTGGATCACCCCCACTGTCAACACCATAGGTATTGTCCGGGAAGAGAGCCTGCACGGAAGTTACAAGGAATAATTGTAAATAGAAAAAGGATGAAATTATCAAAGTTCCTTGCTAAGTGTCATTAATACACGAGAGATGTTTTACACTCCTTCACACACAAGAAAACATGTCAGAGAGAGGGGGGTGGAAGCTTTTTAAATTAGCCGCGAGAATTTAAATATTTTTTACACTCAAATCATGAGCATTTTAAATATGATATAAGCTGCTAATTAATATATAAGCAGTATATTCCAGAATGAAAGAAATGCAAAAATAAGCAAGAAAAGAAGGGAAAACTTGCCTGTTGAGCTGTCCGCCCTAATAAATTATCAGGCTGAGAATAGACACCTTTCATCTCATTGAAAACAACACCTACAGGAAATCACAAAGGAAAAAGAAAATGTTATCAAGAGCAATGAAGGGACTAGCAAACATTGAAAAAGGAAAAAGAATGTTAGACACACAAGCAGGGGATTCTAAAGGCTAAAGTCATGAGTGCATAAAGTATAAACACACACACACACACGCAAACCTTTATAAGTTATATCTTCTGAAGGATCATTGAGCTCGTAGTGCCAACCCTCCTGTTGAAAAGTTTGGAAGTCCTCAATGCACTTGGGGAAGAAGACAGCATCCAGGTATACATCAACAAGATTATAGAAATCCTGTTTAGAAAATACAAACCTCATCAAAAACTGAAACTTAAGAAAATTAAAGTTTTCATTATAACAACTCTTAACTATTTTTTTTCTTTCATATTTTTGTTTTCACATTGCACATGTGTGCATCAGTAGTGGGAGGAGCAGGGAAGGAGATCCCATTGGGTCGTCAGTTATAATTGCTCAGACCCCCCCCCCCCAAACCACACTATTTTTCTTTTATTATTGGCGCTATCTTGCATGCTACCGTGTAATAGACTGCCCCATGTTTGGCCCATTTCTCAATATTATCACAAGCAAAAGCTTTACCTTTGCATTAGTGGAAGCAACTGGATAGCAAGTCCTATCAGGATAAGTGAACGCATTCAGAAAAGTGTGCAAGCTCCCTTTTAACAATTCAACAAATGGTTCCTTTAACGGATATTTTCTTGAGCCACATAAGACACTGTGTTCCAAGATGTGAGGAATCCCAGTGGAATCCTTTCTGCATTGACATGTAGCAGATCATAAGAACTCACGCAACTATCGATGCAAATCATCAAATAACAGTTTTCTAAACGTCAAACATCATTATTCAGACTACTGAATCGAAGAACCCCACAATTACCAATTCCAATTCTGAGTTAAACATGAATAAAGCATTTTCTCGAAACATCAAATATAGACTATAGTTAAAGTAGTACATGAAATACTATGCTCAAGCCTTAATAAATTTTTTTTTTTTTTAAAAAGGGAATTTGTAAAAGAAGGAAGAACCTACGGTGGAGTTCGAAAAACAATTCCGAAAACCTTGTTCTCATCATCGTTTGAAACGGACATGACCTCCGCACCAGTTTTTTTATGCTTGAAAAGAACAGCTTTTGATTTACACTCTCCGATGAACTCCTCCGATACTTTCTCGAATCCAAGCTTCGCCGCAACTTCATCTTCAACTCCAGCAATATCTAGACAAGAAGCAAAAAAAAAAAAAAAAATCGCTTCAATTCATTTCATTTAGGTTAGAAGAATAATCGCAAATATATATAAAAAAAAAAGGAAAATATTACCTGAAGAAGGCTGTGTAGGAGGAGAAGCGACGGCGCGTACGGATAAAGAACTGAAATGTTTGTTATAAAAACAGAAGCGAAGAGAGGAGTGAGAAGAAGCAGCAAGGAGTGGCCTCCAGTTGTTGCGGCGGAGAATGGAGCGGTTAGAAAAGAGACGGCGGTGACAGCGGGCGGCAGCTGAGACGGAGGATGATTTGGATAGAAAAGACCGAGAGTGCTTGGGAGCGGAGAAAATGAATTTGTTGCAAGCGAGAGAGGAGCAGGAGAGAGAGCGAAGAAGTGCCGTTCTCTCCATTGCTTTCTTTTTGTTTTTTTGGAGAGATGACGATAAACCCTGCCCTGGGGGAGGAATAAAAATATCACCCGGTTGCTTCAATACTCTGAACTGTTTGGTTAATTCTTGCCCACAAATAAAAAACTATCATTTACAAAATACTTTTAAATAATAAAAATTAGTCAAACTATGATTAAATTCGAATCAAATTTTACGTACATTCAGTTTTATTAATTTTAAAATCGAACTAATTATTGATTTCTGGTTCTACTGATCAATTCGATGCAATTATGATAATACTTAGTAAAAGAATAAGAAATTAAAAAAATTTTGAACTTTAGAAATGATCAGTGTAGCACGTTTTTGTAGGAGTATTTATAATCGAATTAATCTGTCAAATTGATTTAATTTAATTAATTAATTAATTATTAAATTAATTTTAATTAATTTTAATTAATTATTAAAAATAATAAAAAAATTTAATTAATTCAATTAAAATATTATGAAATTTATGTATTTCATTTTAAATTATTAAAATTTTTAATTTAATATTTTAATATTTTAATTAATTATTTCATGTATGAAAAAAATAAAAATTTAAAATATAATATAATTTAATATATTTAATTATTTAATTAATTAAAAATTAATCATACTAATCAAATTAATTTAAAAAAATTGATTTAATTTATGAAAATAAAATAAAATAATTTAATTTAAAAATTAATCTAACCAACCGAAACATCCAACGACATCGGAATGAAAATGGAGCGTGGTTTTATTATTACTTTTTATAAGTGTTTATGTTATCGTTCTCCTATTGATGAACACTTGGGCATGTAGGAGGCACAAACACACCACGTCTCGGGCTCGACAGCCGAAGCCCATTTGTTTCAATGCCCGAACCACTAAATATGGGTGATATTAGGCTAAAGCAGTAAGCCCCTGGGTAACGGCCCATGGACCAGTTATGATTTGTCCGTATATTGGGCAATTTACTAATGATTGTCAAGCCATGAAAAGTTATTGCTAGTAAAAAAAACTAATTCAATTTAGTATAATTAAGGTCTAAAATATATATTTAAGTAAATGTAACTGAAATTCAATAAGAAGATAAATAAAATTTAATTAAAAATAATTTAAAGTAATATTAAATAAAAATATATTTAAAAATGCATTATAATTCTTATGATAAAGTAAAAATTATTGAGATGGTACTAATAATATTTTTTATATAAAAAATTATAATATAAAAATAAATAGATTATAAATATTAATATTAAAAATTTAAATCTACTAAATTTCACAACATAGGGTGACGGACATTTCTTCAAGTAAATTGTGTCGGTGAAGTCATACACAAGAAAAAGGAAAAACAGCTCATTCCGCTAATTAATTATTAGACAAGTAATAGACATTTAGGTGTTATCTTATTCTAAATTGGATATCAGGAGGCATCAACGGTTCAGGAACGAAGAAACTTGATTCATCAAATCCACAGCCTTCTGACAAGATGGGTTAGACAAGTGAAACACATGACCCTCTCCTGGAGTCTCGAAAATGTCTATCACCCCTTCCCACCCACTCTTTCGTACTGCTTCGTAGTAAGATATGGCCCTGTCCCTCAAGAAATCTTTCTCTGAAGCACGACCAGCACCCTGCTGCACGCCAGGCCGGCTAGATCCTTGTGTCGGTGAAGTCATACACAAGAAAAAGGAAAAACAGCTCATGCCTCTAATTAATTATTAGACAAGTAATAGACATTTAGGTGTTATCTTATTCTAAATTGGATATCAGGAAGCATCAACGGTTCAGGAACGAAGAAACTTGATTCATCAAATCCACAGCCTTCTGACAAGATGGGTTAGACAAGTGAAACACAGGACCCTCTCCTGGAGTCTCGAAAATGTCTATCACCCCTTCCCACCCACTCTTTCGTACTGCTTCGTAGTAAGATATGGCCCTGTCCCTCAAGAAATCTTTCTCTGAAGCACAGACCAGCACCCTGCTGCACGCCAGGCCGGCTAGATCCTTGTGTCGGTGAAGTCATACACAAGAAAAAGGAAAAACAGCTCATGCCTCTAATTAATTATTAGACAAGTAATAGACATTTAGGTGTTATCTTATTCTAAATTGGATATCAGGAGGCATCAACGGTTCAGGAACGAAGAAACTTGATTCATCAAATCCACAGCCTTCTGACAAGATGGGTTAGACAAGTAAAACACATGACCCTCTCCTGGAGTCTCGAAAATGTCTATCACCCCTTCCCACCCACTCTTTCGTATTGCTTCGTAGTAAGATATGGCCCTGTCCCTCAAGAAATCTTTCTCTGAAGCACAGACCAGCACCCTGCTGCACGCCAGGCCGGCTAGATCCTTGATGGCGCTAGCTGGGTTCATCCTAGGGTCATCGCAAAGGCTGCTTGAAGGAAAAATGAACTCTATCAGCTCGTCAGGTTCATTGTTCATGAAAAACGGATTCATCAAAAGCAGACCAACGATTTTGACGCCAATCAGACCATCGATTCCGGTCTTCATCATCATATTATGTGCAATATTAGCCCCGGCACTATCACCGGCCAAGAACACTCTCTCAAAATCAGCGTGATCATTCAGCCACGGCTCAGGACCATCCCTGTTAACATGTGAAGCTACCCACTTTACTGTTGCCCATGCATCATCATATGCAACAGGGAGAAGGTGTTCTGGGGCTTTTCTGTACTGGACGGAAACCACCATTACATTTGCTCTGTTGGCTAGGGAAGTGAGATAGTTATGGTAAGTAGGAGAGAAAGGAGACTCAATGCAAAACGCGCCACCATGGATGTAGATGACGAGAGGGATTTTTGCTGTAGGATCTGTGATTTTGGGGAGAAAAAGGCGAGCCGGTAGACATGATTCTGATGAGGTGTCCTTGGATTGAACACCAGTCTGAGGGTCATTGGAAGGAGGTACGGTTTCTGTTGGACGGAGTCTCTCGATGCGTCCGTCTTTGTAAACTCGGAACATAGGAAACGCAGGGACGAACACACGGGCTGTTTCTGCGGTGTTTGAAGCCATTTTAGAGAAGATAGCAAGACAAGAGCCTATAAGAGGAGAGAATGACCGAATGAAACTTTGGCTTCGGGAGAGAATATGAATGATGTGTATCAAAGTCTAACTTTGCTTCTTAGGTCCAAAGAGAGAGAATAATGTTACGTTGCTGGTTGGAATTGAAAAGTAAAGAAAATGAATTTTATATCACTACCTATAAAAGGGACTAGCAAAAGGCCGGTGTCCATGCGTTGATGGGAGGCGAAAAAAATATGCTATCATTATATATTTAACATTCATTATTATTTTTATCGACATCAACAAATAATTGTGCAATTAATTAGTTGTCATCGTATAAAAAAAAATTATGTAAGGCACGTTAGAATATTAACATATTCAAATAATATAAACAACAGAGTAAAATTATCTTTATAGATAAAGGTTATACTAATGAGTGTAAACGATATATTAATACTCACAAATTATTCGAATTCGACTTAAATAAAATTTAAATTTGATTTGATTATTATCAAATCAAGCTCGAGCTTGAATAGTTCAATTAATTGAACAAATTAAGTTCGAGTATTCTTATATTCAGTTTAAGTAGTTTATGAATTTAATCAAATTTATATATTTTAATTTTTTTAATTAATAAAATATTTCAAACTTGAATACGAGCTAAAAAATAAATAAATGAGTTTTTATTAAATATAATAATTAAGTTGATTTTTATATATTTATTGAGCTTAATTGAGCGAGTTTTAGTAGCTTGATTTTTATGTCGAGCTTGAGCTTAAAAGATAAAACTCGATCAAGTTTGAATCGAGTTTTAAATTTTAAATTTTGAATTTCGAGTCGAGCTCAAGCTTAATATTGTATTAGCTCGAATTCGATCGATTACATCCCTAAACATGTTGCTTTCTTTTAAAGATATACACCATTTTTAACTTTCATTGTCATAACAATCTTACCAATCTAATAGTTCCTAAATTAAGAAGTGATGAACTACACCTCTTTCATCTTATCAAGAGAGAACAAGAGACATCATGACTCTTTACAATGGAAAGTAACATGTTCTTATAATCTTTTAGGCTAATTATGGCCAAAATCTAAAGTAACATCAATTAACACCTGGTTAGAAAAAAACATTTAAATAAAAAATAAAAATGGGAACTAACACTGTATCACTTTAGTTTCATGTATAATTGTACTTTTACTTACAAATCAAAAAATCATTTAGGCACTTCCATGTGATACACAAAGAATTTGGTCAAATAGATTACCAAATGCCTATGCATCTAATTTTTTAAGAACATTCCAAGAAAACAAGACCAAAAAAATGCTCCACGGACCATTTCTCTATTAAAACATGTATGCAATACTATGCATGATAAATTTTTCATTCGCTTTAGCCAATGGCTGTTAGCAATAGTAGTATCAAACTATTATAAGATTAATTTTGAATTTTTTATACTTGTTTGTTACAAAATTTAAGATTACATAGAAAACATACCTTTAGAGATATGCCAACAAATGCTAGCCAGTTGAGTTTCATGCTTTGGGATCGCCTATTTTTCATCAATAATTGCAATGTACATAAAGTTCTTAGTTCTTGAAATCTTGTTTTAAATATGTTCTATAACAATATATGCAAAATGGTATGGATAGAGGAATCCATATATCCACAATAATAATGTCAATCCCATACTTCTGTGCCAAAGTAACAGCATTTGCAACTTCATGTGAAAACAAATTTAAGAATTTTATCCAAATAAGGATGACTTAAATGTAAATAAAGATTACGCATCTTAAAAGTATATCATTTTTTTCCTTTTTGTAGAATTTGCATTGGTTGTTTAAAAAGGTTGCTTGTCTTGTTTCTTTCAAAAAATAAAAGAGTCATTAGTAATAGCATATGTTTGAAATGAGTAAATGCATCTAAAGCCATAATCACTTAAGAATCTTCAAGTTCAACCTTGTTTGTTCACAATTAGACCAACAACATAGAAAATATCAAAATTGTAGCTTGCAAAAACAGCCATAATCAAGTTAAAATTTTCATTAAATTCAACAAACTCAATAAAATTCAATAAATAAGCTATTTACCAAGGTAGATTTAAAAGCAACACAATAGATCAGATATAGAAAAATAAAAATTTTAAGTAAAAAAGTAATTGCAATTAAGGAGAAAAAAAAGCACAAATTGAAAAAAAGATACATGAATAAATAACCTGGAAACATTTCTAAAGAAAATTTTTTATGTTTACACCGATCAAAGATACAATATAATAAAGGAAAAAGGAAAACTAAAGCATCAATCCATATTTTTTAAGCAAGCAAATAAATTATAAAACTAAATAATCATTCCTTAATCATATAGAATGATAATTTATTTTTAGTTATTCATTAAAAGAAAAAACAATTGAAAATGAAAAAAAGAGAAAGAGAAACATATACTCTATTATAGTATTACTTATTGTGTTGATTGCTTGGATTCAACATTTGTTACTTCCATTTGCCATCTCAAAATTTTCATGTGAAGTGATATTTTAGCAATCTCATTGAAAGCATATAACACTTATGAGATTTAGCTAAAGGATTTTTTTAACTTATATATGTTGGCTACTTCTAGTTGTGTTTTTTTTTTTTTTAATTTTAAGGCAACTTTAACTTATTTTTCATGTGTTCTAAGGGTGCTTGTTGAGAAGTTGAATTTAAATTATGAGGAAGCTGAGAGATGGATTGTGAATCTTATCTGAAACTCAAAGTTTAATGTCAAGATTGATTCAAAGACAAGAATTGTTCTTATGAAGCCTAATCATCCCAACGTGTAAAGTTTTCTTACAGTAATAGGATACGATGCAGCATCGATTGTTCTTTGAATTGTGCCATAAGTGTTTTGACTTTTTTTTTCCTTTATTTTTCATGTTCTTTCCACATCTTCTTCCATATTTTGTATTATGGTTTATCCATAAACCCTTTGTTTATTTGGTTTCCCATCTCTTAATGACTTTTATTTTTTTTTTATGAAAAGGATTAATACAGAGTATACTTGTTCAAGTGATGAGTATTTGGCTTGCATGCCACCTTGAAAGCCTTCAACCCTACCTGCTAACAATAACTACTCTGAAAAATGATTCAAAATGTATATATATATATATGTGATCAATTAATCTATATGAGATTAGTGAACACTTGATTAAAGTATTATTTTAATTACCATAAAAAAAATACGTGATGAGGAGAAGCAACAACACTAGAAGAAAAGTACTGAAGCAAAGAGCTACCGTGGTTGATGTTTTAATTTGTCTAATTGATAACAAGAGAGAAAGATGTGATGATCAGCATAACGACTTTACTGAAAAATGGGAAAGATTGGAGAGAAAAAAATGTGCTTTTATATTGGTGGTGTGGAGGTGAAAAATTACGTGATAGTGAGATATAACTATAGCTAGCTACGTAGCTGTTGTAGTGGTGCACGCCCACATAGTAGCAATAGAATCATGATGATAAGGTGCATTACCTCTTTTTTTACCCACAATTTCCCAAAATCAACTCCTTGTTTTTATATATTGTTACGTAAAAAAAAAATACCAAAAGTAATTCCAAAAGTTTATGCATGTTGAATGAACAGTTCTTTGCATGGCTTAAACTCTATAAACATTATTGATATTGCAACAATTGCAAAGAAACAGAAAGCTTAAAACTAAAAAAAAATTACCTAGAAATTCTTTTTTTTTTTTGCCAAAAACAACCAAAACAATCTGAATATGATAAATCCAACAATCAAATTACAATATAAATTAGATAAATTTGAAAAAAAATTCAATAATGAAAGAAAAATTGTCTGATCTCAACAACCTAGATTGGATCCCACCTTGGTATGTCGATATCCATGATAGAATGAATAGCCTGATCCAAGAAAAGGATTCATTCTTTCTTTCCCTTATTTTGTCATCCTCTTTCTCTTTCTCATATTTCTTTCCTATTAACCCTTCATTTCTATCCCAGACTCTTAACCTCTTTCATTTTTTTCAAGTTTAAGAATCAAAACTATAAGGTTTTGCAAAAATTAAAAAAAAAAATAATAGTATATTTTTTAAAATGAAGATCTATGCAAACTATGAGATTTGGCAAACATGAAACATTTATTAGCATAGTATATTTTTTAAAAGCAAGATACATTCATTATCAGATTTAAAAACATATAACATTACAATATCAACTTTTACACAAATAAATTGTTTTTCATCTCTAATCAAATTATCAATAGAGCCACGGATCCATAAAGCTTATAATTTTAATCAAGTTTCATACACTTGCACAAAAGCATAAAGTCTTTTAGTTTTTTTCAAATGAATGGTAGAATAAAATTAAGTACCAAAGTAAGAGTAACAATGTAAGAAATTTTCATGGCAATGTTATTTAGTAGCTTTGTCTTAGGTAAAAATACAATAAGAAAACTTTTCTTTTTTCTAACTATTTATAGCAATTCTTTTAGCAAGGAATTTATATTGTAAAAGAACGTACCTTTTATTTTTTGCATGTAAGGAAAAGGTTATCTAGAAGCAATTAGTAATCTGTTACAATAATTCATTAAAGCAATCTATATGAGAGATTAAAAGGCTAAAAAATTTAAAGTAAAATTGTTTATTTCATTTTAAAGTAATAGGTCCAAAGTTCACTTTATAAACTAAGTTAATTATATGATTATGTATACAATAAACAATCTCAATAATTTAACATAAATATTTAATTTGTACTACATATTTAAAGTAAAGACAATTATGGATAAAAATTGCATATTACAATAAAAAAGTAATGAAGTTAACTATTTCATACAATAAAAGAATGCAAGTTATATTGGATTGGATATTTTTCACAAATAACAAGATAAATTTAAACATATGAGCAGTTTTACAATTTTAATTTTTTTTTATATATAACGAATGTGTTAATGTACATATTTCATGTTGGAAATAAATTTTTAACAAAATAACCATTTGTTTAGTTGTAACCTTATTATTTTTCCTAAGCATCATGCCGTGAGTATAATGCATAAAATAGAAGATACTAATAACCATTGGATTAAATATATGGTAATTAAGTAGATACTTTCATATATACTTGTAAAGGAGAAAGACATACTTTTTTTTGTTGTAAATGTGAGGGATTTGTTGCATTGCTAACTGAAAAGTGAAAAACATATGTCACAGATTGACAGACAACAAAAAAATAATGGCGTACAGACATACGATGTATTAATATTGCAAAAGATGTTGTTTCGTTCTATAAAAAGAAAAAAGATTGTATATTTTATTTATAACTAGCACAAATCCTATCCAAAAAAAAAAAGTTGATCATAAGAGCAAAAAAGATCTGGTTTCTAAAGTATAGCAATAGCTATTTAAATAAAACACAGTATAGGGCTCATTGATGACTAATGTTGCAACAAAATTTCAAAACCCTCTATAAGGATAAGAACTTTGGCTTTATAAGGAACTTAAAAGGGAGGCTCATGACATTCATTAAAAAAATACATAATAGAAATCCTATGCCTATAAATCCTAGCATCATTCGACCCTTAGACAACTTACCACACTCCCTAGCTCCTAACATCCAACAGAAAAAACTAACCATTTTCATTCTTATACCTAGTTGAAACCCACAATCGATACATAAAATCTACAAGTATACAAGCCAGACAAGTAATAAAAGTGAGTCAAAATGTCGATCTTATAGAAATTAGTTAGAACTTACTAAGCTAAGTATTAGTTATCACCTTACCCTTTTAAAGTTGATTCAATCAAAGAACATCCATGAAAAATTAAATAAGGCAAAATTAATAAAGGAAAAAAATAATATCAAAATAACTAAAATCAATTAAAACTGAATATATCAAAATTAAAATTCTACTAAAAAAATACAAATAACTAACTAAAATCAAATAGGACAAACAAGTTAAGAAAAACAGTGAATTATTGCCAAAAAAATAAAATGCACCATTAAGACATGAAATGCAAGCAAATATATCTAAAATAGTAACCAATTTTAATGAAATTAAGCCTAAAATGCAAAAACAAATACTATTTAAAATAAAATGTAAAATTGAAAATCAAATATAAAATGCATGAATAAAGATGACGTTAACATGAAAAAATTGAAAGTAAAACCTATAGCTAAGATTAAAACCTACAATTAACATCATCATAACACTATCAATTGCATATGTAAACAAAGCTAACCATACAAGATTTTTTAAACTTGAACTAAAATTTAATTGACCACTAAATAGCCTATGAAAATATATAATCTAAAGAATAATGAATGAAATGAATGTAAAAAAAAAAGTCAACTAAACAAAAAATGCAAACTAGAAATAATTAAACACAAGCTGTAAATGAACTTTTATACTTCACGGTTGAGACTCCTACATGGAACAATTGAAACTGCATCTAATATGAAATATGGATGAAAGAATAAATGACTAAATGAAATCCAAAATTATAGCAAAACATATGAAGAACAATTAAGCAAACAGTTAACAGAAGTTGACTTGCAAATAACATGTACTACACTACATGAAAATTCAAAAGAAAATAATTTAAGATGCAATTATATACTAAAAATAAAACTCTATCTAAGCTAGAACAACCTAAATCCATGAATTGACTACCTAAATCAACAAGAAAATAGCATGATTTAACAAAAAAATCAACTTAACAACTCAAATCCAAAAACAATGCAAAATTTAAAAAATTAAAATATCATCTAAGAAAATGAACCAAACGGCAATGAAATTTAAAGAAATAAACTAAATCAAGTAAGAATCAACAAGTAAACAAGTAAAAATAAAGATTTAGAATGAAAAAAAGGTAAACAACTAGCTAAAGAGAAAGCAATTCCATGTCAAACTCTATTAATTATGTCTGATCTGCACCTGTCACCTTTATCTAGGTGAATATTCCAATCTTGACCTAAAATGCTGTGGTGAGAGTTTGAGGCTAAATTTTTAATATGTTGTAACTAATTGAATTAGAAAATTACGAAAAAAAATTGGACAAAAACAAGTAAAATTTGAATGAGATATCATCAAAAAATTATAGGTAAGTCAGAACTGACATATTCAAAAACAGATTTGAGTATCAACAAAAAAAAAAAAGATTTAAGCTAGAAATCAATAAAATTTGTAAGTTTTATTGTCAAAATCGTAAAAAACATTGAAAAATACTTGAAAAAATGTAAAAGTACAATAAAAATCAATAGAAAAACATGAAGATCAATGGTTGTTTGGTTGTTAAAAATATAAAATGTAGTAAATGAAAGTGTAGAAATTAAAGAATAAGAAAACTAAAATTCTAAGCTAAAGTCTCCCTAAAATGGCTGGTAAACTTCCAGAGACTTTCTTTCTCCTTACTTTTGCACTCGGTGTATGATTGTTTATCTTCTTTATTCTTTCTTAATTGCAAGCCTTTCTCATGCATTTTTTCACTTTCAAAATGTCCAAGTTATGACCAATGAAAGCTCTCCAATATGCCATGTCATCACCTCTTGAAGTTTTTCTTTGAATGTCAAAATGTGATGCCCAATTCTCATACAAAAGAATGTTGCATTTCATGTCACTAGTGCACCATCTTTTTCTTGTTAAACCTCTTGCATTATGTATGTTTTCATTTTTTGCTACCAAAAATTCAAGTATTTAATGAGCAAATTTAACAATAAAATCATTAGAAAAATGCTGAAAATAATGTTAAAAAAATTTATGGAAGAAAAGTCTAAGAAAATTCCCTTAAAAGTAATCTAACTTAATGACACTAGTTTTAGGTCATTTTTACAATTTACACAAAAAATCTTCCAAAATGTATCTAAATTGATCAAAATTCTTTATTTTCTTTTTTTTTTAATCTACACATAAGATAATTATGATTTTATGAGTAATTTTGCTAAGAAATACTAAAGAACAAGCTAAAATAATAGTCAAATTGGACTAAAATTAAAAATTAAGAAGCTTCAATTTTTAATGCAATCAACCACCATTCCCAGTCTTCATACACTTCAACTGAAAATACCTTGCACCTTATTTCACCCTTAAGATAAAAAACCTAAACAAAAAATGGTAACATTTCCCCACTAAAAAGAAACCTCCTACTTCATCACCATTAACAAAAATCTCATAGAACTATTCAAAAATTTTCACTCCAAAAATCATACAAAAAAGTCCCTATTTTCACCCTCTCTGCCTTTCAACCAAATCACACTTACACATTTTTAACCTTAACAATGTTTCCTTTAGAATTCCATAACCTATTCTAAATACTAACCACAAACTATTAATATTTTCAGTCATATAAAAAAAAGTTAGCAAGCATCTATTTGCCCAAAAAAATCAATTAAGAAAATCACATCACATTCTTCACAATAGGTAAAGAACCCAACAATAAAAAAAATTCAAAAAATTTTTGGTGATTCATTAAGCTATTTGATTGAAACAGATGAAGAAAGAAGAAAAAGAAAAAGAAAAAAAAAATAAGAAGAATGGGGGAAGGGACGGAAGAAAAATAGAAAAGGTGAAACGAAGACGTACTCAGGCATAACTTGGGAGAAAATAATAAAAAGATGAGAGAAGAAGGAGAAGGAGCAGAAAAAAAAAAAAGAAAAGAAAGGGAAATGAAGGAAAAAAAATGAAAAAAATGTGGAAAGAGAAGGTTTGATTAGCATCTAAAAGAAAAAAATAAGGAAGAAGAAAAAAAAAGAGAAAAAAATTCAACAAGATTTTTTTACAGGGGTTTAAAATTTTTTAGAGAAGATGTAAGATGGTAAGAAAGAAAATGCATAAAATTTTTTTTTGTCAATTTTCTTTTTTTAATTTTAAAAACTTTACAAAATGTGGCATGTGAAAAATAAAAAGTTTAGTTTTGATTTAACATTAAAAAGAAAAAATAACAGAAAAGAAAGAAAAAAGAACAAAGACCACGTGGACAATTGTAAGAAAAGCCAAAGTTAGGTAAAGTATATATCAAAGACTTCGTTTGTTAGTTAAGAAATATAATGTTTTTGGTTCAAATAGTACATTTCTAACATATGAAATATAGTTTAAAAAATTTTAAAATTTAACTTTTTCACTCATTATCAATCACATTTTAAAACAAAAAAAGTGATCTTTAAAAATCATCAACCACATTTTCAAATTAATATAAACATAATGAAGAAACAAAAAGATGAATCACATGCACCAAAACACAAAGAAGAAAGGAAAATTAAGAAAAAAAAATGGATGACGTTGATAGGCTAAAAGTTAAGCAATTCTTTCAAAATTAATAGTATAGATAGTGACCGAATTAATGAAAATTTGAAATTCTTAATTTTTTTCAAATTCATGAATTTATCTTATTTTTATTTAGTTATGAATATGAACTTCATCTCTTTAACTTAAATACATAAATACTTGAACCTAAATTAGTTTTTAGATAAATTTTGCATTCATCACAAATGAAATCTAAATAAACCCATTATCATATATTAAAATTTTCAAACATAATGTAAATAAAAAATTTTAAAGTTAATTCACTAAGAATGTTATTTATCATGCTTTGTCTCCATCAATAAATAATTGTGGTATAAAATTACTAACTTTCAATAGAGTACTCTTATTATTTTCTTTGACAAAAGAGAAGTAATTTTTTTTACAATGAAAATCGTAATTTTAGATAAAAAAGAGATTTTAAGTATTAAAATTTAAATTTTATATCTATTAAATATCATTTCTTAAAATTAAAAATAATTGTATGAATCAATTGATAAAAAAAAATGCTCTTTAATTAAACTAATTAATTAATTAACATGAAAATAAAATCTTGATAAGGGAATTATTAATCGTGAAAACTTAATCTCTATTAAATTTTAGAATATTGTTTGTACCAACTCTTACTAGACAATATGTGTAATAGATTCGTTGTTTACCATGCATTGATGCACTAATTTCCCTTTATTGGTATTTAAAAGAGAGAATTAATTAGTTTTGAATTTGGACGCAAGCGAGTTACCTCATCATTTTCTTGATCAATATACAATTTCAAACAAATTTTTATTATAAATAATATTTTTTTGGATAAAATTACTAAGTTATATATAGTTTTTTTATTCGAGAAAAAAATTGATCCAATCATTTTTTTAAGTAAAAAATTCATTCATCAATCAAAAACGGTAACATCATTGAGTCATGGCAAGTCACGACACTTGTTTTAACTCATAATTATTTTTTATATTGTGGTCACAATCTCAAATTTTGAATTTAACTTTTTCAACAATTTTTTGACAAGTGATGAATTATTTTCGTAATTTTTTAAATATCTAAATAAATTTTTTAAAATTCAATATATGACAAATATTTGAAATATATAAAAAATTATATTTTCGCTATCTTTTTTTTTTGTTTATCTTTATTTTTTTTAAATGTCTCAAAATTATATTTTATATATATATATATTTAAATATCTAAGTAAATTTTTTAAAATTAAAAAGTATATATTTTTTGGTATTATTTCTATCTATATGCCTATGAAACCAAGCTTTGTCGGTCTTCGATATTTAAAAACAATTTTTTTTTTCTTTCTATGATAAGGTCCAGTCGTTCTCAAATATGGATTTATGCTATACCGACAATGGCAGATAATTGGTGGCCACAGATTCACGACAACTTATCCCAAAAGACTAGTCCTTGGCTCTAGCACTGCTCCAAGTGTGGAAGCAATTATAATGTTTTTTCTACACTGAGGACCTCATGTTCACGTCGAACTGAGTGAAGCCTGAGTGAATAGCCATCTGTAGTTCTTTCTTCAAACCAAAACATTCTGCCATTACACTTTCCAGGCAAATCCTGGGATCCAAACATCCGATTGCCCTCATGATAGCTCAACAAATCGCCTGCAACAGCCTTAATTTTTTGATTGATCAAGTTAGCAAAATCATCGGTATTATTAGTGTTTAGTACCATACTATCAAGTATAATCCAATCCACAGAGTCGATATATATTACATTGGACACCAGCAGCCGGAAATGGCAGAAAAAGTGATGTGTAGGGCAAAGAACTCAGAGGGTCCAACTAGGGCAATCGGGCAAACGGGGCACGGGATATCGCTGTTTTGTCGATCACATATATGGAAAGACCTATATAAAATTTCATAAGTGAAATTTGTAAAATTTTTTATTAAAAGTAAGTAAATAAAATTAAATATTGAAAACTAAAATAGATAAATTAAATGATTTGATTATATAGATTAATCATATAAAATTTGAAAAAATTTTAATATATTTATTAAATAAATTTTTTTAATAAAAATATTAATAGAATTTTTATTAAATAAATATCTATTAAATTTAAATTACAAACAATATTTTTAAAAATTTTAATATATTATTGATTTTTATATTAAATTTTATTAATTTATCAGTTTAAATTTTTTATTTACTCATTTTTAATAAAAAATTTCATGAATTTTACTTATAAAATTTTATGAAAATTTTGTCCTCAGATATAACTACTGATATAAAACGTAGACAATTAACTCTTTAGTCTATGGACAAGTTTCCTCCGCAACCACTCCTGACTAAAGTTTCATAGTAAGCTTGCCTCTTCCCCTTCTTCTCTAGTCTCAATGAATCTTTCTCCGCTACCAAAACAACAACCCTATCACATGCCATTTGCTTCAAGTTCGGATCTACTGCCAGGTTCAATTTGGGGCTGTGATAGAAGACAGTACTCGTCGGACAAATATATTTGTACATTTTATATTCAATACTATCTTTACTACCGAAAAATGGATGCACAATGTGCATCCCAATGATTTTCAAACCAACCAATTTGGTAGCACCAGCTTGGGCTGCCACAGTGGGCAATGTTGGCTCCGGCACTTTTAGCTGAAAAGAAAACCCGCAGCGATCTGCATTCTCATTGAGCCACGGTTCGGTTCGGGCCCTTGTTCATTTGCTTTTGTAGCAACCCATTGTAGCCTAGCCCATGAATCATTTGTAATTGGTAGAAGGAGCTCAGGGGCTAGCCTGTGATCAATCGAAATTCCAAATGTGGATGATATTGGTTTGTATTACAAGTTGGGGCAACCAGTTTTTAGGTCAGGGTATCAAAGGCTGGTCCTATAGAAAACCCACCGCCATGGTAGTGGACAAGCAGCGGAAGCTTCTGACTACGGCTCCTGATTTGTGGCATGAAAATTCTGTCATGTAATCTTTCTCGAGAGGTTTTTTTGGGGCCATATTTTGGAATGAAATCTCTCATTTTGTCGGCAGTAGACAAGAAAAAGAAAAATATTGACTCAAAATGCAAAAGTCAAAAGTTCATAATCCCCATGCATTAACAGAAACATCCCCAATTTTTCAAAAATAGAGATAATAATAGTTCAGTTTGAATGGTATTCGATTAGATTTTTTTTGATATTATATAATATTATAAAAATTTAAAATTAATTAAATTCGATTTAAATTTTTATTTGATTCAAATAAAATTAAATTTTATTAATTTAATTTGATTTATTGATTTTTAATTTTTAATTTTTATATATTATTTTAATATAAAATTAATATATTTCAATAAATTTTAATTTAAAATTATTATTTTTATTTTATAAAATTTAAAATATATATAATTTGATTTGATTCAATTTTTTTTAAAATTTTTTCTTTTAATTTAAAATTTAATTCAAATATAATATATACACTTAACATTCAAATTTAATCTAAATGAAAATAAATATTATAATTACGAATCAATTTTTAAATTTTTTTATTTTTTTCACCCCTGACAAAAGCAAAGACTAAATACCTTCTTTTGTATAATATATTTTAATCCGAATAATTGGAATTTGCCAATGAAACGACATCGTCCTATTTTGTACGATACTTCGAATCCGTACATTCACACAACCAAGTAGGAAGCAAATAAGGAGTGAGCGTGCTTCATCAACGGTATTTGGGAACAACATAGAGCTAAACCATTTTGTTGTTCTTCACAAGGACAAACCTTGTTTTTCTCTCTTTCTCTCTTGATTTTCTTTCTTTTTAAAAAAATTGGAAGTTAATTGATGACAGATAATTTGAAAGAAATGAAACTAAAAGCTTCTTTTTTTTTTTTTTTTTTCTCTTTGGGTGAAAAAGAAAAAAAAATGAAAAGAAAAACTCATGGGTGAAGGAGTTGCCACTGCCTTTTGATTGCTTTACTTTTTGAGCTTTCAAAGCCATGGCCGACGATCTCTGTTTCTTCGCAAAGGTCAGTTTTTTTTTTTTTGGGTATGTTCAGTTTGTTTCATAGTCGCTATCTAGATTCTAGAGTGAGATTGAAGATTCTTTTATTAAATTTTTATATTTTTGTGTGTCATTTGAATATTCTGATCTGGGTTCTCAGTTAAAAAAAAAAAAGATCTTTGTTTTCTGGAACCATGTTTTTAGGGGGTTTTCTTTGGTCACTTCATTGAGATTGAAGCAACATCCAGATTTCTTTTTCATGAAAGATGTGTTTTTTGATTGTCATGTGCATGTTGGTTTATTTTTATACTTAAACTTGATTAATCAATTAATTAATGCTAAATGTACTGAGTTTTTCTAGCCAAATCATATCAGAGTTTAGTGCCATAGCCATACCATATCTTTCACAGAGCTCCATTTCATGAATTATCAATAACGAAATGATCTTTTTTTGGTTTAATTTGTTTTTAATATCTGGGTAATTCATTAAATTTCGGGATTCTTTCATCCTAGAGTCACCAAAGAAGTCTCCATTGGTGTTGAGTATGGTTGTATTGTTGTTTGTAATGGTTTGTGGTGTGTCACTTTGTATATATGCTCAATTTGTTTGAGGCAAATAAGCACTAGCAGCACGATGGATTTTTTTTAATGTTGGAGTGATTAAAAAGCCATGTCCGGAGCCTAGTATTGAGCCGTGGGTAATTCCTTGCATACACTATCCGAACCCCAAAACTTATAGCAGGTAAGAAGTTGATTTTATTGCTCCTGAGTTTAGTTTTAGTTTTAAGATTTAAGTATGGGATTTTCTGTGCATGATTAGGGCCGAATGTGCATGCAATCCTGTCTGGTATTTTGCCATTATGTCAATGCAGAGATATGGGAGTGGATGGTCTGAGACTATAGTGAACAATGATACTAACATTAACTCAAATGGGGAAATATTCTCTGTCAGATACACTGTTAAAGTTAGGAGAAGTAATGTGTCAATGATTTCTGAGACACTGGACTAATTTTATAACTTAGGCTGGTCGAGTCGTGCTAAAAAAAATGAGTGAACCGCTTCAGTTGGCTTGAAGTGGATGCTTAATCAGGTGAGCACCTCATGGCAGAAGTGTAATTTCTAGAGTTTAACTGCAATTTCATAATATTGTCATAGGCTTATATCAGAAATCTTTGGTCTTATTGAAATCTGTTATGTTCTTTCCCTCGTGAGTCTGTGAACAGGAATTGTGTAGCCTCTAAACTAAGTGGTTCACTCTACCTGCTATACGAAGCCTTTAGTTGTATCAGTTAGATTAATATTAGGAATGGCTAATTTAGTGGGCTAATCGAACTGTACAAACAGGTGATCAAAGACAAAGTAGAAGAAACCAAAAATCCTTTATATTTACAAATATACTTGGTCTTTTAATATTTTTAATGGTCTTATAGTGAATGCAACTTTTGAGTTCCTTGTTTTCTGGAGCATGGTCATTAACTCATGATCTCTTTCTGTGGTTCATTTTCTTTTTCTCTTCTTAATCTAAATTATCCACTGTCTTTGTTTTTAGATCCAGTTTTACCTGTAATTAAAAAAAAACACGACCCCTAATGCTAAAAAAAACTTATATGACTATCCTAGCATGTTTTCACTGCAAAACAACCTTACATCGTGTTCAATTTTTTATTATTCCAAAATACCACCAAGCCTATATTCTTAACCCAGCCAATGGATTTCTGTATAACTGCCGGTAATTTGAGCCTTATTTGCATCTAGACACACATTTTTCTTGGACAGCAGGTTTGTGTCTTCTTTTTGCATGCATGTTTGCATGAAGTTAGGTTACTTGGGTATGATTATTAGATACCCTAGTGCTTCAGGTTTCTGAGAGCAATTCAGGTAATAATTCTTGCATAAGTTCCTGTAGTTTTCTTTTTCTTCACGTGTTGCTTCTAGTTCATGAGTTAAGGGGGTAAATTTTGGACAAATGTGATGTCTCTTCTAGGCCCCTAACATATTTGATTACCTTGAGGATCATGTCAAGCTTTCTGAGCATTCTCTTTCCCAGCATTATCATAAAAGAGGGGGGCATCAGAAGTTAGAGCAGAGGTGACCTTCGTCTCGTGAAGTGGTTGGGTATGCATTTAGGGACGAGGGAATTCAAATCCATGTCTCTAGAATAGGCTGGATAGATTGGAATTCAATAAATATATTTACTTTTGATAAAAATTTCATTGTTAAATGTAGATATTTAAGGTTCCATTCATTTTTTAATGAGAGGCACAATTATTGGTAAATATTTACCAAAACATCAATATGGAACAGATATCAATTTTATACCTTGGATGAATGTAATAGGAGAGCTAAGCAAAATTATGAAAAGAAACAAGGAGATATGTTTCTGGTAACAAATAAAAACAGGAGAAAGAAGAGATAGCAGCTTATGCAATTGTGAGGACTTAGGTAGTTGACATTTTTTGTTTGGAAGATTAGAAAATGTATATCAAACAGGAGAATGCCTCCTTAGTTAAGGATTTGGGGACTCAAGACAACTTGTTTTAATGCTCTTAAGAGGTCAAATTTCTTTAAATCTTGCCTATCATGATCTTAAGCCTTTGAGAACAATGGATGTGACGAGATATTCATTAACCAACACAGCTTTCTCTATGTTCAAACGATTTAAAAAGATGGTATTTTTGTCAACACACATTGCTTTAAGTGTGGAATTTGAATTTGTTATCATGCTTGTCTCTGTTGTATTCATGATCATAATCCTTTACTGCAGGGATTGATGCAAACATCATAAAGACATAGTGGAATACTTCAATAGCCGGTGTTTCAGCTATTTTTTTCTTTAGAAGGAATCTTTTGCACAGGATGATTACAATTCTAGCAAATTCTTATGATCGGGATGCTAAGCTACTAAATGGAACCCACAAGTCTTGTGTTCATTCGCATCACAAGGTTTCTACCCCTCTCCTACTCTCTCATCTCTGTCACACATATCTAAGACTTTCAACTCTAACTTTCAACTCTTCTGTAATGTTTTTCAGGCCGAGATACTTGGTAGTTACAAGCCTGTAATCAATGCAACGTTGCTCATCCAAATTTAAGGCAGGCCGAAGAGACAACCAGAAAAGTTTTGGAGTACTTCAACAGCATCCGGCACATCATTGTTTACTATGAGGATGTAATAAAGAATCACACTGTAAGCCAAAAATGTTAGAAAACGCTGATTTTTTGCACTGCTTGATGAATCTCGCATCCAAGCGTGGGTTCTTAAGAGAGTCATTTCTGTTCATCGTGCAGAAATTGCTTGAGGTTCAAGAATTCTGTTCAAGAATTCTTAAAAGACACTCAAATGGATCCAATCTCAACTTTTACATGCATGTAATAAATATTTTCTAGTTAAATTGCCAATAACTGTACGAAGATTTAAGAGCAAGATATTTAAGGAAAGAGGGATTGAGAAAGATTTAGACAAAATTTTTAAGTAAAATTCGTGAAGTTTTCAATTAATTAAATAAAATTTAAAATTGATATATTAAAATATCTTGTTATATAAATTAAATATATAAATTTAAAAATATTTTTAATAAATTTTAATATATATTTTTAAATAATATTTTAATAAAAATATTAATAAAATTTTTATTATTGAATAAATATTAATCAAATTTGAATTATAAATAATATTTTTAATTATTTTTTTTATATATTTAGTTTTTATGTTAAAATATATTAATTTATTGATTTAAATTTTTTATTAATATTTTTATTAGATTATTTTTAAGAAGAAATTTTATAAATTTTATCTAAAAAAATTTATTAAGTTTTCTCGAAAAAGATTTGCGTGACCAGAAGAAGAAAAGATTTGTTCAAGATTCTAAGTTCAAACACGTAACGCGCTTGCATTCGTTGTTCTAGTTCCAGCCTCTAGGCCCCAGGGCCAAAAGGGCAATCGCAAAAGCAACCGAGACACTTACGTTTTTTGAGCTCACTACGCCTCCCCCTTTTGACTCACCAACTCGTCAATTTTATTGCCAAATGTGCACAAAAACGGTGCTATCGTCTTAATTCGGATTCCTCTACTTCCCAATTTCGACCCTACGATTATTCAATCATCCTCATATGATCAACGGTTGATATACATGCAAAATAGGCCTACACACCATTATTAATTCAATAGATTTGATGTCAGCTCTATTTTCACTAAAATCAGGACGGCAAACAGTGATGACAGAATCCATTAGGTTTTGCCTTAAATTTTATAAACAGAAAAGGTCGAGTGGGGGTTTAATAAATTTGGGACTCAAAACACCTCAAACGATAAAATGATTAATTCGATTGATTAAAAATTATTTTAATAAAATTTTTTTAAAATTTAAATTTATTTATAATTATTTATTAAAATTATCTCAAATATTTAATTTATAATTATTTATTTTAATTTATCGATATATTTTATTTTCATTTCAGAGATTAAATAATTTATTTATCTTAAATTTAAAAAAAAAAACGTAAAAATTGAACATTTAAATCTATGGTTCCAGAAAATATCCTTTTTTTTTTTTTTTTTTTCTGTTTTAGGTTTTTAAAATCAGCCTTTAAATGGAATCTACCTTTTCAAGAATGACTTGAAATTCAGGTTCTCTAGAAAGGGAAAAATTTTTACTACATCAATAGTAAACACATTTGATACTGGTCAATCCCAAGCCTCAAAACTTACTTCTTTTGAAGAAAAAAAAAAAAAACATAGCCTTTTAGAGGTAAAAGTTATTGTCAAAATTTCATACAACAGCTAAAGAAATATATTCAAGAAATGTGAAGTTTAAATTTTAGTATTTATTTTTTTATATAAAAAATAGTATGCATTGCATCATTAATTATATATTGATATTAAATTTAAATTGAATAATTCCTTTCTTTCAAGTATTAATTTGTTATTATAAAATATGAAAATTATATAAAAGAAATTTACATTTTTTGGATCATATGAAATTATACATAGCATACTTAAAAATTCTATTTTTTACTGAAAAAGGTTTATATAAAATGATTATGTTATGTTAACATATATTTTTTATTTAATTTATACTATATAATTATATTATTGAAAAAAATTATTATTTAACTTTACATATGATATTTAATAAATAATTATTTTTTAACTAATACGATTATATAACATAATTTGGCAGTACAAGTACAGTAAGACAAGATGTAATTAGCCGCCCGTTGCATCTACACCGACCAGGTCAGCATAATAACCCCACGCGACCATTAAGTGGGTCCCTTTCTAAACTCACGGGATGGCAACAAAACACGCAAACAACCACCAACTTTGCAACTGAGGCCCCACTCACCAATTTTAGCGGAGGTTTAGATTTTTTTGCATATTTAATACGGTATAATTGAGTTTATTATATCATTAATTAAATTTAAATATTAATTTAAATATAATTTATTTAATATAATTTTTGTAATTATAATTATAATAATTTTTATTATTATTTTCGATCACAACGGATCTCTTAACTATTCAAAAGACGCAACTCATAACTACTCGTAAGTCAGATCCACAGCCACCGTTCATAAGATACGTCTCCTTCGGCTACACTTTTCTCTCTTCTTTGTTCTTTCTCTCCTTTGCCACCAGGCGGAGAGAGAAAGAAAAAGAAAATACCAGAGTGATCAGATCAGGTTTTTGTCTATATATCAAGATGCAGTCAACCAACGGTCCTGATCTGAACTCAAAACAACAACAGCAACAAAGCAGCCAGCAGTTGCAGCAACATCCACAGTGGGTGCCAAACCAGTGGATGGGAGCCATGCAGTACCCGGCTATGGTAATGATGCAGCAGCAGCAGATGATGTACCCTTATCATTATATGCCTTACAATAATCATCATTTCCAATATCAACAGCAGCAGCAACAACGACAAAAACAGCAACAGCAGCAGCCTCAAAGCTACTTACCGAAACAGCAGCAAGGATCTAATACGGATGAGGTTAAAACGATCTGGGTTGGTGACCTTGTTCATTGGATGGATGAAGCTTATCTTTATGGTTGCTTCTCTCAGACTGGAGAGGTAAAAACAATAGTAGTAACAATCGCATGAAAAGATAGATATATGTATGTATTGGTATGAATCTTACATTAGAGAATCTTGTGGTTTTATTGCTGTCATTTTTTGTTTATGGGGTTTAAGAATATAATATTAAGATTTGAGGTTTATGCTAGATTAGAGGAAGTAATAATTAATTAAAGAGAATTTATGAAATGGGTTGCAGTTAAAAGTGTGTTTCCTGCATCTAATCAATGTCGGATAGAGGAAAATGGGCCATAATTAATCATTAAAGTGTATTGTAGACGATTTGTGCTTTAGTTCATTTACAAGATTTAAGGAATGTCCATTTGTGGCTAATGTTTGTTAATGTAATGAGGGTAATTTATTTTGAATTGTTTCTTTAATTAAGTTGTATATGTTGAAGATAATTTATATTTGTGTACTAAAGTTGGTTAATTTTAAGAAAAAGATTGTTTCTAGTTTAAGCTGAAGTGATCAACAGACTATTGTTCATTGCCATAATATAATAGTAATGGATAAATGTGAAAAGTCTATTTACGCCGTTGTGTCAACTGTCGAGAGGATTAAGTCTTGGTTAAACTCAATTTGCATCTGATTTAATAAACATGAATTAGAACTGATTTAGTTATAAAAGATCCACATTTTATATCAAAAGCTGAAATAATAGCATTGTCTCAGCTTGTTCTAAACTAGAGATGTTGTATCTTTTCATCTTGGGTCTTAATTAGAGGGGATGGCCAGATGACAAAATCAATTTGCTTCAAGTGCATTTGCTCTGCTACGTAGACTTCTCTAAGCGTTTGAGTACTTTTTTGTTCAATACAAGATTATCATAGATAACTTATTGATGAACACATGAAATAGAATCCGCTTGCTTCGGATTCAAAGTTACTGAGATGGTTACGCAGAAGTGTAAAGTGTGGACACCATTTTGAAGAATGCACTCAGCTCATATTGGCATTTATTTCTGAGAAAGTTCTCAGCTAGCCATGAAACTTTCTTCTTTTGTTGGCTGGTATTACTTGAAAAATTCCTAGCAGAGAAGAAGCAGGGAGGAGGGGTAAAAAGACTTTTGTATCTTTTAGACTTTTACTATTCTTTGGAACCTCAAAATCTGCAGAGGGATTTTATTGGTTTTAGTTTCTCGGAAGGTCAAGTGCTTACAGCTGATCATGTTCTTGACATGTAATACCTATACCTTTTTGAATATTTTACTTGATTATCCAGATAATAGGCTTTCGTAAGTAAATATGTTCTACTTGTCATCATCATTATACCAATATTGTTTACTGACATTTGGACTTTCAAAATCCAGGTTTCTTCTGTAAAGATAATATGCAATAAGCAAACTGGTCAGTCTGAAGGGTATGGATTTGTGGAGTTTAACTCACGTGCAACAGCTGAGAAGGTTTTGCAAAGCTATAATGGTTCGCCAATGCCAAATACAGAGCAGCCTTTTCGTCTGAATTGGGCTTCATTCAGTGTGAATGAAAGGCGACCAGCTGCTGGTTCTGACCTATCTATATTTATAGGAAATTTGGCTGCGGATGTAACTGATTCGATATTACATGAGACCTTTTCTAGTAGATATCAATCTGTTAAAGGAGCAAAAGTTGTTATTGATTCAAATACTGGTTGTTCAAAAGGTTTTGGTTTTGCTAGGTTTGGTGATGAAAATGAAATGTCAAGGGCCATTAGTGAAATGAATGGTGTGTACTGCTCAAGTAGACCAATGAGAATTGGTGTTGCTACTCCCAAGAAAGCATCTGGATATCAGCAACAGTATTCTTCACAAGGTATCTTAGTGTTTTGTCCTTCCCAAATTAGTCTAGTTGTTTCCCCTTGAATTAAATTTTGAAGTGTCAAACGTAGGGGCCCTTTTTTGGGTTCTGTATGATTTCTGCCATAAGGGTGAGGGGAAGTGATTAATACTTGGGTGGCCTTCCATGTAAATCTGGATATCAGCAACAGTATTCTTCACACGGTACCTTAGTATTTTGTCCTTCCCAAATTAGTCTAGTTGTTTCCCCTTAAATTAAATTGTGAAGGGTCAAATGTAGGGGCCCTTTTTTGGGTTCTGTATGATTTCTGCCATAAGGGTGAGGAGAAATGATTAATACTTGGGTGGCCTTCCACGTAAATCTTCCTCTGTTCCACCTTAGTGGAGTATCCTGATCTATTCAATGGTGAACACTGACATTTAGATGGAGTCACATTGTGATTTTTTACCTTTTTATTTTTTCTAAGATTAAATTCTTCATCTCAGGCTTGTTTTAATATGGTGAAGTATGCTATTTGAAATGGTTCGTCACCTGGACTCTTTTTTTGTTGGAGCATTAAGGTCTCAGGATTTTCTTTATTCATTGGAAAACACTGTTTTTGTCATCATGTTCTTTTGTCACTTAAACAAATGACTGCTGAGTCAGTTATTTCTACAAGTAAATTTGTCATTTCAATCTGTTACTATCTGTATCTTTAAGCTCGATGTGAATTTTAATTGAATTATTATATTTATATTCTGTTTGTTAGCATTGGTATTGGCTGGTGGACATGCATCAAATGGTTATGTAACCCAAGGTTCCCAATCTGATGACGACTCAAATAACTCTACTGTGAGTCCTTCTTCCTCCTTTTGCGCTATCTTCACTCCTATATATACCATAGATCACTAAGTTATGTATCTTGCAGATATTTGTTGGAGGACTTGACTCAGACATTAGTGATGATGATCTCAGACAACCCTTTTCCCAGTTTGGTGAGATCATCTTAGTGAAAATACCACCCAGAAAAGGATGTGGGTTTGTGCAATTTGCAAGCAGGTGCCTCCCTATGTGTACTTCACCTCATTGTACTTACCTTATGTTGAAGTATGGTTACTAGTATTAAGATTTTTATTTAGAGCTCCACCAGTGATGGACATATTTAAATTAAGTGATGCAGACTGATTGGTTTCTGACAGTTGGTATCATCATTATATTATTATTTAATCATGATCTCTGTAGTAATGTAATGACCACATTCTGTGTTTTCTTCAGGAAGAATGCTGAGGATGCAATCCAGGGTTTGAACGGGACAACCATAGGCAAGCAGACCGTTCGTCTTTCTTGGGGTCGCAGTGTAGGAAACAGACAGGTAAATTTATGTTAAAGTGTATATTCTTAGTAGGTAACTGTCTCATGGCCTAATGCCTGCCATGCTCTTTGCAAAATGCTTGGAGATTCCTAGGTCTAATTGCCCAGGCATCTGAGGCATCTGACACCGGAGAAAAGAAATAAAAGAAAGTTACTTTATGTTGCGCACACCCTCCGGAATGAAAAAGAAAAAGTGGAAGTTCTATGCTATGTCCTTATTAATTGGCCCTTGGTTGCATCATTTTATTGTACAGTACAAGTTACAATAAAGTCTAATGGAGGATGAAATGCAAACCTTTATTCCCTCCTCTCTTCTGCTATTGTTTTTCTTTGCTTCCTTTCCCCTAAATACCTCAGCTTAGTCTCTTATCTATGTTTTTATTAATTTATATATTGTAGCTTACTTCTTAAAACTGTTTTTGACAGTGGAGAGCTGACTCTGTTAACCAGTGGAATGGAGGATACTATCGAGTTTATGGCTACGGTGGTTATGGTTATGGTTAAGGCAATGCTACACCACCTAATCAGGATCCAAGCATGTATGCCGCCGCCGCCGCTGTTCCCGGTGCTTCTTAAGAGTGGTGGTATGACAATTACCAATGGCTTGTAATCTGAACTTGCAGGAAAAGTTTAAGTTTATTCGTCAGATTCATTAAGTAGGATGGGTTTTGCTTGCTGCATTAACTGGATCTTCAGTTCACAGAATTTTGTAGCTGGAGTTAATTTTAAATCTTGGAGTTGTCTTAGAACTGTATTAATATGTCATTTACAACTTCAATTTTGTGCTTGAGAGGGTTTTTTTTTTTTTTTTTAATTATTTGTTCAGAACTGATAAGATTGGATCCCCTTGATCAATTTATGAAGGGCTCAATGATCAAAAGACGTGTACTTTTCCTCCAAGGACACAAAAATTGTTAAATGTTTATGTCGGATGTCATGATGGCAGACAAAACTAATGCTCTGCCAGAGAAGGGAAAAAAATTCGAAACTGTTGGGTTTTAATGCGATCTGATTTTTTATGATCAAATTTTTTTTTTTAAATTAGGTATTAGGTCAGATAATATAAAAAAAATTTGTGATTAGATTTTAGATAAATTTGATTTTATTCAATTTGATATATATTTATATAATTTTTAATTATTTATTTAATTTAATAATTATATATTTAATTTTATATTTATATTAAAAATAATATTTTATTAATTTCGGATCGAATCGAATATAATTTTATATAATAAATCGAATTTAAATTTTACATGTTTAAAATTAAATTAAATTTAAAATAAATAAAAATTCCTCTTGATTCGACTCATTACATCTCTAGGCAAGCTGATGGATTGAATTTCATTAAGTTTTCTGGGAATGTGACTGTTGATCCTGGAGCCCGGAGAGCACTCTTCTATTATTTTGTTGAGTCCCAGAAGAAATCTGACACAAACCCTCCTGTATTGTTGCTTAATGGAGGCAGTATTTTTTCTGTTAACCCCAATATTTCTGAATAATTATTCCCTGTCCCTAATGTGCATTCTTTTTTTCCTGCACAGAAGGTACATAATGTTTTTTTTTTTTTTTTTTTTTCATATTGGAATGCCTTTTAATTCTCAACCTGAGAAATGCAACTTGACATGGCAATTAAGCTTCATCTTGCAAATTTTAATTTAATTAATTTATATAAATTATTTAAAAAATAATATTCGAGATTTAAATTTGAATATCAATTTTTTTTTTATTTTTAAATTACAATTTTTAAAAAATGAGCTTTATCTTCTTTTCTTTTTAAAACCAAAATTAAGCATGAAAAAATATTGTTCTAATCAGTTTTTTTTCCTTCATTTCCTGTCACTTATTCTCATATTATGATTTTTTTGTTAAAAAAAAAAACTCCAATCTTCCTTTCTTTTTTAAAACCAAAATTAAGCCTGAAAAAAAAAAATGTTCTTCAGCTTTAATTGAAAAAAAACGTGGTTTTCTCCCTTTCATTTTTCGGGGGTAACATTTCGAAACCCTTATAAATGTAAAGTAGGCTAGAAGGCAACTATTAATGGCAGTATACAGGTAGACGGAGAAAAAAATTGGGTCTCAAAATCATAGACCTCAGTTTCTGGATGCCACCCCCTCATGTTCAGAGCCGTACAAGAAATCAAATTAATGAGCAGTCAGGCCATAATCATTTGGCGTTGGGGTAAAATTCGTCTGGCCGAAACACGCATCCCAAGTGAACTTTGGCCCAAGACAAAGAAAAAAAAACCCTCCTGTCGATAACAGGACAAACCAATTCTTTAATTTTGTCAGCCAGCTGCTCGATATTTCCTCGTGTTCTGGATCAGGAAGTTGCTGGAAAATATTAAAATTGGACAGCCAGTACCAGATTGTTATAAATAAAGCTCAGACGAAGGTCTGAAATGGGTTAGCCGAAAAGTGGAATTCCATTTTTCTTCGCGTCCTAATAATGCATGTCGGAAAATGTAAACAAGAGAAGAAAATATTTCACCATGGGAATAGTTTTATAATGCATCAGCCTATATATTGAAACATTGATGCAGTGGCAACTGTACAGTGATGTAAGAGTGACTAAGATAAATCGCAGATCAACAAATTCATATGATTATTACATCTTAATTGCCGATTTAATGTTTGTTTTCATTGCATATGTTCTTACCGTGTTAAACTATGCTGCATGATTTGACCATATTTGAGATGCTATCAGACCCAACAAGCCAATCAGACCATAAAGTAAAAAATCTTAAACTCATAACTGGGAAATCTGCTGGGAAAAGTCTCTCTGGCGTTGTCTCAGCTGCGAGATTCAATTACATTAACCAAAAATACAACAGCTTCCCAATGAAGAATTGCTGCAAATGTCATAACAATTACATGGAAAAAAATGTACAAAAATAACTAAAATCTAGCAGGTCCATAGTTATCGTATATTTTCAGATTCCAGCTGTTGACATGGAATATGGATGGATCATCCAATCTTTTTTTCTAAGAGCAGTGATTAGCAGGATATGCATGATTCGACTGTTCATTGAAAGGGAAGGGAACCTCTTCTTTGACTGCAGCCTGCAGCAAAGGAGGATACTATACCTGCTTTACTTCACTACAATTTTCATGAGATTTGATTTTTAATATGATACAAAATTACAAGAAAACTTTCAACGTGGCAGATACTTGTTTTGTGGGTGCTTTCGGCCATGGGCCTATTGAACTCTGCAATGCCAGTTTGACTGCTTGCCATGAAACTCTTTCTGTCATGTTTTTCATGTTTGGATCAATCAAGATGTGCCAAATAAAAGCATTTCTGGCACTCATTTTGTCCAACCTAATGACCACCCCATTCCAACCAAATCATACAGAGATGCCCAGGCTAGCATTTAGAAATAAAAAATTTTCTTTTCCATCTTTATTCTTTCACCAAAATGGAAATGAAATTCACATACAATGCTCAATGATAATTAATCTAACCAGTCAAAGTAAGAAGTACTCATCTTATAATACCAAATCAGCATTTGAAATTTAATAACTTGGGCCTTGTTTGGCTGGCTACTTTTTTTTCAAAACATCGCAATCATGTTAATCATCATTTCGCCCCTTTTCATTCAATCCACAAACAAAGACTTGAGGGAAAATAAACAAAGAAATATTATATATGCAGCCATTTTGCTAGCTTTGATTTTTTTTAATAAAAAAAAATTGATATTTCAATTTCCACGCAGGCTTCTTTCATTACATTTTTTACAAATGTTTTTAATTTAATATAACAATTATTCCATTGACATTTGAAAAATTCACATTAATAACTCAGTTTCATACATATGAATAATGTTAGTTTTCGTAAAATCATCAAATATATTGATAATAAAATTTTAAATCTTATAAAATTAAAAAATTTTATTTTTAATATATCGAATAATTTTCCTTAATTTTTTGGAATGATAAATCATTATTGTGAATAATGAGAAGCAAAACCAGCCCATTTCTTGTAGTATAAGAAAAACTAAGTTCCAATTGAATTCAATTTTAAAAATCATTAAGCTAAATGTTTATGGAGTTATATTCTATACACTATCAATTTATATATGTTATACATTGTTAATAAATCAAGTAACATTATCTTTTAAAAATTTTAATTTTAAATATATTTTTAAAATTAAGTGTATTTTTTTCAAAATTTTAAAATTAACTTTTTATGATGTGTACCAACAACATATAGCATTTATAAATTAATAATATAGCAAATATAAAATATATATTTAATGTTATAAATTATGTGAGATCAACTTGTAACAAAAATAAATTTTAAATATATCATCTACACGTTAGAAGGATGTCTTGAACTTGAAAAAACAGTAACTGAGGTTGAGTCAAAAATAGAAAACCAAGGATGGCTTAAAAATGAATGGTAGAAGTAAAAACCAACAAATCTTCAACACCTGGATTAGAAAGAATTAAAAAAATGATTATGTCACAGATAAGTGTAGGTAGGAAGACTTATAAAGGCGGCTCCCTCTTGGCTCACAACCAATTTCCCCTTATCCTATTCAATTTCTCATAAAATCCTCACATTTCTATCTTTAGCTTGATTCCTACACCCGAAATCTTCAGACCCAAGGAATCCAAGGAGATGGAAGTGGTGGTACCGGTCCCTGCGGTGGACTTCATCGTCGATAGCACATGTTCATCTCCATACATGACTGCTCCTTCAAGTCCTCAACACTCTGGCAATTTCTTCTTCAGTGCTCCAACCACCCCTGCTCGTGCTTCTTCTCTCTATCGTGGGATTAACGATTTCTCTCATGTCACCGATTCTTCATCCGCAGTCCCTCGCGAGTGGGAGGAAAAGCCTGGTACACCAAAAAGAGAAGGTTTTGATGGCAGGGTCGACGGAAAAGATCAGAGCAACACTGATGATGGTCATGGGTGTGAAGATTTCGAGTTCAACTTTAGTGGGCAGTTGGAGAGAACTTCTTTGTCTGCTGAGGAGCTTTTCGATGGTGGAAAGATTCGGCCTCTTAAACCCCCGCCTGGCTATGAACAGTTTTCAAGTACCGTTTCTTCTACAAGATCCCCAAAACCAAGAGCTTTTTGGAAGGATTTTGATCCATTAGAAGCAGTCATCGAGAATGGTCGTAAAAGAGTTGTAGTAATCAAAGAACCGCCACAACAGAAGCAAGAACAGGAGCAAAATAACATACAATTTAAATCACAACAACGAGGGAGAGAAAGAATTTCTGGTTCTTCTTCATCATCTTCAAGCTACAACTACGTTCATAAGAAAAGCAGATCTCTGTCTCCTTTGAGAGTATCTGACATTATGTTCGAGCAAGAGGAAAGCTCACCAAAATCCCCAAAAACCATTGTTTCCACATCAACCAATCCTAAATCTTACGTTTCTTCAATCCTGTCAGCTATTTCATTTTCGAAACATAACAGAAAGTGGAAGTTGAAAGACTTATTGTTGTTTAGGAGTGCATCAGAAGGCAGAGCAACAAGTAAAGATCCCCTTAGAAAATATTCTCTCTTGTCTAAGAAGGAGCCAGAGATTGTTAAAAATGCAAGCTTCCGGTCCACTGAGACTATTGGTTCGATATCCAGTTCCAGGAGGAAAGCACCGGTTTCGCCTCACGAGTTGCATTACACGGCGAATCGGGCTGTCTCAGAGGTGATGAGGAGGAAGACTTTTTTGCCTTACAAGCAGGGTCCTCTTGGATGCTTGGGGTTCAACCCTGGAATGCATGAGCTTTCTCGGGGTATTGGGTCTTTGACACATGGATGACCAAGACTTCCTGATCTAATGTTATTTTTATAATAACCATAGCTCAAAATAATAGAAAGAGATAGTAAGTTTTGAAATTAAATTTTAAATATATATTATAAGTATTGAAATTTGAATTTAATCATTTTTTTAAAGTGAATTAAAATTTAATTTAATTTTGTGTTATTTTGTCGAACACATAATTTTCAAATTTCTTTCTTTGATGTGCTAAAATAGAAAAAAATGATTATATATGGCTATGGATCAAAATCTATTTGTTTGTTCACATGGTGTCTCTATCCATGAAATGGACGCAAAACTCAAATTGTATGAAATTACATCACTGATAAAAGGGACAGCCATAGATTACAAGCTTTAAACTACCCTTTATGTTGGGTTTATTTGGAAAGTTATTTTCCTAGTCAAGCATTGTTTTTAAACAAAAGGGACTGCCTTGTTCTTGACTGTTTATCAAGTAATTTGACGGCCAGGCAAAAACATTGATTTCTTAGTGTCAACTAACAGCTCACAGTGTTTCCAAACAGAGCCAACTATATTGGTATTTTCAGATATTATCAAATACTAAGAAATACTAACATTTTGATGCATAAAAATTTGATTACCATTAACCAGAGGTAGAATTTTTTTTTTTTTTTTTTTTATGTATAAGGTAAGCTGTAAAAATAAAAAAAAAAGATTGTAAATGCTGAAATGAATATCAAACTTATAATATGTTCTCTCTGAAAGCGATTGCATAAACCAACTTAATTAATTTGCTGAGTTCATATTTTCAATGCATAAAAAACAGGTTAGTTTTATTAGCAGCCGCTGGTTTCGTTAAGTTGAGTTGGTTCAAAAGTGCATCTTATCTGGTGCCTGTGTACTTTTAATTCAGATTAATCAATCCACCGGGAATATGGTTGCTTGATTTCTTTCTTCACTTAATAAAACATTAGTTTCTGATGTAGTGCTTTTAGTCCTTACCATTCTCTGTTTTAAAACTTCCGAACATTTTGTATTAGAGAAGTACATCTAGCTAGTTTCCAGCTCCACAACGTTTGAACTCAAATGTAATCATTTTAGCAGGTACTTGCCAGCAATTAGATTTATTTATATTTGCAATTGCTCAAGTTGTAAAATTAGACTCTTGCTCGATAATTTGCGATCATTTTGCATCATTTTAATTTCATAAGATGTTCATATACAATTAAGGTGAAGATAGTTTGGATTTAGCCAAGGGGTCCTTAATCAATGTAGCATGCATTCAAGTAATTATAACGGGTACCAAAATCATAATGTGCACTACTGGCTGCTATAGCTTCATTTTCGCTTCTTATTACAGTCTGATATAATCAATTAGCAGGAGAGACATGAGAAAAAAAAAAAGTAAAGAGATCAGAGGTGGATAATTATTGTACAGTGTCATGCTTTTTTAAAGCATTATTTATATCTTCCAGTAGGAGCTATCTGCCATGCATACAATGCTCAAGCTTTACAGAAAGTCTAGCCATGCCGATTATATAGGAGACTCATTAGAAATCTTGCAATCCTGCAATCATTGTCACTTTCCTTTATCCTCTTTTAATTTTTTTTGAAGATGGTTTAGAGTGGTAAAGGTTAAAAAAGAAAGGAGAGCTAGGATTGTCTATGGCCTATGATATATGTATATGTGCAAAATTTTCTATATTAGAAAAAAACCTTGTCTTATTTATGATAATAATAATTACAATGATCGATGTTGATTTTCAAATGGCAAGATTGGTGCCTCTTTTTGTTCTGAGTTCTTGGCTTGCATTGCATGGTTATTTGCTACCTGAGTAGTTTGAACTCTGACAGGGGATAACAATTTTATATGCATATCATCATTTCATGTACAAGCACCGGATGATCATCGATCTGAAGCCAATAGCCTGATCACTTCCGATCTCTACATCGCAATTGAGAGTAATTACTTGGCTTTTCGTAAGTGCTAGAGCTGCAGATTAATTGAAACTCTCGTTCTTTCCTTGGAAAGTAAATCCTTTTACTTTGAAATTGAAAATCATACATGCGATGAGCTAAACTCTTCAAGGATTTTTTTTTTCTGCAATCATCCATATTCTGCACTTTTTGTTCATCAAGAAGAAACGTTTCTTAGTTGATTAACTTGCTTAAATATATCACCTGATCGTTTGAATATTATTTTATGCATTAATTTTTCCATATTTTATAGTCTAATGGTCACTTTCAAGCTTTTTTTTTTTCGTATTTTATAACCTCTTAATTCCATTTATGAAATTAAAAAAATTTTGTGATCATTGTATCAAGAACGAACTCTTAATTAACTTTTGTTATTGCTCTGTCTAGTCTACGCTTACTTTAGGTATATGAAGTGCTAATGCATTGTGCACCAATTCTTGCTTGACAAATCAAGATATACTCGTGCTTAATCAACAAGTACGTTCACTCCACTAAGCTTTGCCTTTACTTGCATCAAATTCCCATCAATTTCCCTTGTTTGGCGTGGAATACAACCTTTTGACTGATTTTCTTTGGCAACTTTCCTAGAAAATGATTGAACTTCAAAGATTTGGTATGGATGTTTTTGGAGAAGGAAGTGAGGGAGAGAAAGAAAAAAAGATCTGGAAAGTGGAAAAAGACCAAGTCAAAAGTAGTTTTTATGATGCAAACTTGGAGAAACCGAAGAGAACCAAGCCATTGGCACCCTACCCCAGTTAGTATCATTTCTTTCATCTTTTCATTTAGACGAGGATGCAAGTAATAGTATATATTATTTCTTTCCAATGCAAAACGATCCTTAGTGGAGGGTTCATCTCCATTCTCAATGGTGGTTAAACATTTGACCGTGATGATTAAAAAAATTAGGCAATACATTCAGAGTGAAGCCGATATAAGATAAAGAAGATGCCAAACAGTGAAATTAATAGAAAAATAAAGATCCAGACTAATGTTAAGTGGACTGAGTTACTATATTATAATGCTGTAGAAAAATTTTTGAAACCATGACCCATGTCTGCTCCCTTTGAATTCGCCTCTGAATATATATATATATATATATATATATATATATATATCTCACACTAAAAAGTTATAATACCACACCATTCGATCACTTACAAAAGTTAGTTTAATCATAAAAAGGAGTTCTTTTCTAGTTAATTTATTAATTTATGTTCAATTTTTGTTAAATGTATTTCGAAAACAAAATTTTAAATGCATAAAATCAATGAAGAGAATATATTTTTCGAAATCATTTGAGGAATAAGATTAAATTTAAGTAAAACTTAAACATATAGCACTGGTGATCCGATCCATCCAAATTTTCGTACTTAAAACAAACATTTTTCAAATGTTCATCTCAAGGCTATAATAGCGACCAATTAAGGGGTCAAGCAAAAAGAGCATTATAGTTAGACTGATGGAGGGGGCCGGTTTTCAACTGAGTAGTCGCCTCTTTGTAAACTTTAGGAGAAACAGAAATGATCCTTTCACATTGTATTAATGCCTTGGAATGACAAACCAATGCCATGTCACATCTACATAATTGCTTTTCTGTCCATGCGGGAACATAAGCCAATACCATGCTGAAGGGTTTTTTGAGTGCAGAAAGTATCTTAAGCAGCAGAAATCATCAACAATCAGGTTTGGTTAGGGAGCCATTCATCAGATATGAATACGCATTCCTGTTGAATCACAACCATGAACCATCTCTCTAATCAGGCAGCATCCTGGTTTCGTCTTATTTGAATGGCCCTCGATGAGATTAATCTAAGTGGTTAACTATATAATATAATATGCTACAAAACTGCCCAATCACAATCTTTTCGCCCAGCTCCAGTAATGAGGAAACAAAAGCAACATACTTTAACTTGGGTGTTAGGGGTATAGGGATAAATGTAAAAACTAAGGGTAAATGTAAAAATGCACAAGGGTCATAACAGAAATCTATTAGCAACAAAGATTAGAGTAAAAGCTTCAATTATAGCTTGTCCAATACACACAGAATGTGGTCAAATTAAGTTGCCCCACTCTCCATACTCGGAGAAGAAAAAACAAGTTGAATAGCATACTGAAGCAAACCCCTTGAATCTGTTGGGCTAAAAGTTTTTAATCCAATCACATCAACGAAAACAAAATCAAATAATAAATCAAATACACAAGAGACAATAATTTAACATGATTCGATTCAATCAACCTACGTCTATGAATGAAAAACAAAATCCACTAGTTGTAGAGAATTACAAATATATATTAAATCATCAACCTCATTCAACAATCAATACTCATAAGACATTCTCAATCTCTTCTAGTCCTATTAAGTATTCTCAACACAAACAAACACAAACACAAACCCAAACCTTTGTGCACCATTTCAACATAACCAAACACATACCCATATGCTCCCATATACCATACCTATATGGACTTTTTTAGTCTCTTTTACTTCACTCACAAATAAACATAACATAACCAAACACATACTCATATACTTCCATACATCATACCTATATGGATCCTCTCAGTTTTCTCTAGTTCATTCACAAATAAACATACACCCATAAGACGTAGAGCCCCAATACTCTTATGAGATGTCTATCCTACAAAACCCTACAACTTTCTTACATTTTTTTTTCATACCTAACTTTGTAGAGACTTCACCTATTTATAACCATACAAACTTGTCCATTAAAAATCTCTCTCCTCTAAAAATTTTTTTCCTGTAAGTCAAACTTACCTATTAAGAATCTTTTTTCTCTTAAGATTCTTCTTTTGTAAGTTTTTTTGTCCATCAAGTAATATCTGATAAATCTTAAACAAATCTCTAACAAATCTCTTATAGGATTTGAGTCAATATTTTCAACAATCTCTACCTTGACTCAAATTTCATCAAATCATTTATCTTCATGCTAGACATGTTTGGCTCCACCTGTAATGAAAGTCTCACAATCATCTTCTTTTCTCTTGTGTCTTCACGTTTCATACAAACTAATTCTCAATCTTCAAAACTTAAACTCGAACTCTTCTCTTGAATCGAGCTTTTCTGGACTTGCTTCTTCCCATGTCTCAAACTATGCACTTCTCACATCTTAAACCTTTAGCTCTTCCCACATCTCGAACTTTCAGCTCTTCCACGTCTTAAACCTTCGGCTATTTTCACATCTTAAATCTTCAACTCTTTTCACGTTTTGAACTTTTAGTTCTGATACCACTTGTTGGGGAACACCACAGCTCTGAAACTATTTGTTGGGCTAAAAGACTCCAATCCAATCACACTAACGGAAGCAAAATCAAACAATAAATCAAACACACAAGAGAATAATTTATCGTGATTTGGTCCAATCAACCTACGTCTACGGATGAGAAACAAGATCCACTAGTTGTAGAGAATTACAAACATACATCAAATCATCAATCTCACTCAACAATCAATACTCATAAGACACTCTCAATCTCCTGTAGTCCTAATGAGTATTCTCAACCCAAACAAACACAAACCCAAACCCTTGTGCACCCTTTCAACATAATCAAACACATACCCATATGCTCCCATATACCATAACTATATAGACCCTCACAGTCTCCTCTACTCCTATGGGGTGTCTATCCTACAAAATCCTACAACTCTCTTACATCTTTTTTTCATACTTAACCCTATAAAGACTTCACCTATTTATAACCATACAAATTTATCCATTAAGAATCTTTCTCATCTTATAATTCTTCTCCTGTAAGTCAAATTTATCTATTAAGAATCTCTTTCCTTTTAGAATTTTTCTCTTGCAAGTCAAACTTACCTATTAAGAATCATCTTTCTCTTAGGATTTTTCTTTTGCAAGTCTTTTTATCCATCAAATAATATCTGACAAATCCCAAACAAATTTCTAACAATTCTCAAACAAATCTCTTATGAAATTTGAATCAATATTCCCAACAGAATTAAGAAGAGCCAAGGTGCTTGCTTGAGCCATTCCCAATCAGCGAGATCAATTGTATAGGCCAAGTAATGGTTTCTTTCTTTCTTCAACTCTTTTCCTGGCAGCTTCCCTTGCTTTGAGTGTCGCTACCTCTTGTTTATATGTAAACTCGGGTTGGATCGGGTTGAGCCGGATTTAAATTTTAAATTTTTTATTCTAGATCCAGTCTAGAATTTAAATAAACTTAAAAATTATATACAAATTCATTTAATGAGTTTTAATTTTTTATCTAAACCCTCTTATGAGTGGATGTTCCGACTTTGGTCAAATTACCCGACCTTTGATCATGTTTAGATGAAAGCTAACCACAGATAACTACTGCCGAATCAATTTACACAAACTAACAGAGACACTTGCAAATGGTCCTAAACATTTTGCAACAATGAAAATAAAGAGATTCTGATAGGTACAGCCATCAGAAATTAGAAAAGATGAGCTTAATGCAAGAGGTTTGGAATAAAATTTCTCAAGTTGCAAGTTTTTATGAGTAATAACATACAGATAATCGTCCTGATGGGTAATAAGACATGTTATTAAGGACACGAACTCTGTCAAACTGGTCACCCAAACACTTAGACAAAGCTTGAAATGTCTCTTATTGAACAGAAAATAACTTGTGGACTATAGTAAGAATATATAGATTCCATTTTTAACCAACACAAAGTATGAATAGAAACCATCCCTTGGAACTCAATCTGTCGTAGGCGAAGCTTTGGTTTATTTCAAGCTGATTTTGTCTAATCTCGAATGAAAAGTTTAAAACGAAACTGACAAACAAAAATATCTATCCCTACAATAATTTTCTGTCTACTAAAAACCTTGTAAAAAGCAGCACTGCCTCTTCCCTGTTCTCATCTCCATCGATCAACGGTGCCAACGAAAAAATGGCACTACCATAAACTTCATACGACCAACCTTGCAATGGAATCCATTACGTACACTACAGGCAAAGTAATAGGGTCTCCACCTATTCAGTACAAACTGGAACCCCTCGCCGCTTCCTTGTGTTGAATTTGCAATCATCTTTGCTCTTCTAAAATCACAAGTCAAGAAGCTCCATAGATTTGGTAGCAAGTAGACGTCGTGAGGAAACGTGGTGTTGCTCGGTGGATCATATTTGAACACTGCAACCATCATTTTAATAGTAACTAGCATATGTATAACAAGGCTTAACCATATGCTTTTTAAAGAAAAAAGAGAATCATGCTTAACTCACCTAGAGTATCATTGATGTAGAATGGACCATTTTGGAATGCCCACTCAGTGTAGTTGAAGCCGAAGCGCCAATTTTCCGAACCACCAACGTTAATCTTGTTGGGGCCTTCTGTTTGATTTGGGGGATGATAGGGGCCCCAATCCTTGTTAGCCATGCTCATTCCCCATAGGGAAGCTACCATCATTACTACCAGCAGGAGTCTTCGTGAACCTGTAAAATCCATGTCCATATTTAATTTTTTTAACTGATCAAGTTATAAAAAATGATTTCAAGTTTAAATGTTTGTGGGATTGAGGGACGAGTGGACATGTTTATATAGAGGAAGGAGGATATTTTCTGATGAAGATGAAAAAAATGGTGCTAATTTGCCAAATTTATTGACTTTCTTCTACATTGGTAGGCAGGAAAAGGAAATATGATGTGAAGTTCTTTCGATCAAATCACGTATACCGTCCACCCTCACACTTGCTCATCTATTTTCTTTCTTTCTTTCCATTAATTCTTTGCTCAAAATCATTACATATATAGATATACTTACCTATAGTTTAAATGACATCTGTTTTATGCAGATAGTCATAGTTATAATTGAGTAAATCTAAGACAAATGTGAAAAATTTGGCCCCAACTTCCATGGTGATGAAGGAAGGAGAACCATTTTTTTTTTATGGTTGGTTCACGCTCTTGATTTTTCACCTAGGGGATTTATTCTTGCATCTAAGAATAGATTACCATTTTATCCCAACTGGCAAATTACACATTTAACCTAATATTTTAAGTTGCAAAAGTAAGAAATCAAGATAAAAATAATTAGGAATTTAAGGTTTAATGCATTTGTTTATGTAACTATTTTTAAATATTTATAATCTATTTTTTATCTTCGAATAACGAATTTTTTGAAAAAATAAAAATAATTATTTTAGTATTAGAATGTGAACAAACTCTGCACATCTCTAATAAGCAAGAAAAGATAGGCTGAGTAATGGGTTGGTGGAGAATTAGTAAAATCTCTTTGATTAACAAAGAATGAAGGATGAACATAATAATTTGTTTGCATAAAAGTTATAGTTTAATTTCAGTTAATTCTTTTTTCTTTTTCTGTTTTCTCTTTGGAAAAAATTTAGATGAAATTTTTTAGGCGAATTTTTAAAAGTTACTTACTAAAAATAATTAAATAAAAATTAAAATAAAAAATAAGAATTGATAAATTAAAAAAATCTTGTTATATAGATTAAGTGTATAAAATTTTAAAATTTTTAATATATTTTTTACATAAATATTTTTAGTAAAAATATTAATAAAATTTTTATTGTTAAATAAATATTTATCAATTTTAAATTATAAATAATATTTTTAATATTTTTTTATATATTATTGATATTCACATTTAATTCTATTAATCTATCAATTTAAATTTTTATTAAATCATTTTTTTTAAATTCACAAATTTTTTCCAAAAAAACCTCTTGTAAAATTTGTCTTTTTATCTTCTCTACTACAAATTTGCCTGTTGCCCAAACAGATTATGCACAAGGTGCATACGTTCTCGCGCGGACACAACTGGTCATACCTACGTTTGTTTGATGTAATAATGACGGTTTAGCAACAGATTAGGATTGATCTTTTGTTGGAAACGGCAGCGTTTTGACTTTGAAATCTGAAATTAGTGAATTTATTTGAAAAACAATCAAATTATATGAAGTCCAAACAAAACATCAAATTATTTTTCCTTCTTCATGTATAGAAAATAGAAGGAAAGAAAATATGTGAGGGAAAAATTATTATAAAATGATGTCATAAGTTTTCTTTTTATTTGTTGGATTCTGAGATAAAGAGGTGTCTAAATTATTTCTTTTTTTTATTTTTTTTATCAAAAGAATGGAAACATATACAGAAAGAAAAACCATTTTAATAAAAAATTATTTAGCTAAAGAGGTGTCTTGATTTATCTTTTTTTTTTTTCTTATTGTTTATAACTTTCATCTTTTCTGGAGAAAATTTTTGTTTTCTTAATTTTAACTTACTATATGTTAATTCCCTACAAAATTATACTTGATTTCTTTAAAAAAACTAATTTGAATAATTAAAACTTTATAATAGTAAAAAAAATTGAAAATTTTAATCTATGTTTAATGATATTGATATTAAGAGATATATGATTAATCTATTATTTTTTTAAAATTTAACTAAAATAATATATTAAATAAAATTTTTTTAATAACACCTAATAATAAAAAATTTGATTTTTTTAAAATAAATTTTCGATTTCAAATCTTATAAATGAAATAAATATATTTAAAAAAATTTATTTTTATTATAAAATTTAATTTGATCTGATTTTTGATTAATCTTCAAAATGATTTTTAAATACCGAAAATTTCGTACAAAAAATAAAACTTTTTAATTTACACCTAAACTACACTGATGCTCCCTGAGGTTTGCCTTTCGGATCCAGCGTAAAAAACGATACTTCGATGCGTGAGAATCTCTTTTACCATCTATCCAAACGAAGCACAAATCAAAGCTACGGGCAAGGCATTTACTTCAGCGGTACCAAACCACCTAAGCCCTGACGGATGGAAATGAATATGTCACAGATTTTTCTGTGTATATGGCAGCTTCCGTTCGAGGCTTTTATTTTTTTTAATAGAAAAATTTGAGAGTAATTAAAATATTTAATTTTTAAATTAAAATAAAATATATCGTATTTAATAATTTAAAATAAATAATTATAAATTATGTATTAAAAAAATTTTAATCTATTTTAAATTTTTAATTCGAGCAAACATGCACCTTATATTTAATTAAACGTAAATTTTCATTCATCAAGATGTTTTATAAAGAACATGCATTACACATCTTTATCTCATTTTATAATAATCATAATAAAATCAAATAAAAGATTAAACAACAATTACAATGGTTTATTATTACATTAATTTTGTTAACAAAGTAAAATGAAACACTATGAAAATGGAAAGCAATGCTGGACATCAATCGTCCTTTCTTATTTTCGTGGATTTAAGGATTCAATATCGATTTATAATATCAATATGATGAAAGTCAAATTGATCGTTCATCCAAACGCATTCTAATAATGCCAACGTGGCACAACCATGAACAGCATGCCGCCTACCTTACAATGGAAGCCATTACGTTAACCGCAAGCAAAGTAGTAGGGCTTCCACCTCTTGAGCACAAATTCGAACCCATCCCCTTCCCCTTGGGTTGCATTTGCAATCATCTTTGCTATCTTCAAGTCACAATTCAAGTCGCTACATAGGTCAGGGAACAAGTAAACGCTGTGAGGAAATGTGGTGTTGCTTGGTGGGTCATACTTGAACACTACAACCAACCATCCAAATATTAATTTCAATAAATATAATAAACTTGTTGGAGCCCCGGCCCCAGCCAGTGTAGTGCAACTAGGATGATGAGTCCATGCACATATGTGAAAGCCATGTTCGCAGCCAAGTTTCAAGACTAATTACTCGAATCAAAGAGATTGTAGAATTCAATGTTTTTGCCATTGGCAGGTCACGAGAAGAGGTTTATATAGAAAGGGAGCCAAAGTGACTCCATTAATCAACTCTTAGAATTTCACACAAACTGGACCAATTAGTAGAAAGATAGCGTAATCATTGCTTGTTCATTGATTATTTCTAAATCTGTTTGTGTTTTCGTTACGGGCTAAAAGTGATGGGGTCAGAGGTAGATATATACCATAAGCATTAAGCATTAAAAAAAAAAAACAAAAGTCAAAGGTAGACCATGCCACTTAGAATACGTTTACATGATGTAATGATGACAGTTTAAAAGCAAATGCTTAATCACTTTGAGAAACTAATGATCCATGCTTCATATGGAGAATTGCACTATGCTCACGGTCAGCTTGTGCGCTTCAACCACATGGACGTTGTAGTAATGAAAATATGGATTCAATCGTAGCTTTCACCGTGAGAAAATATTAAACCCAATTCTTTACTGGACAAAATACTAGTCTTCCTTCATTTATAAATAGTTTGTAGTAAGAATTTAAGTACCACAGCTCAAGTCCATCTGTTCTTAATACTAACCATTAAGCCCTCCTTCATTTGATAAAACACACTGTTTGTTGGAGTAATCTTTTGGCCTTCAATTACATGCACATTGTAGTTGTGAATTATTGCTGCTGCTGTAGCCTTCATCAAGAAAAAGGACAAATCTTTTCCTGGACAAATCCTTGGTCCTGCAAGGAAGGCGCAGAATTTACTCGGTGCCTCTCGTTTAATCTTTCCGTCCTTCGTGATCCACCTCTCCGGCTTGAATTCACCGCAATCTTCTCCCCATAAGCATTCCATCCTTCCCATTGCATGTATTCCTATCAAGACTCTCGTATTTTTATCGACTCGATGCCCACTTGGAAGAATGTCTTGCTTGGTACTTGTCCTGAATTCGAAAGGAACTGGTGGACATAGCCTTAACGTTTCACAGAAAGCTGCGTGGAGATATGTTAGTTTACTCAGCTCGTTGAAGCACGAAGGTACTTGCAATATTCCCCCTACTTCTTTCAGTGATAAGTTTCTCTTCACTTCTTCTCTTATCTTGTTTTCAACCATGGGATTCTTGGAGAGAAGATAGAAGAACCAGGTGAGAACTAAACTGTAAGTACCATCACTGGCGAACAAAAAATGTATGATGTTGTCCCTTATAAGACTATCGCTGGGTGTTGGGCCTGTAACCTCGTGTCCTGTCAAGTAACACTTTAAAAAATTGAAATCATTCTCTTCATCTGGGTTTGATGCCATTTCTTTTTTGGATTTTTCGCGTTGAATCGATATAAATTCTGCTAAAAGATCGTCCAAAGCCTTCCAAGCTTCACTTCGTCTCTTCTCTCTCCCAATCTGAAGCCAACTTTGCATCTTCCACAGGGTGTCAGGCATGACATATCTGTAAAACGCTGCCACCATAGTATCACTCATGGCTTTCTGGAATCGATTTTCTGGGAATTCGATGGAGAGTACACGAGGGTTACAACCCGTAGCCATTATGCAACCAATATCAAAAGCATACCTCACAAACAAATCTTGCAAGTTCACCACTAGCTCTCGTCTGGAAACACACTCTAGCACTTTAACAAGCCCTTGCTCTATATGATCCTGAACCATCTTTGAAAGGGATTGGCGGAATTGTTGGTGATTCAAGAAAGCATGAAAAGCTTTCCTATGACGTTTCCATGCCTCACCATCGGAATTGAAAAGTGCTTCTCCAAAAATATCAAATTGGTTCAACCATTCGGAGCCTTTCAAATAAGTTGAACTATTTGTGCACAATAAATAACGCACATTCTCAGGATCACTGGTGAGCAAGAAACTTGAGTTAGAGAACCAAATTCCTTTATACAGAAAGGTACCATTGCTTTTTTTCAGGACTTCGGCGACTATCTCATGAGACCTATGGAGGTTAAGAAGTAATGTTGGAATCATCCCGACAAATGGCCAGTTTCTCGGGAGACCATTGTTGTGGATGAAGCCATAGAGAAAACGAAGAAAAACAATTGCCAAGATAATGCATCCAAGATAGCCAAACACCGCCATCATGTTTTGAGAAGGCAATAAAAGTTCAGTTGCTTATAACATATATTCTCAATCAGGGTACCATATATAGGTGTAGCTAGCCTTGCTCTTCAACGAGAATAAGTCAATGAGAGGTTTTCCAATATATATCCACTTCGCCAAATTGCCATGATTTTAAAATGACCCATAATGATAACTCAACCATTTATGCATATCAATATCAATATCAGTATCAGGCTTTTAGTGCAGGACGTACACATTAAATGTATATGAAAAACCAAAAGAAAAAATATTCTGCTACGTCTTGTGTCAGAGAGACAGACTGTCCCGTCCTCCATTAGCAATTTGCCATCACCACGACCTCCCTCCCTCCTTAATTCCTGTTACTTCCCCCCTAGGCGCTCGTCAATTCCTGTCGGAAATTCCACCTCATTCCAGCAATGTATAAGATTGACTGCAAACTAAATCATCGGCTTATTTTCAACAAATCTGAATGCAGAAACTGGTCCATCTCTACCTTAATATCACATATGGCCCTCGTCCAATTAATCCTCCAATTTGCTGTATGTACGTTTGATGAGCATGTGATCACATTATAGGCTGCAACTACCCACGCATAATTACTTCTAAAGGATATATGAGCAACTGTTCGTCCAAGCCATACATATATGCCCGCTAATTTTAGTTCTAGTATAGAAATCATAAATGCCAAGTGGTCAATTGGAATTTGGCCAAGTACATATAGATTAGATTGTTAAGATAAAACATGTTAGTAGTTTAAAACGTGATACGTTTTATATTTGATAGAAATATTTAATTATTAGTAAATAAACTTAATTTTTATATTAATTTTATTTATATTGTGAATAATTATGTTTGAACAGAAACAATTAGTATATGATAAATGATCATAGCTATTTGAATATAAATAGATAATTATTCATATAAGTCATAATTATTCAAATGATCATAATAATTTGAATAAAAATTTATATCTATTCATTTATTATAAATAGATCTTTTAGTATAATTATTTTTATTATTTTTTATTGAAAAGTTTAAGATTTTGTTGTATTTTAAAAATATAATTATTTTTTACTGCAAAATCAAATTTCTTTTCTATTATTTCTATTAATTATCTATTTTTCTAACAAAAAGTTTGGTGAAAGGCTGCACTAACAAGCTCACCTTCCCACCCCCCTCCCCCCCTCCCCTTGTTTATAAACCAACTCAAAGTTATTTCATTAATTTAGAGTAGCTGTTATGGTAGAGCAAGGTACTCATTCAGAACTGGTGGTATTGTTTCTATTAATTATCTATTTTTCTAACAAAAAGTTCGGTGAAAGGCTGCACTAACAAGCTCACCTTCCCACCCACCCCCCCCCCTCCCCTTGTTTATACACCAACTCAAAGTTATTCCATTAATTTAGAGTTGCTGTTACGGTAGAGCAAGGTACTCATTCAGAACTGGTGGTATGACACTTCAGGAAACTACACCTCATGCCCTGTTAAGTAACAGTTTATGAAATTGAAATCTCTTTACTCAATGCGATTGCTTTGTTGGATTTCTTTCGTTGAATCGAAATATATTCTGCTAAAAGATCGATGAATTATTTCCAAGCATCGCTTCTTTTCTTCTCTAATCCAACCTGAATTCAACTATAGGTTGTTTGGTAAAAATCATAATTAAATTTGAACAATAAAACTCTATATCCTACATATTAAAAATTATTTTACTATCACTTTTTAAAAATACAATTTTAATTCAAACAAATACGCTATCCAAAATACAGTTTAGTTTTATTTTGATGGATAGTGAGATTAATATTAATGAAAATTAAAAATAATTATAAAAATGATATTAATTATTGTAGTCTTGAGATTAAAAATAGTAAAAAGATATGTGTTCGACTGTAAAAACAGTGGTGTAATAAAGTAAAAATGAAAAATGACCATTAAAGATTTATGATTATAAAGAAAAAATGAAAAAAATAAAAAGAATTGTAAGGATAAAACTAGAAAAAAAAAAAAAAGGTATAATGGAACTACGTAATTTTTACTAGATCTTTTAGCTTTAGTGACTCACTGACACTAATCATACCTCAAAAATGAAATCCAAACGAAAGAATGAAACGCTTGAAGTGGAAAAAACAAGTCTCACCTCCCTTATGGTTGGTGAGATATAAATGGAGCCTCAATGTTCTCAAGTCATCTTTAACTACAAAGGTATCTTTAGAAAGGCTAACATCTTGAAAGCCCAAGCTGAAATTGAGGTTGATGCCTGAAGATCCAAACGGACCATTGCTCTGTTGCCCCGCACACAAAATCCTGTTGGGTCAATCTCAAAAATTCATGTTCAGGAGTTGATAAGAGCCCAAGCCCCCAGCCCTAGCCCCCGATCTGGCCTAGTAGTTGGTCACGGGTCATGGCCGACTGTCGGCATTTGAAGCTGGAACCCACTTTCGAAATCAAGTTGAATTGTTAGGCGACGAGTCGACGTGTAACGGAAATGGAAATTAGGGGGGGAGTGATATTGTTATTAGTTAGTTTAGCATCATTTTTTAAGGAAAGAGAAAGAGACTAAGAATGCTCTAAATTGGCTCAATTAACCTTTTTCCTATAGTTCATTCACTTGTTCTCACTTTATTAATTATACTTAAACACAATTATAAACAAAAATATCAAGTTAAAAGGAAAGTTATATAACCTTTATTCAAAATTTATTGTTAAGTCATATTGTTTTGTTTCCTTAATTATAAAATTGTATTTATAAAAAATTATTAAAGATATAATTTAAAAATTTGCTAAGGAATATGATTATAGCACTATCTAAAGTTAATTAACATATTATTTATAGTAATAATAATTAATTTTATTCATGATTTTATAATTATAATCGAGTATTGTATTTATATAATTAATTAAATAAATTATTATTATATCAACTTATAATTATTGAATAATTAATCAATAACTTAAAATATAACTTGACAATTAAACTTATACACAATGAAAATTAAATTTAGAATTCTAAGATTCTAGACTTTTTTTTTTTGCCATTAAGCTAAAGTCTTATGGTAGTAATTATTTTTTATACATTGAGTAAAGAAATTATTTTAGATAATAACTTTAAATGTCAAAATTATCCTTAAAATTATTTTTAAAGGGGATAGTTTTTATATCATGTATAGATATTTAAGTATTAACAATTAGTAATTAAAAATAAAAAAAAAGGGAAAAAGAAAAGAAAAGATAAATAAAAAAATACAAAAAGGTCATTGGCTTGATCGTTCCATTAAAAACTATGCGGAAGCTCGCGAAGATATAAAGGCACGCTCGCGTTTGACATCTTACTTTCCTAACATTCGCAACGCGCATTTTCCTGAGAAAGTGATGGAAAAAACCTTTTACTATACATTTTGAAGCAAAAAGAGAAAGAGGGGAAATGGAAACGGAGGAGAGAGGAAGAAAGGTTGAGGAATCTAGTGGGAACAAGAGATTGAGTGAAAGCCCTCCCGATGATGATTGCTGCCCAATTTGCTTTGGCTCCTTCACTGTTCCTTGTCGATCCAATTGCGGTCATTGGTATTGTGGTAATTCTTTTAAACTCCTTCCTTTTCTTTTACCGATTTATTTGCTTATTACAGTCTGAGTTTGATTTTGTTCGGTTGGTTAGAAAAATTGAAGAAAGAGAAAGAAGGGAAAGAAATAGGGTTTTTTTCTCTGAAATTTAACATTAATTTTGAGTTACAAGCATGAATTAGGATTTTAGGTTTAGGGTTTTTTTCAACTGAATGCTTTTCAAATTACTTAAAATTCTCACTGGTTAAACATGAATTTGTTGGTTCATTCAAGATTCCATAGGAAACCATTTTCAAATAGTCTGTTATGTTTTAAATGTAATTTGAGTATAAAAAATTTCTTGTTTATTATTCACATACTAGGCTTTATTTTGTTCTTTTCGCGACTTAAATAAGGAGGTACATTGGTTGAAGAAAAGAATTCGTGCTACTAGGAAACAAGTCTCTTTTGCCTTATTGCTTTATTCTGTCTTTTACTTTATAATTTATAGTGAAATTGATAAAGAAGCGGGAGGCTTTTTATGGGATCTTTTTTGGGCTCCAAACTCTTTCTTATTTACAAGTTTCAATCTACAAGCATTTTCAATGAGGATTTGTTTCTTTTGCTATATTTTTCCCCTTTGTTTGCAGGTAACTTAATGAGATTGTTGTTGAGTACTGTAAACAGGAATAGATCTTAGAAATTTACCAGAACTTATGAATCGCCAGGTGGCAAAATTTTCAAATATTAGTAGAAAGGAGGTTGTTGAGTGCATTTAAGCCTTTTTTTACTTCATCATAGGAGGACAAGGGTGGTGTTGTGGGGTTTTGGTGTTTTTGCTTTTTGCAGTTTACCAGTTACTGTACATTATCTCTTAGTCATTGCTGTCATTTCTGTAGCAGAAACTCATTCATTAACTTTAGTTATTGCTATAGGTGTTCTGTTTCTTGTTGTGTAGCCAATGCCTCTGATTGCCAAAATTTGAGTTGAGTTAGAACTCTTAGTTGCTTTTGGTATAAAGGATTGTGTTTCAGTGAATTATAGTCTGCAACTACTACCCAATTGGGGAACAAACTTACGTGTTTGACCTCTAATCAACTGTCCTCAACTTGGTTATTTTTCCCCACTTCCTTTTTGGTTGTGGCAGGCAGTTGTATTTTGCAATTCTGGAACTATTCCTCAACATCTAAGCCATGCAAGTGCCCCATGTGTGCTTGCAAGATTGTTAATTTGATGCCAGAGGCATCATTGCAACAACAACAACAGGACCAGGAAGTTACTGAGGTGCTTAAAAGTGTACAGAGGTATAACCTTCTTTTTCTTGGAGGTGCACGTGGATTCGTTCAGGTATGTGTGCTGATGCAGCCTTTTGGAGATTTCTCTAGTGAACATATATGCTGAGTGATTGTTGTTGTTTCTTTCTTTTTCTTTCCTTTGACACACATTACTTTGAAATCAATGCCCTTAATTCGGTAATCTTTTTAAGAATACTGTCTTTCTTGTAAATGTTTCTTATATTTTACTATATAATTAATGGCTCTGACATTGGCTCAAAGGTGAATTACAGAAGAATGTCATTTTGTGTTGTTCATCCTATCAATCTTCATGCTTGCTTCTTGATTATTGGTTTCTTTATCTTATAAATGCAATATATGATTTTTGTTCTGTTGTGAGCAGGCTGTGAACATTTTCTTCCTTCTTTTCTTAGCAGAAAGTGCTTGAGTTACCATTCTTCATCAAGAGAATGTTCCAGGGATTGATGGATCCTGATGCAAATGATACATATATTGCTGAGATGCGCCTTTTTGCAGTTAAGTTTATTCAATATCTATGCTGTGAATATATATATATATATATACATGCGTACCAACTAATACAGATATACAACAGTGGTGTCTACACACCGACGTGTTTATGTAATCTGCACATGCGCAGACAAGCATGCATGAGCATGTTATGTCTGGTGGTTTGCATGTTCTTGTCTTCTTGATTTCCTGTTAATGATATGTGTTACCATATTCAATTAGATAATTGAGAACTTCCTTCAATGTCCAAACCATGCATTATCTGCTATTTTCTTCTGATGTATGTCATACGTTAACTTTACATCTTCAATGCAAAAAGGAAATAGTTAGAACTTTTGAGGATTCTTATGAAGTATTCCCATTTATACTAATTACAAAGCGGAAGTAGTCAAGCTACTATCAGTAAGTGTTAAGAAGGGATGATGAAAGGAGACTGGGAAGAGACATTTTAGCATTTTAAAATGTCAGTATGCTATTGACATGGGAGGGGTAGTTAAGAATCATCTGATAGATCCCTTCTCAAGCATGGAATGTATGATGGGATACACATATAGCAATTTATGCATTTAAAAGGAAAAAGATATGAAAAAACGAGTAGGATCATCTGCTTTATGAGAGTAAACAACGCTCAGAATGCAGGGTAGAAAACAGAGGAAAAGGCTGGATATGTTGATATGATCAAATGTATAAGTTCATGTTTTTTCTTTTCAGTACCTGGAAAACATGACATGCTATGATTCACTTCTAATGTTTTTGTGGTGGCATGTTTTGAATTCTCGTTTATAATCATATACAACCATCATCAGAAGCTTGAAGTATAACAAACTACTAGGTTGTTATGATGGTTGAGGCAATAATGAATAAGATGTAAAGATGTCAATAGTAGAAGTTAGGTGACTAGTCAATAGTCAAAGTTAGGTGACTAAGTGTGAAGTATCTGTTTCTTTCGTGACTGTTCACCTATTTTAAAGTCTTACTACCATCTCTCATGTTTTCAGATGGTGCTAAGTATCATCTACAGAGCTACACGATTTGATTTTATCCCAACAGGTATATTTTTTTCTCTTGAGAAATACTTATCATTCATAGGGTCAAGTAAATGATGGTTGTACTATGTGTCCACATCATGGGTTTTTTTGATAATTTTGGTGTTGGAGAGCTAATGCATAGCAGGATGTTTGTTGGAGAGCCAATCAGACAAAATGGTGTGTTTTTTTTTTTTGTTTTGCAGGGGGCCTGGGAATTGGAAGGGTGTTTGATTTTTCCGCTATTACTCTGGTACTCATCCTGCGTCTGGTGGGCATCTATCGCAGGAGACGACTTACGCAGCGTGTGAGGCGCCTAGCAGCCATGGAACTTTTACAGGAATGAACTTCTATGTGGGCTTTTTTTTTATTTTTAAAACACATGTTATGTCTTCCTATTCCGGGTGACTGAAAATAGCTGTAAACGAGCCAATTATGTGTGAAGGAACTTACATTACATTAGGTTGTACATACCAGTTGAATAAATAAAAAAGAAGATCTGTTTGCGGGGCACTAGTTGTTTTATGTACATAGAAAAGTTGCAAGTTGCAACTCTTTGCGAAAAATTATTCGTTAATAAAAAAAATGAATTAATTGGTAATTTTAATATCTCTTCAAATATAAAGTACTTTTTTTTCATGTATTAAAATTATTTTTAGGTATTTTATTCTATATAATAAGTTTGATTATTTCTATATTATATTAAAAAAATTGGACTGAGTGTAAATAGGCTTGCTTGATATGCAGCTGAAATTTAGGCAGACGGTAGATATAGTAATTTTAATTTGTGTATTAATGTTGTGTTTCTTATATATAGAAATATAATATATTTAACACAATATATATTATATTTCTTAATTTTTTATTAAAATTTTCTCATCCCGTCGCATCTTAATTTAAAACCAAAGCATTAAAGAAAAATGAGTGATTTCAATACACTTTTATTTTTTTTCTTTACATTCACATTTTTTAAAAAATTTTTTAGATGAAGTTACTTATTTATTTTTTATTTTAATTTTAAAGTATTTGGATATACATTTGCGGTGGCTTTTATATCCGATAAATTAAAAATATTTACATTTAGGTTTGGAAAATAAAATAATTGAGAGAAAATATTTTATAAAAAGTTTTAAATTTTTAAATATATAAATTTTTAAATTTTTTAAAATTTTTGCATATATAATTTCAAAAACTTTTAAGAAAATTTTAATTTGTTAAAAAAGCTTGAAGAAAAAAATAAATAACTCCATCAAAAATATTTTTTAAAAATATAAAAATATAGAGAAAAAAATTGGGATGTATTTAGATTTTTCCCTCGTTTAAAACCGAAGTACCAAAGAAAATTCCCATAAAACCCCCGCAAAATTTAAATCCCTTGACTGATGGTGTTCGGAATTCAAAAATATTACTGGTACTAACTCACAGATCTTTCACTACTCTTTTTTGTTCAGCCCAAGTCCGTCATTCCTCTGGTCAGGATCCCAAGTCCGCAGATAGAGAAAGAAGATGGGTCCAACGAAGAACGTCCATACAATCTCGCAAGAAGCATTCGATGAGCTTGTGAAAGAGAACGTGGAAGACCTCGGGATGGACCCCACCGAAGCCCTGGAAGACGCCATCCAAACCCTCTCCCTCCAGGGCGTCAATCTCTCCGGTCTTCTCCGATTCCCTTCCTTCTCTTTCATTTTCTTCATCTCAATCCTTTTTCTGTATTGAGTTTCTAATTTTAACGGAGTTTTGAACGATTGATTGTAACAGGGATCGTGAAGTGTGTTCCAGGGGATGGTGGTGTCACGGACCACCCGGCAATGCAATGCTTGGAGAAACTGAACCAACTAAATACTGACTTCAAGGATCAATTCGACGCCCAAGATTTAGTCCAAATCACGGCGTTACTTAATAACCTAAGTGAATTATGTAGTGCTAAAGAAGAATCGGGAAATGCGGCTATCATAGCTAAAAATGGCGGTATCGAATTGGTTTGTTCAATCTGTTCTAAGATTCCAACTGAATCAAGACAGACTTTCGTTTCTTGTTTAAAGACCATGGCACCATTGCTCACCGGTATGAGACAATTCAACCTAATTATATGTATGTGTTGGAATTATTTTATTTATATTCTTCTTGTTGCCTTTTAGATGTTCGAAGTACAGAGACTTTTAGGGCAAGTGGAGGACCGATGATTGTGGTTGGTATTCTTAGTGATGGGATTCGAGATTTAGATATCTTGAATTCTGGTTTTGCTGTTATTGCCGCAGCTGCAACTGGTAATGAAGTTGTTAAACAATCGTTTATGGAGTTAGGAGTTGATGAGATGATTCTTCAAGTTTTGAGTGGACAGACTAAAGGCGATGTTCAAAGTTTATATGATGCTATACGTGTTATGTTAACCTCTGATGATAATCGAGTTGTTGCTTCTCAAGTAAGTAAAATACGTGCAATATATCTTTAAGGTACTACCATTATTGTTCCTCAAAATGGTTCTGGCGAATTTGTTTCCTTCAGGTTTATGGTTATGCACGAAAATTTGCAAAAATTGGAATTGCAAGAGCTCTTGTGGAATCACTTCATGGAGGGCTTAGTTCGCCTAGTCTTGTTTCAGTGAGCATAGCACTAAAAGCTGTTGCTGTGAATGTAAGTTTATTAAAATTGGTTGAGATATAAGAGACTACTTGATATCAGTTAATATAAGCTCTTGTAGCTTTTAATTTGAATAGTGAAAAAAATTTCCAATTGAAGTTGTATAACGACAGTTTTCATGCACAATCACATATGTGTGATAAACATTGGCCTTCAAGTTTACTATGAAGTGTCCATTTCCTGCAGGATGAAATATGTAAGTCCATTGCTGATGCTGGTGGAATTGATGCACTTCTGAAGTGTGTTGATGATAGTGGTGAACAAGGCAACAAAACCGTAGCTAGAACTTGCTGTTTGTTGTTATCCAAGGTATGGATCTAAAATGTTCTGATGAAGGTTTTTTCCTTTATTATAACCTGCGACTCAAAGTTCAGAGTTTTCATTTTTCTCTTTGCTTTCATGAAGTGAAATATTTTGTGCAGCAAGATTATGTTTACAGCTGTCTTTCTGTTTTGTCATCTGAGAATGCGGAATGGTCGTTTTAAGAGTTGTACAATACTTCTGTTCAAAATGGGTTTTTGATTTTGGGTGATATGTGATACTTGAATAGTGTGCATTCATTATATTGTAAATCCTCAAATGTAAACTATATGGATAGTGAATTACAAGCTTGTACTTGCATGAAGCTTTTGCTTTGTGAATTTTACCTTCATTTCTTACATGAAGCATAAATGCATTTTTTTTTCTTTGGCTAGTTGGCAGGAAGTGACTCAAATAAGAGTGCTATAGTTGAGAAAGGAGGAATGGATAGGCTGATCAAATTGTCAGCAAGATTTTCTGATGACCCATCTGTGCTGCAAGAGGTAAGGGACTGGCAAATCTTATACCAGTGAAATTCTCGATTTTTGTTCACTATCATTTTAATTTTGTGCTAAATTAGTATTTACTGTCCATGAAGTATTGGTATAACATGATAGTCACACTGTCATCCTGGCTGTTGTGTGGTGCAAAGAACCATATTCTTCAGAGATGCATGTTTTTTGTTTGGAAACAGCTAGCTCCAATGCTCCATAGAATACTCCCATGTATATAGTGGATGGAAAAGTTGTGCATTATTATGATAAAATATATGCATTCATAACAAGATAGGATTGGCATCATAATGTATCATTTTTCTAATGATTTTAGGTAATGGCCATTATTTCTGTACTCTGCTTGAGATCACCAGACAATGCAACTTGCGCCATCGAAGCTGGAGCAGGGGAACTTGCTATCCAAGCCATGCAGAAGTTTCCTACTGCTCAGCAGATGCAGAGAAGTTCCTGTCTCATGATTCGGAATCTTGTTGTGAGGAACCCAGAAAACAGGCAAGTTTTATAAATAGATGCAGATAAGTTCTTTACAGTTTCTGTTTCAGCACTTGGTTTTAGTTGGTTGGATAATTCAACTTGAGTATTAATGTTATTATTTCCCTCTCTCGATTGCTGTCTAATTTCTGCTATCAGTATTTTTTTATTTTCTTTTCCCTTTTCCTCATAAAGGTCCCAAAAAAGTTTTCGTAATATTAGAATACGCAATCTAGTGAAACCTTGATTCATGGGAAACCAATGCTTTCATGTGCAGAACCCTTCTGCTGAATAATGGTATTGACAAGCTTATCAGGAAGGCCAAGGAAAATCATGAAAGCTGCAAGGATGCTGCTACTGATGCATTAAGGGATTTGGGGCTTGATAACTATAACTCATAGTTAAGCTGCAAGGCTTCATTCCTTTTTTTTGGGGTTTGCATTCATTAGTGAGTTACAATCTTTTTTTTTTGGATGAACCAAGCTTTTTTCTTTTTCGAGTTCAATGGGTTATATTTGTGCTGTTTCTTGGTGAGGTTAACTTCCCATAATTTTGGAGGTATCCATTTGTTATAATGTGTTTTAAATGTTCCATAACATAGAAAAAGTAATGTGATGGGCACTAACATAAATATAGTGAGGGGGAGGTATCGGTGTTTTTTTGCCGAAAAAAATGTTGAGATGGTGGATGCTATTCCCTGGCACATGATCATCAACGAATAAAACACTCTGGGCGGCACATGAAAGAAAAGCAGACTGATAAATTTTCATATGAATAACTCACTGGATGAATTTGTCCAAGACAAAATTATACATTTTGATACCAATTTTGTACGGAAACACAGAAGGAACTGATCAGTGTTGGCCCAAATATCCTAGGTCCTGATTAACTTGTATGAAAACTTTCATTAGAAACAAGAATTGGTTCCAGACTCAGATTTGTACGGTTGAATTTTGCTGCCTGGAATACTTCCTCTGCTTCCATTGAAACCTGAAGAAGATTAGCGAAATCAAAACGACTCGTCGCCTTTAAGATTTCCTTGCTGATCTCAATAGTTGTCCCAAGAACTCATCAGTGATTTTGGAATATTAGCATCGAACAGTTGTATCGAAAAGCAGAGGTTGTACATCCATATCTAGTATTTTATCAAAAGGCAAGGGATTCTAATCAAGAAAGCTTGAATCAGTCGACACTATCTCATTAGGGCATAGCAAACGACAATTGATGCTCTTAACCATCATGGTTATCATCACTTGCATTGAATATCCTAGATAACGTCAATGTTTAATCACCTCTAGGATACAAAGAGTAAAAGTGATTTCCTAACCTGACATGGTATCTAGCCAGTAAATTAGTGCTGCCTAGGTTGCAAAATTATTCAAACCTAAAGTGTTCAAGAATTGATAGAGTCAGTCAAAGAGCGAAAAATGAAGCTTACAGAGTTATTTATGAATATCTAGGATTTTGTCTTTCTCAAACTTGAACTCTTCTCTACAAAGCCAAAGCATAGCATTTACAGGCCAACCACGGTGAATTGAGAATCATACTACTTTATTTATAAGAAAAAGATGATACCATATACATCAAAGAAATGTTGTCACCTTTATCAATCACTTCTTTCTCCCAACAAATATCTAACTAGTGTAGAGCCTTCTTGTACTTTATGAGAGCCATCTTATAGTCTTGTTTCCATTAAGGAAACTCATTAGCACAAATGAGACTTCAAAGGAGAAACTTAAAAGGAAGAAGAGAAAAAGGAGAGAAAGAATAAGCAATAAATCCAGGAAGCACCATCTTGAAATATCAAGCGTAGCAAGACGGTTGTATAAGCATAATCCCATTTGGCAATGAACTCATTACTGCATTAATAAACATGAATGAGCCCATTACCTTATAATGTTCATTTCCAAAAACTTTAATAGAATTCATAACAATCATACACCAAGGCAGTTCATCAGGAATCTCATCAAGGTCAGCTGGCCAATCAACATAAATATCACCAGCATTAAAAAAATTCGATATCCCGTCATCTGCCTCTTCTAAATTTCTCCACGATAGCAATTATAACATCAACAGTGGGATAATCAGGTTCACTAGTTTTTACATGTTCGATTGAATGAACAATTCCCATTCCTTTGACAAGCTTGCCAAATACAACATGTTTCCCATCTCAATGAGAAATGCGAGAAGTAGTGACGAAGAATTGAGACCCATTTCTGTTATGATCAGTATTTATTGAGATATGATTCACATGTAAATAAAAAATTTAAATGAGATGAAAGATTCAAGAAACTAATAACTTAAGCTTTTAAGCTCAAGTGATGTCTAACATGTATACATGCTTTTTGGTATGCTTCTATAAACTTCAAGTGTGATTTTTCTATAAACTTCAAGTGTGGTTTATCTCCCTTATAAGTGATAGGAGTGTAAGTAGAGAATACCTAGGGGCGCCAGACAACTCTGTAAGGAACTCGACAAAATAGTCCTGTAACTTCGGGAGAAAAGGTGCCTCCTCACAAAGGGGGTCGTAGTGACCAGGCTTGGGCGACTATATACCAAAAACACAGGTCTCCACAAAGTCGTAAGACTATGTACGGGGGCTGACTCCTGCCTAGTGCCGGAAAGTCAAGGAAGTTGGTGACCTGATGACAGGGGAGCTAGCGATCGAAGCCTCGGTGAACGGCGGCCGTAACTATAACGGTCCTAAGATAGCAAAATTCCTTGTCGGGTAAGTTTTGACCTGCACGAAAGGCGTAACGATCTGAGCACTATCTCGGAGAGAGGCTCGGTGAAATAGACATGTCTGTGAAGATGCAAACTACCCACACTTGGACAGAAAGACCTTATGAAGCTTCACTGTTTCCTAGGATTGGCTTTGCGCTTTTCCTGCGCAGCTTAGGTGGAAGACGAAGAAGACCTCCTTCCGGGGGGCTCGAGCCATCAGTGAGATACTACTCTGGAATAGCTAGAATTCTAGCCTTGTGTCAGAACCTACGGGCCAAGGGACAGTCTCTCCAACAAGTGATATCGTAGTCAAGGTTACAACGGGTTCGAGTTCCAGTGGTGTTACTAGGACGGAGATTACTCCATGTGCTTGAACATCGGTATTAAAAGATTCAATTTAGATGAAGCGAGTCTATGATAATATGGTTTATCTCTCTAACAAGGAGATTACTCCATGTGCTCTTATTAAAAGATTGAACTTGGATGAAGTGAGTTTATGATAATGTGATTTATTTTTTCAACAAGTGATATTAAAGCTAAAGATACAACGGGTTTGAATCCCAATAGTGTTGCTTGGGGGAGATTACTCCATGTTATCGAACGTCGATATTAAAAGATTCTACTTGGATCGAAGCCAATGTTACGACGGGTTCGAGTCTCAATGGTGTTGCTGAGGTCCATATACTCGAACGTCGGTATTAAAAAGTTCAACTTGGATGTAGCAAGTCTATGATAATGTAGTTTATCTTCCTAACAAGTGATATCAGAGCAAAAAATATGACGGGTTTGAGTCTCAATAGTGTTGCTGGGAGGGGAGATTATTCCATGTACTCAAACGTTGATATTAAAATGTTTGACTTGGATGCAGCGACGGGTTTGAGTCTCAGTAATATTGTTGGGGAGGGAGATTACTCCATGTGCTCGAATGCCGGTATTAAAAGATTTGACTTGGATGCAGCGAGTCTATGATAATATGCAAAAAAAAAATGTTAGTATTAAAAGGTTTGACTTGGATGTAGCGAGTCTATGATAATATGTAGAAACGAAACACTCAAGTGAGTGATGTATTAAGTCAACCTAGAGTGTAAGTTTGAAAGAGCACTGAGATAACCGACAACCTAGGCAGCTAGGTTAAGTGCTGTACCCTGACCCAAAAGTACATTAGAAATGTGAGTTTGTCTAATCCAAAGGAGGTGTTGATAGGATTTACTTATATGAGAAAGTCGAAATGAGACTTGATTAGAACTCACAAGTAAACAAGGGAGATTGTTGGGATATGATTTACATGTGAGTAAAGAATCTCACATCATTAGAAAATCTAAATGAAATGTCCTCTATATGCATGAAGGACCTAATGACCTAATAACCTAATAATTTAAGCTTTTTAACTCAAGTGATACCTAACATATATGTATGAACTCTCTTATATATTCTCATAGACTCTAAGTATGGTTTATTTCCCAAAAACATTTGCCATAGATAACATTCCTTTCCTTTCATGTTTCAATTAAAAATTTTATCTTCAAATTTCAACCCATAAATTGACTCTCTTCCAATACCATCTCCAGCATATATATGCCTACCTTGTACCATAAATTCTTTAATAACTCGATGAAAACGAACTCCCTGAATTAAAAGGATATATATAATCACTAATCAATGAAACTCGCATAGATAACATTCCTTTCCTTTCATGTATATATCATACCGTTAAGTCAAAGAATGAGTATGGAGGGATTTTTTCAAAAAAAAAAAAATGCAAAATCAAAGAAAAATTGTTCTTGTTCAAAAGATCCATCACAAAAATCAAGTAGCGATATCGACTCAAGACTGAAAATTAATGTTCAACATTAATTACATTCATACAATATCAGGAAACAAACAATGTAAATATATCCTGGATTTCTCTCTACTCAAATAGTCAGACTCTTCCTACCCAAAACAACTAATTCAAAGAGTAAAAAAGAAAAGAAACAATCTTTCATTCCAACAATACAAGAGAAGCAAAAAATCCCATGACTTCAAATAAGTTCAATGACATGAAAGTCATTTCATATAAATCATAAGAAAACCAACATAAACCCAGATAAGCAAACACCCTACATTAAAAAAAGAAAAAGCGGGGGTGGGGAAGAGAAAGAGAAAGGGACCTTATAGCGAAGAGGCACAGAAGTGTTAGGAGTAATGCCCTTTTCACCGGTGCAAAGAGCCCTGAAATTCTCTGCAGTTTTGGGTACCACATCATTGAACCGTTCCACTATTATCCTTCCTTCTAGCTCTTTTCCTATACTTACATGCAAATAACACCTTTGCCTCCTCATCATATATATTCCCACTTCATCTGTCTTTAGTCTTTTCCTTTCACTCTCTCTTTCTCTCTCTTTGTTTCTATACAGCTTTTGTATTTATATATATATATATATATATCTGTGTGTGTATATACAAAAATTACCGACTCTTTCTTTATTTGTGTGTGTCTAGAGACTTCTATTTCTTCTCTGAAAAACCCTAGTCCTGCTTTTTATTTTTTAAATTTAATTTATTATTCTAAATATAAAAATGGGGTCACTCTTTGTGCTTGTTGAGCACTGGTCTGCTCCCCTCTCTCTGTGCTTATTATTATTTTTTTTTTTGCTGTATAAATAATTGTACAATACAGTGCTTGTTTTCATTGATAACCCTTGTTTGTATTTCTCTGTATATGCTTTTCAGGACATTGATTTTGTGGTTTTCATTGCAGCATCCTTAAATATGTCAATGGCACTTGAACAGTACTGCTACTATTTTCCTAAGTATCTACTCTAATTCCATTGCCAAAAATCAGTGGTTTTGAATCCAAGGGAAACCCAACCAGCCTCGATGTGGGTCCATTCAAAGGCATAAACAACAATGGCTAACGGCTAACCCAATTTTGAATTAGGGGGAGGGTGTGTGGCAACAAAGTTACAACTTGCAGCCACTTATATCAACGATTGTGGCTTGTTTTTGCATGAGAAAATTGAGTCCATGCAAGTATGACTCAGGCATAGCTATATTCTTTTGAGAAGACAATGGGAATACAACAAACTTTCCATTGATATATTTTTTCCCTGTTAAGGATATCAAAGTTTAAATGAAAATCAAGAAAAGAGACTTTGTAAGTGTTAGAAAATCGAATTTAATTTTGTTGAAATCGTTTGAACTAAATCCTAAGTTTGCATATTGATGTTTTATTAGATTATTTATTTGAAAAAAAAATAGTGAAGCTTTGAGAATGAAAACACGATGGAAGTTACAGTGAAATGTTTGGAAGTTTTCATAGAAAAACAATGGATTAGCTTGGAGATCAGCTTGCATCAAACCCTACAAAGGGATGCACCTTCGAAAGGGATTGATTGATTAGGTTTTTCGTCCTAAAGCATTAAAATAGAGAGAGAAAAGAAAGATAAACAGATTATACAATGTTGAAAATGATATTTATATTTGATATGTGAAGAGTAGCCCAACAAAGATAAAAAAATCCATGAAACATGAGAGAAGGCAACCTTTTGCCTAGATAAAACCACTTTCATAGAGCGATTAAGCACTAGATATGGCAACCTGAATGTGAAGCATTTATAAAGGTATTATATTTATCCACTCAAGATCAATTCCTACATTTGTTATGTTAGTATGTATTTTATTGTCATGTCATTATTAAAGAAAATCGACATTTAAATTTTTTATCGTAACACGAATTTTTTTTAAACATTTCATCCATAAATAGACTTTTTTCAACTATCAACACTCACATTTCATTAAAATATTATTCTATAATAGATCAACTGATTTTTAATTTATTTAAATTATTAAATGTAATTCACATTAATTTAAGATCATTAAATGTAATTTATATTAATCTACGTGATTTTTTTTATCAACTATTAACAACTTCGATTACATTATTATCCATTATCTCATATATAAAATAAATAAAAAAAATTAAATTCGTTGTTCTATACCCTTTTTCACTAATCTATCTTCACATTCTTTATAACTTTACGTCATTCTCTAAAAAAACTTTAATCATTTGATTGACTTGAGTATCCGAACAGATAAAAAACTAACTCTTAACGTTTCTTAACTATACTTTTCTATTACAAATCATAACTAACTCTAACGTTTCTTAACTATACTTTTCTATTACAAATCATTTCCAACGTAACCGTCGGGTTACCATCAAACTCACTCCCACCGAAAACAACCTCTAGTAGAGGTCAAAGCCTTACAGGCAAAATGGTAGATACCACGAAATGTTGTCTCTATTTTAAGCATTAGCCGCAGGCCATGAATCCCAATTGTCACCATTCTTCTCGGGCTTATTGTCTACATTCAAAAATATTTGGGCAGTGAAACTGTCTTTAGGATGCCAATATGGGCTTTAGAAGATTAAACAGCTAACAGCCCAGAAAGCCCAATTTTCCTTCCTCAGAGGCCATCAACCCAGCAACAGGTTTGTAATCATTTTCAACTGTTTTTTTCTCTTTGGGTACAATTGGACCAGTAAAGAGTTCAGAGTGAAATTCCTATTCTGAAAAGCAACTATGGATAAGATCATCTCTAAAAAAAAAGGACAAAAGATATTGTTTTTAATGTTAGTCTTATCACCTGGAGACATACTTTGATCTAAATTAATCAAAGAAGAGCCCCAATAATCAATCCTGATAATTTATTTTAATCAAGCTTTTAACAACGTGATTAACAAAGTGGTTAAATCCAGGAACTGGTTCGTTTTATTGCAGAAGTTGCCACCCCAAGATTTGACTAACAGCAGAATCCAGGAGCTGGACGAATGGATAGTAGCAGTATAAAAAGAAAGGACAGTACAGATTTGTACCCAGTGACTGTACCGATAGTAACCTTTTTTCACCATTTGAGTTGATAGTTGATAATGGATGGAGGTGGCTGACCTGAGACAAAAGCTGCCCCAAATCACATGCTTTTTTTTTTTTTTTTTCAAAATCAACTATGTTTTTTTGGGTATGATCCCATAACCATGTGATGCTCTTATTGAAGTACTGATATTGCTGCCATCCTACAAAATGGGTTACTGCAAGTCAAATTTGCCATGATATTTTTTCTTTGTTTTTGAAAATTTTTGACTGGTTAAGGGCAAAAGAATTTTCTTGTGTCCCAACTTTGAACACCCACTTTCACATCTGTCTTGCACTAGTTTTTATCCTCTTGTTTGTCCGATGAGAAAGTGAGTACTCGGTGAATTTGGTGATTCATTGAAATTAAACCGACTTTCTATTAAAAGTTACTGATTCACGTGAAGCAAAGAAACATTATTACTTTGCTATATATAAGGTGTCACATGCTAATGATAATGAAAAGTTTTAAGTACTGGTAAGTTTGATAATTACATTACTAAACCTTATTACCATCTAAGAACTAAAGATTGTTGTCCATATGGGTTCCTTATGGAACCTTATTTCAATGATAAAGAAAAGATTTTGAAATTTTTAGAATTTATATTCAAGTCCCATCATCTGTAACTTTCATTCAATTGATTCGTTGGTTGCTGATTTGAAAAACAAAAAAAAAAAAAAACAAGATTCATGTTTTGCATGTGACCTGAAATGCATGTGATTTTCATTATCAGCTATTTCTTGTTGAAAAATTGAACTGATGAATGTGTGAATCAAATCATTTCAATCATCTAAACTATTAGGTATAATTTGTTTGCATATGTTTGGCAAGTAAAAAATTTACATGATTTAGACACATTTTAGAAAGAATCAAGCAGACACAAATTGCATTGGAATAACCAGTTTTCTATTTAATTCTAAATAACATTGATATCCGATAATCTAAAACATAATATAGTGATATGACACGAATATAATATGAAAATAACATAATTTAAAATTATAATAATTATATATATTTAATAAAATAAATTAAAATTTTTTATTTTCGTATTAATATGAATTATAATATTTAATCATATAAAACACAATATAAATATAAAATTTTAATATTTTATACGAAATGAATACACAAATTCATCCGTTAACACCATTTTCACCACTGTTTCATTAATGACTGTATCTGTCTTGGTTAGGGAATCCAGAATCCCAGAAGTGGCATCTCGACAGCCAAAATTCTGGTCTGTCTCAAGTTTCTAACAAAGGAATGTGAACATTAAAAATGCAATCTGTGTTGAGACTGCAAACTTAAGAATAGTTAACACAGAAAACAAGAAGAATGAGAAAAGAGCGAATCCAATGGAAACCCCCAATAGAAAATAAACGAAGACAATAATCAGGTATGCAAATAAAGCAACCAAAAGCTGAAAGACTCAACAAAACTACATAGCCACACTCAAAGTAGCCAGCAATGCAACCATTAATATCATTACCCAAAATTCAAAATTTGATATTCCTAATTTGCTGATCATATATAATAATTACTATCATAATTAATAAGTTACAAATGAGAAGTAATTTTTTTTATTTTATAAATTGTAATTTCGTGTCTCTCTCAGAATTGGAACTCCAAATATCAACTCAAATTATCAAACCTCGAGCTGATACTAAGCATGGTCATCTTAATTATTATTACGTATAATAATTGCAAATAAATTTTTTATTAAAGAAACCTCATAATTTGGAATAAAAAAATTATATTTAAATTTTAAATATGTTGGATATTATGAATAAATTAAATTTAAAGTTCTATGTTTAGGGTATTTCTTAAAAAAATTGTTTCTTTTCAATCCAAATATTTTCATGAATGAATCATAAAGGAACCCAAGAGAGGCATTAACATTAAAAATTAACAAAGTCTAATAATGAAAAAAGAAAATCCATTTGCTCGCGGACAGTGAGAGTATAACCATGAAGGCAAAAGGAAAAAAAAGAACCACCCAAGAATAATTAATAATCAAGATTCACTGCTACTTCCATGTTGCTTTTGTCCTTGAACTCGAGCTTGTCCCTGCTCTTCTTCTTTGATTTCTTGTAGTGTCTCCTCTGCAGGCACCGCCTCCGGCACCTCCTCCGCCGGCGGAGGAGCGTCGACCCGACCGTCAAGGCAAGAAGAGCATTTCCTCTCAACCCAACCTTCAAAATCGTACTGACCATGGCCCATGATAGGACGCCCTGAACATAGCCTCCCAATCATGCCAGCTATGACTCCAAGGATTGTGATCACAAATAGAACGGCTATGACGGGTCCAACCGACCCGCGGCCAGTATAGGCCGTGTAGGCTTGTTGGCTCTCTCCTACAGGTGGTGGCTGCTGCTGCTCTAATGGTGTAGACATCGCCAAATTAGAAAAAAAAAAAAAAAAACTTTTTTCAAATATACGTATATCTGAAGATGCTTCTTTTATTATTTTTTGGGGTTTTTTCAGGGTTTAAACTTCTTAGTTCGCAATAAGAATGGATGAAAATGGTAAGTGAGAAGTGGGGTTTTGTTTCTGTATCAAGTTTGGATCACAAAAAAGAAAAAGACGATGAATTTAATGGGTTTTTAAAGGGTTTAGGAGATAGAGAAACGGTGTAGTGTTAAAGACGGGAGATAGTAACTCATTACTTAATCCTAAAGCTTTAGGATTATTTTGTATTTATTTTCTTAATTCAATATTAATGCTTGCAATTTTTTTCTAATTTCCCTAAACTATTGCTTATCTTTATGAGCTCAAGTTTTGCTTGAAAGAGAACATGTAATTAAAAATAAATAATTAATTTAATTAATAAAAATCAGTCTTTTAAATATAAATATTTTTAATTCAAATCAATTGATAATTTTTTAAATATAATTATTTTAAATACATAATTTTCAATCATCTATTTTAAAATATAAGATACTTAAGAGATTAAATAATATACTTACTCAAATTTTTATTAAAAAAAAAAAAAAGAGAAAAAGTAATTTTGATCTGAGTAGTGAAATACTTAAAGGGAAAGCAAGCGGTGGGAAAGTGAAAATTGTGAACGGCGGAGGCGAAAATGGAAAGCGATATTTCTGGAATTCTTACATTAATGTAAGTTACTTTTTGACAATTTTTTTTTTTTACGAAGATGGAAAAGCCCAAAAGGACTTAATGGACAAGTGCCTTATTTTTAACTACACTTCTCCGTATCGACAAAGATTTCTGCTTTGAAAAAAAAAAAAAAAAAGAAAAAACAATGAATCCTGCAGTTTAATTTGCTTAAATGCACGCCTAAACTTTAGTTTTGGATTTTGTCCATTACAAGAGTTGAAGTTGTTCCCCTTTCTCTACTTGTCTGAATTTGCAGAGCTTTTTTATTACAAGAACATAAAATTTAAAATTTAATTCAATTAATTTATAAAATTATTCTTAAAAATAATATTTAAAAAATTTAAAATTCAAATACCAATATTTATAAATTTTTTATCCACATAATCCAAACTTCCTTTATTTAAAGAAAAAAGCTCACATACATTTTTTTATTATATAATTTTTGCTTATAACATTTTTATTCTTATTATTTCAATAAATACGTGTGCGCATGTATATATGTATATATGTATATATATATATGTGTATTTATTTTATTATTTGTCCTATAAATGGATGAAAGAAGATATTATTGAAATCATTAGTGTTTTTGTTTACTATTGTTATTTTAATTCACTCATTCCTATTTCATCCTTCTAAATCCAAAATCAAGTAGTTAATATGGAAGGTCATGATCTAGTAAATTTGATTAAATTGCTGTGATTTTTTAGAAAGAAATTAAGGATAGAGAGTTATTTTCATCTTGTTTCTTTTCCTTTCGTTTTTCCACTTTCAATGAGGAATGCTTTTCGAATGCATTGGATGGAGCCTAAGCTGCCTTGCTCGATGAAGCAACTCATTATTAGCTTCTTCAAAGTTGTTTTTATATTTTTATAGGGCCATTGGATGTCTTTGCCTTTGTTAAAGCTCAAAAAGTTTTTTTTTTAAAAAAAAAGCCATTATTATATGATATTTTTATTTTTTGGATTACCAAAAAGTTGCAAATAAAGTTCAAACTTTAGGCCAATTGCTCCATCTCTTTATTCCATTTTGTTTTACCCCCATCCCTCAATCATGGGATTTAGCTGGATGAGTCTATCATCCTTAACGATAGCTAGATGTAGGTGGTATCCTGATGTTATTTTAAAAAAAAAAAATTTAATGTGTTATTTTTCCTTGAATTTGATAAATAAATATATTAATATAAAATTTTTGATGAAAATACTATATTAAATGTCGGAATTTGAGTTTCAAATTTGGTGAATGTAAGTTTATAACTAGATAAGTGTCAGGGAAGAGACAATTGCAGATGGTTTTGATTGTCTCAGATCAATACTTTTATAACTATATAATTTTTCACTGTTGAAGTTTGAGTTTGTTAAGAGAAAGAAAGGAATTATGCTTGTACACAAAGAGTATTTTTCCATTATTCTGCAATCATGGTTCAAAGGATTTAATGCTGCCAAGCATAAACAAGACCATCAGAATCCCCTAATCATAAAGGGGCTGATGATGAATCAACATATTAATGCTGCATTTAAAAGATGAAAGAAATGTTCATTGGAAATGATTGAATGATGAATAAATGAAACGGACATAAAAAAAAAAAAAAGTACTTGAAAAGATAGCCAAAATTTTCAATTCCAGCAAAATGGTTAGATCTTTTAATGTTTTTAGCTATCTCGGATCTGAATTTTGAAGCTGAAGGTGTGTGTCTAGTAGACACCACAACAGGTCAGGAGTCAGTGTGGAGAATCTAATCTGAAAGCAGAGAATACATACATCTTTGAGTGATGATGATGATGATGATAGTTCATGATGTACAATAGTTTTGAGGCATCCAAATACACAAAACAAAAACAGAAAAGATTGATATTTGAGAGAACAAGATGGGTATTTTTTAAAAGACAAAAAGGACATAGATTTCAATGGGGGCTGTACAAAGGTTGGTCAGGCATCTAACAGCTTTTCTTTACAGCCCTTTTTGAGTCCAAGCACTCCTTGTCGGCTTCTTTGTTGAATCTATGTGCATTTTGTGCCTAATCTTCACCTCAAAACTCAAAAGTAACTGACCTTGATACCAAGTGAAAGTTGGCAGCCAAAAGGGAAGGGAAAAGAAAAAAGCATAATATAAAATGTGTAGCTGTCTAGCTCAGCTGGGTGGAATACAGAGTTTAGTGGTTTTCATGCCTTCTGATGATTCTCAAGGGTAGAGTTTTGTTGCATTTTTCCTGATAAGAGTAAATGACACAGAAACACCAAATTATTAGTATATTGGCAACCTTACTTTGTGCTTTGACTAAACAGCTCCATACATAGAGTATAGACCAACATTTGAAATCCTAGCAATTTATAAGTTCACAGACATGCACTTCTTTCTAATTTGTCCCTTTGAGCACACCAAGCTTTGCCATTGATGTAGCGAAAACCCTATGCTGAATTTGATATGTATTACACAAATTGGGTGATCTAAGTATATCAGAGAAACCTTTGTTTCATTAATAATCACGGTTATTTCTTTTTTCATGTACATTTTTGAGTCCATTGAATTTAACTCGGAATGGAATATTCTAGCCCAAAAAATAAATTACCCATGCAAGTCTCAAACCTGCGACCTTCGCACGACACTCTAACCAACTAAGCTAATAAGGCAGTTAACATAAATTCTCAAATAAATATAATTAAACAACAGTTTTTCGGTGAAATAATAAGCTTCAGATCTTTTTAATACTAGGTTCCTTTCATCAACTCTTGCTTTTAAGTGTGTTTTTTTTTTTTTTTTTATAATAAATAATCTCTTTGAGAGCTTATTGTTAAAATTAAATCTCATGAAACACAGGTTTCCCATGTTAATACTTTATTTATATCGTGTTTGAAATTGCACCATTTTTATTTTTTATTGTTTAGAACAATGGGAGAAAGAGAGAAACAGTAACCTTTCAATTGCATTGTTCGGACAGATTACGAATTTATTACAGAAAACTGAATCCCAACCCATACTCAACATAACCCAGATTATGCATAGCTACTGAACCATTTCCTGCTTTCAGGAAAAGCAGAGCTATTTCCCATTGTAGTTGGTTAATATAGCACCATCCGTCACTCCAAATGTGAACTTAATGGCTTGCCTCACCCCATGGTGAAACCCCTGGTTCCGTCTGGCATTCTTGGGCCCTTAGACGTCTCTTTCACAGATGCTTCACATTGCACTGCATTGCTATGTTGAGGAAATGCAGCAAGCAGGCCGCGTCCACTGTGGTTTTGAACGCGGCTGCGGCCCTTCCCATGCCCTTCACCCCATCCCGTTTTTGATTCCACTCCATTATCCTCAGCCTACTCTACCAGAATAGAATTTTTCATGTGAGCTTGTAACGCAATAGTCTAAACAAAATATGCTTCAAACATTACTGCTATCAGTTCTCTTGATCTATAGTTAGAAACCATATAATATAAATGGTTAAAACAACATTTATGCTTACATTATTCTCAATTGATTCAGCATTGTTTGGCTGAGAGGAATCTTCAGAGTATTCAGTGAGTGGTGAATCGTCCTCGTCTAATATGCCATCAAATTCTGATTTTCCGTTTCTCAGACCAGATTTTGGCTCATGTTCATTTCAACATAAAAAGTTATAAATGGTTTCAATCAAGGAGAATCATGTAAACAGATCATATGTGAAGGACACAATATTATGAATATCAACCTGGGGCAAGCAAGTGAGCTCTGAATGGCATTGCAAAAGCAGGAATTTAAGTATAGAAACAATTAATTACACCTAGAAGTTCTAGCACTTGCATCAATATTACTGCATTAACATACTGCTTTCTCAGCAATCCATATCAAATCCTACTCCACAAGTGCATGTAGCTTAAAAAAAAGGAAAGAAAGAGGCATTATAACAGAAATTGTCTACTAATCTCTAGGATTAAATAAGAAAATAGGTTTAATTCCAACCTGCATACCTTGTTACACATAAAAAGATTGCTTTCAGAGCAGGAAGACTTGGATTCTCGGGGATGACTTATTCGGATGCTATTCACACTGTATCAGAACACTATTAGTATTTGCTGCAAAAGAGCCCTTCTGGACATACAACATAAAAAAAAAAAAAAAAAACCTCTCGACAACTTTAAAAAATTTTGTCAAGGTTCTGATGAAAGTGATCTTCAGGCAAATTCTCTACAACGACGGTATGAGACTGCAAAAGAAGAAAAAGGAAGGGTGCAATTTGCACCATACAAAAAGACCAAAATACTGAAGGAAAACAGCATGTTCATTTATGAGATTTCCCACATCTTACCTGCACTTCCTCTCTATCCTTCTTAGTGAAAGGGTGTTTACATCTAACCTTCTTTCCATCATCACTCACAATCTTTCAGGCACATAAAAAGAACAAAGATATTACTTGAAAAACCAAAATGAAGAGAATGCTGCAGATATTTAGTTTGACTTTTACAGTTCAAAAAGAATAATGAAACTGTAAAGAATTTACAAGCTTTGAAAAGGACCTAAGTGCTTGGGCCAGCAATTGGTTGTTATTGATGAGGGTCTTGGTTTTCTTTGTAGAAGCAATAAAAGATATGGGCACAAAAGCAAAGCCAATACGTATCAGTGAAAAACTGTTTTAATTGAAAAGATAAGAACAACTGCTAGAATCATAAGTTCCCTTAGCATAACCTTCAGGATCTTTACTTATTTGCTTTGACAAAGATTCATTGGCTAGAAGGCTCATGTCACTGAACTGGTATTCCTCCTGTTTTATAAACAGTATTAGGATCATACTATTTTCACAGTGTGAATAGAAAAAGCAAGTTGGGGCCATAACCAGTGCACATAGCAATGCGGAAAATCTAACTTTACGGGAAATTTGTTTGAGACTCCCACAGGAACAAGTCAAAACCAACTTTCATCAGTTTAAATAGTGAACATTTCGGTGATAGGAACATTAGTTCTCCTGATAAGGTTTGCTCATACGATATTGAAAACATGTTCTGAGGAAAGGTTGCAGAGCACTAGAAAGAGTTTCTCTTTGATTAAAAGAAACAATTCAAGAAATTGTCCTTTCTAGAATCAGATATCGTAATGTGTGCTGCTAGCATAAATGATTTGAATTTTTATTAATTCCGGAAAACTAAAGAGCCAAACAGACAGGTTAACTGTAAACACTATGCAAAACTGACGGTCAAGAAAATGAGTACTACTTGGTTATGCACTTTAACGCTATTTCCTTGTTAATACTTGAACCAGAAGAAAATTTGCTAGTCCAAGTAAAAAGAAAAAAGATGACCTGTTTGATGATCTTTTGGCGGAGATATTCTGTGAGCACATTCTTGGAAGAACAATGGGGGATTGAGAGAGTAGGATTAGAGATCAAATAAGCAGCAGGTTCTTGGTCATCAACAAAGAACCAATCAGACCCAGCAGCACCACTAAGATAGTGGAAACAAGGGTAATTATAACCGGAAACGGGCATTTGGGTATGCGATCAAGGCACGAATTCTGGTGCTTGTGCATTGAATTTGAACGTTACACCATTGCTGCTGGCACTGGTACTACCACTAATACAAGTGATCGCTGTTTTTGCTGCTGCCTTGGCAACTTTCATTTTAAACTTTTCTTGGGGTTTTTCTTTAGGCTTTTCCTCATAATGTGCTTATGCCATATCTTTTTTTTTGTTTTGGTATCTTTGTGCTTTGTTTTTTTCTTACAAACCTACTGTTTCTGTGTGTGTGTGTGAGTCTTCGTTCAGTTCGGTTAATGTCTTTGAAACTTAGATTTGATCTCTTTCTCTCCTGAAGTATAGTAACTGCAAATTTGATATTAATTCCATGTTTGGCGCCCAAATGCAGAGAAGAGAAAGGATTTCTTAATCATGACCGTTGCTTTTGGTTTGGATCTTGCGTCCATCAACACCAACCTTACTTCTCTCTCTCTTTTGTCTTTGCAAATCCAATCCCTTAAGCCCCGTGTCGTCTGACAGTGATTTAGTAATTTTCAGGAATTTGATCCAAAGATTTTGGAAGACTGTAGGCAAAATGGGCTCGAGACTCGCTTAACCGAGGGTAGCCCAACTAAGCCTACATATATGGCAATTGGGTTCAGACCTAAGGACTTAGACAGTCAATGGTTCTGACCATATTTGGGGGCTGGGTTTCTAGCTTTGTGAGAGAAAAGGAATCTAAAGATGCACAAAACAGAAGGTGATGGTAAAATATTGAGACACCAACCATAGGATTTGCAATCACAAGCTCCAATCTCCGTACTTAATGTTTGGGCTGAAAGCCTGAACTGGGAACAATCAAAGTTTTCTGTTCCTTTCTTCAACCAAATTTGGTTGAGAAATTTAAGAAAAAAGTTGGTGCAAAAAACAGAACAAAAATCTCACTAGAGGACAACTTTGATTAATAAAATGGTTAAGTCACCAAAAAAATGCTTTGGATTACATTGATGATTGAACTCAATGTTGTTTGCTCTGGCATGAACAATGTAAATAGTCTTAACATCGATGATTACAAATCAGTGCAAAGCAAAATACTAGTGATTTGGTGAACAAGATTTCCTGGCTGGATAGAATTTGAAAAAAGCTTGCTTTACTTTGTTTAGTAGTGTTCCTGGGATTGGTCTCTTTCACCAAATACTTTCCTTTCCATTTAAAACTTTCATGATTATGCTATACCCATCATAGGGATCATAATCCATGGCTAGTCTCTGAAGGAATCTTTTATAGGAATGGTTTCCTTGGTGGGACCAAGTTCATATATTTTTGTTAAGCTTTGCCATGTGAGGACCCAATGTGCTCAGCTGCTGCATATATTCTAATTCACCATCTTCTTCTGAACAGAATGCTTTTTTTTTTATTATTTCAAAATGTAAGCTGTTATCTCCTAACCAATTTAATGAGAGGTTCCATCATTTTCACTCACTTCTTTCACCGAACCAATTTATATATAATAAATGCATATTAAAGGGTACCTCTCATTGTGGGCTCCTTTCATTATATCTTGTCTACAAGATTCTCTCTATTATTTTGCTTGTGAGAGTGACTTTTTTGTCATGCTCCTCAGCTAAACATTACAACTGATTGTGTTTTTTAGTGGGATATGACTGGATTAGGTGGAAGGATAAAATGTGAATGTTTTGAACAATTTGACTTATTAACAGCCTGTTTGGAGACCATATAATTGCACCAGCTGGTTCAAACTTTATGTGAATTGATAGGTTGATCATACCTTATGGTGCATGCATATTTCTGAAAACAGAAAGAAATTGAACTTACTTTGTTGGAAACTTAATGGAAGGAATGACCATACATGGAAACAAAGGGCCAAAAAATGGTTTAATTTGTAGCAGTCAAGACCCAATTATTGATAAATATCTAAAATTAATCAAGCAGTTATCACATGAAGTTTGAACATATATATATTGAATTCTAGACCAACTTCTTCATGAAAAAAGAGAGTTGATATCTATGCTTCATCATGCTTTAACCTTCTTTTATATATATATATAAGAAATCGTAGGTTGAAAATAAAAAAAAAATTATAAATATTAAAATTTAAAATTAAATATTATTTTTAAAATAATTATATAAATCAATTAAATTAAAATTTGAGTTTAAATTATTTGTTACTTTGCATTTAACTTATAAGTAATCTGCAAATTAGGCCAAGATCATACTCGTTTCTGGTGAGGTTTCTCGTTTGCCAAACAGTCCTTCAATTGGGGAATGATACAGAATTTTGGTGAGCTGAATCTGGAAGTTCCACATGCCAACTGTTGACATGCCACACTTATCTTTTCAGTTTTCACTAAATATAAGAAACCGCATCTTAGAATAATTGAGATTGTACATAACTATAAGACAAATAAGGGAATAAGAACCCTAAAATATTCTTTTCCAAGATAAATCCGGATCTTCTGCTGTCATCTGGTACAACCAAACCACTGTCACCCATCAATCTAAACGTTGGAAATTAGTAAATGTCAACATATGCTTATGCCCATCCTGGTTAGTATCATAACGACCTTAAAGGGCTATATAATTACCAAAATACCACTATAACCCATCCATCAATGATCAATCAACCCCCGAGCTAAACACACTGACCTAGTGACCCACCCGATGGGGCAGTAGGAAAATGAGGGGTCAAGTTCTTTAGTTGTTAGTTGTACCATTAAAGGCCGATGTTTGCTTTGCTTAATCTTCAAGGACAATTCTAGGACTGTTGCCCGTATGTTGAAAAGATTGAGATACTTTCCGTGGGAAAATGGAGGCGTACACCGCGCATGTGTAAACAGAACAACTAGCAATAGATAGTTACTTTGTGAAACTATCAAAGAGGCTATTATAATTTGGTAATGGAAATATCTCAATCGAGCATTTCTAAAACCTCAAAATGGTAGAAAGCTAGCTAGCAAACAGAGGTTCAATGTGTTTGAGCAAGTAATAGAGAAGCTATAGTTTTATGAATATGGGAATAGTGCTCATGTTTCTTCCATGAAAACATGGATCATAATTGGAAATTTTGTAATAGTTCCGGAAGAAAACAAAAATTCAATTCAAGATTGAAGGAAAGCTAATCCTGCAAAATTTCACAGCCTAAGTCATTTCCCAAGATCCTTCTCCTTTATGTATTATATAGTAATAGTATATAATAATTTTTATGGTCACAGACTCCTCCCATGTATACTTTATCTGCAAAATTCAAGGTGGATAAACTCTATACATCATCTTTTCCGGGTTTTTGAATATGGCTTTTCCAGCTATAGCTCTCAGATTTTGTATCTTCATCCTCTTCCATGCTGTCACCACCTGTAGTGGAGGTCCCTCCAGTGTTTGTGGCTAACTGAAGAGGACCTTGAGGAGAACCAGATTCAGAACTGCTTCCCTTGGAGGAATCTCCATACTGATCTTGAGACATCCACAGACCACTACCCAAAACAACGACTGATTGATTTGCAGCGTTGGTTGTGGAAGGTGGAAGTCTTCTTGTGTGAAGCCGGTATTTCTAAAATGCCAGGAAAATTCTTCCATAAGTACTCGTCATCAAAACTTAAGAGAAAAAGTCAAGGATAAGCAAACTTCAGAGAACCATTAATCTCTGGAAAATAGTAAGACAGAAATTTCTCCCTTTTCACTCTTTTCAGCGATCAAAGTACCAAGAAAGAAGAGGGACTAAGAACACACCTGCAAATGACTCTTAACTTCATCATTGGTCAAGCCATCTACTTGCATAAGTTCCCTAATCTGCTTTGGAGTGGCTACTGCAAAAAATTTGAATTTGACTTAGCAACTTGAAAGTCAAAAGAATCAAATGTAAACTGCCATCAAAATGAACACTGCAATCCAATGATCCCAACAGAATGATTAATATTACAGAATCTCCAGTTTGCTCTAAGTATCTTTTATTCTCCATGGACTCGAACCAAAGGAATTATGCATACATAATTCATACATATATCTTTTAGCCAGATTACAAAAAAGATAATTGTTCGACCGACTCTAATCTATACTTCCCATTTCAAAAGCAAAATCAGATTGAGTGATAGAAGAAGAGAAAATTGCTGCAAATCCAATCTCCCATTGACCAAACTTCCTAATTCTTATCTAGATGATTAGAACGATAAACAATCAAACTCGGGACAAGAAAATGAAGACCCGAGAACAAAAACCAAACTATCAACGGCTAAACACAATTCTAATTGACCTTCATTTCCTCACCTTGAGAGCCTCCTAACTGCTGCAAGGCATTGACAAACCGGCGATGCAACTCAGGTGACCAGCACCTCCTTTGCTTCCTAGCAGTCTGCTGTTGTTGCTGCTGCTGCTGGTGATGGGACAGCGACTGTTGTCCAGACCGAAAATTCGACTGAGCATTGGGGGCAGAAGAAGAAACTGCTCTGCTACAACTTATCCTTGATCCTGTGGAACCTGATTCTTCTTTCAGATTCTTGATTCCAGGAGTCAAAAGCGTTAGTCCATGAATTGGTATCCCCTCTTTCTCTTCTTTCCTCACTGCAAAACCCAAATTTGCCTTGAATGGCATAAAGGCTCTCGCTCCTCCCCTGATTTTACATCGTTGAAATGGATCTTCATCGTTTTTCTGTAGCAAACCAATAAACAGTATTCAATCTTTAGCAAATTTAGTTCATCATAAACAACTTCTTTGGCTTCAATGTGGTGTCTTATTATTATTATTTTTTTTAGGTACCTTAGTGTCTACTTTGTGATCGGTTGAGCAATAATCATCATCAGTGCTCCAAAGCTGAACGGAACTCATCCAATTTTTCTTGTCCTTAAAACTATTGCAGTTGCTGCTGTTAGAATCTTTTTCCTTTTTGGTGGTGATTAACGCACCATCTTCTTCACTGCGATTATTTTCATTCTTGTTGTTCTTCAATGGAATAAATTCTTCTAAAACTGGTTCAACATTTCTCGCCATACATTGCATTGACTCCTCTTTCAAAGCTGCAATCGCTGCAACCAAACAGAAAATCAAGATTGCATTAAATAAATTGATTAGAATCTCAAAAACAACCAAAACCAAGTTACAGAAACCGACTCTTTTGACCAAAACGATCAAAAAATAAAAAAACCAAGCTAAATACATAAACTTTTTTAATCAAAATCTCAATCAAGAGCTGGGTTTTTTTCCAAAAAAAAAAAAAAAGGGAACCCATTAGTAAGAAAAAAGAAAATTGTTGTTTAAATTGATTGAAGAAACGAACCATCATTCAAAAGTTGCATGCAAAGAGGAAGTTCACGTTTAAAAGCATCGATCTTTCTCATTTCTTCTTCCAATCCTTCAACAAAAGCATCGAGTTTTGAAACCTTATCAGAAACGTTTCCGATCAATGAAACCTCCTTGAGAAAATTACTAATCGTTTTGGGTACAAAAGTTGGTCTAAAATCCAAGCTCAGTTCTGGTGGAACTGAACCCATTTTTTATCCCTTATTTTTCTCTCACAATACTTTTCCTTTCTCTTCACCTTCCTTCCTTTGGGTTCTTTTTCTCTTCTCTTTTTTGTCTGTTGAAGCTGAAAAAGAAAGGAGGTGGAATGAAGAAGGCAAATGGTGAGATCTATGAATGAATATATAGAGAGAGGGTGAAAGATTTATTTATTTATTTATAAAAAAAATGTATGTGTAGAGTGAAAGAGAAGCGTTTGTCGTTTGGAGAGAGAGAAAATGACAGAAAAGTAAAGCTTGTTTCCTCGGAGAGGAGTGGGAAAAAAAGTAAGGGAAAATTGGAACGGGAAGAATTTTTTTGCGGTTTCTGGGTTATAAAGTCACTTCCGAGTCGTCGCGTATCCCATCCACCACTCGCCCATCTGTCCGAGTTCACTCACCCTTTTACCCTAGTTAACTCTTTCCAACTTGGTTTTTACCTTTTTTTTTTTCTCTAAAATAACAAAGGGTTTTAAAATAAATATTATAAATTGGTAATTCTGTATTTTTTTCCTAAAAATTCAGTAATTTCCTTTGATATTTATTTATTATATTTAAAATTATTAAAAATTAAAATTTGATTATTAAAATTAAGAGTTAGATCATTTAATTTTCTTTTTAGAATTTATTATATTTAAAATAATATAAATTAATATTTTATTTTTATGTAATGCAAAATTGATTATAATACGAACAAAGTCAATAATGCATAAGAAGGGTTTTTCATCAATTATTGCAAAAAAAAAAGGGATTTAAGCATCTTGAATTAGGTTCACATGCGGACTTGGTCAATTTGACTTAACCACGAGGAAATATTTTAGTGATGGAAAGAGTTGCAGTCAAGAAAGTGGAAAAAAGAAAACTACAATAAAAAAATAATAATCAAATCCCAACTTTCGATGAGGGATTGGTCAAGACTCGAGAATCTTTTGTTTTGTGGGAGAAACAAAGGCCAGCCAATGTGGAATTCGAAGGCCTAGTCTTCTATATCGATGTAGATTCCAACACGTGTATAATATTATTTTACTTTTTACATGAAATAAATTTCAATCCAAACCCTTTGTTTGGTTGAGTTTAAAAAACAATTTTTTAAAAATGTTTATAGTTTTTGAATTGGAAGTGATTTTTTATTGTTTGAATAAATTATCAAAAAATATTTTTTATTTTTTAATTATTTTTTGAAATTTATTTTTAAAATAATATTAATATAATTATTAAAATATTTAAAACTATTTATTATTAAAATATATTGAAATTATTTATTATTAAAATTATTAATATTAAAAATAATAATATTTTAATAATAATATTTAATTTTAAAATATTCTGTTAATATAAAAATTACTTAAAATAAAACTATTTATTATTCTTTATATTATTTATTAATAATATTTGTTAATATATTATATTAATAGTATATTATTTGTTAATATATTTTATTAATAGTATATTATTTATTTATAAGTAAAATTATGTTCAATAAATAGTTTTACTCATAAATAAATTTTTTTAAATGTCTTCCCTTTTCAAATTTGTAAGATAATTTTTTAAAAAATAATTTTATTTTTCATTGGTCAAGAAATAATTTTTCATTGATTAGCTAGTTTTTTACCAAAACAAACATTTGAAAATACGAAAATTATTTTTCGAAAGTAATTTTTTATAAAACAAATAGAGTCTAAGATACATATTTATATATGCGAAATATAAGTTTATTTATACATTAATTAAGAGAAATAAGTTTTTAAATTTAAAAAAGAATAAAATTTTTAAAGATAAAATCACAAAAAACGTAAATATAAGTAATAAAAAATAATATGATAATTAAAGATATAAATGAAAATTTTGTTATTGATAAAAATAAATAACGTAAAAAAATTCAAAATTGTAATCTAACATGATTTTTTTTTAATCTTTCATATAATCAATACCAGAGTTATGAGATATAAAATTTAATTTGTTATTTTTATTGTATCATTATTTGTTTTATAAAATGTAAATATTAAAATTTGAGTTTTAAATATATTAAATGTTATTTTTAACATTAATAGTATAAATCAATTAAGATAAGTGTTAAATTTTTTTATTTTTATTATTTAGCAATAAAAATACATATTGATTTTTTTATTATTATTTAAGCAATAAAATAATTTTAATAAAAGGATTTATTTATCATTGCTATTTTTTTTTCTCATGTTTCAAGGAGGGAATGGCCCACTTAGAACGCATCTGCCATCTAGTTTATTCGGTGGATTGAAATTTTTAGCGTTTTTCTTTTATTCCAAAACCAAAACCCCAAATTTATGGCCAGCTGAGCTTTTCCCCTCGAAGTTCCATGTAACCATCCAAACGCATCCTTGGGTTTTAGCATAAGCCAGTTGTTGCCCCAAAGAGAAAACGCGGAAAAGAATCATTTTCTGCTTAACTAACCCAAAAAATTATTCAGTCGTATAATTTATTGATAAAATATTTAAATTTTAATTTAAATATTTTTTGAATATAAATTTTTTTTCATATTTTCAATTTCTTATTATAAAATGTTTAAAGTATTTGAAATATTGGTCATCAAAAGTGTTGGCAAATCATATCTATCCAAAATAGTTTCTAATATATATTAAACTAGTTTTTTTTACCCGAGCCATGAACGGAGTTTTTTTATTATATTTTTTTATAGTTAAAATTTTAATTTATATTAATTTTTATATTATATATAGATAAATAAAAATAATCATAATCATTTATAATTTATAGTTTAAAATTAAAAAAAAATTAGTGATATATAAATTATTATAAAAAAATTTAAATAAGCATTATGAAAGTTTTAGATTATGAAAGTAAAATTATATACAAATATTAATGAGAAAGTTAATCTTTTATTCACATTTTAATATAAAACTTAAGATTTACACATATAATATATCATGAAAGATTTTTTCATATTTAAGTTTGAAACTTTATCTTGTCAAACTTTTACGATGAAAACAAATATTGATTGTGAGAAAAAATCATAAATATATATTTAATAATTATTTAATTTAAAAAATCTAAATTTTTAAAAATTTAGTTTATCAAAGTTTAATTTTAAATTAAGATAAAAAAAGTTAATATAATTTTAAATTTAGATATGTGTGTAATTTTGAATTGAAATAAAATATTTTTTCTTTTATTTTAAATTATAAAAAATCAAGAAAAAAATTAATAAATAACAGTGATTCAACCACAATTTTTATTTATTTAAATTTATATGAATATTAATTTAGATGGTGTATAATTTTTGTATGATTTTTAAGATTTAAAAATTTAACCTTTAAAAACTATTTGAATTGGATAAGAGTAAAATATGAGAAGATATATTTTATTAGATTTAAATTAAGATAAATCTTATATATTTGGAAAGATTTTGATAAATGTAAATTTTGAAAGTTTAAAATTTTTAAAAATTAAATAATTGATTTAATAAAGTTATTTGAAAATATCTTACGTGTTAATAATATAAGTTATCCACTTAAATATTCATATAAATAAATTTTATCTGATTTTTATGTATGTTATAATATAATATTATATATGATATGATTAACAAATCTTACAACCCAAATATTTTTTGGTCACCCTAATCAACGAGCTAATGATGCTTTTTATATCATTCGGTGATAAATTTAGGGTGGTGACTGATGGACATAATAATTTAAAATATAATATAAAAATAATATAAATTAAAATTTTAATAAAAAATATAAATTTGATAAAAATAAAAAAATATTTATTTTATATTTTTTATATTAATATAAAATTTAAAAAATTATTTTCATATAAAATATAATATAAATACATAAATTATATTTTCAGATAAACAAATATACAAATGGGAAATTGTTATAAGAGATGGATGCAAGTTTTAATGATGAAAACTTTGAGAGAAAAAGGACACTGAATTGCCATGATTGGATGGCATTTAGAGATGATCTTGTATAGTAAATAAATGAATATATGTCATTGTTCAATATATTTATGTTAGACTTAAAATAATTATAAATAGATAAATAATGGATTAAAATAAAAGATTTATTATTTATAATAAATCGAATAATATATAAATAATATTCTTTAAATATTTAATATTTAAATTTGTTTAAATTTTAATAAATAATAATTAATATTCAAATTTGTATTCAAATTTATTATTTATTTACATATATAAAACATATAAAATTTTATATTTACATAAGTTTTCAAACCTTAATAAATCATTTTATTTGTTATTAATTAATAGTAAATTTTGAATTTTAAAATAAATTTTTATTTATTTTATATTTTAACCAAAATTTTAAATAAACTAATATTTTGATTGATTCAAATTTTGATAATAATTTTAAATTTAAATAAATTAAGGTATTATAAATATTAAATATATTCGAATATAAATATTTAAAAATAATAGATATCTACCTGTATCATCCCTAAAGGTGTTGAACCCTTCGCATAAAAAAAAAAGTATGACCATATGTTTCAACAAAACAAAAAGCATGACTATAATTAGTACTAATAATTTATATATTTATTTAAATTCAGTTTAACCCGAAATAATTTTTTTAAGTCCTACTTAAGTTAAAAAATTAAATTTCAAACCTATTCATTAAATTAAAAAAATTTTTAAAAATAAAAAAACTAATTTTTTAAAAACAAAATATTAAAATAAAAATATATATTTATATAATTATAATATTTTAATTATATATAATTTATTCGAATCAAATAGAATGAAACTTAAATTTTAATTGTTTTATTTAAAATTTGATATAAATTTCAAACAAATTAAAAATTATAATTAAATTATTTAATAAACCTTAAATTTATTGAGTATTTATCATATCTACAAATAGCAACATTAAAAACCGAAACCCCAAAGACAGATGTGATTGAAACTTAGAGATAACGAATCTTAAAGATGTGTGGGACCCAACGTCGATATTGCCCGAGATTTCAGTTGTGGTTCTTGTTGTTGTAAGGAAGAGGAAAGATGCCTCCTTTTCGTTTTTTTCCCCCAAAAGTCCCCCAAAAAGGACAAGCTTTTACAGCCGTTAGATTCCTTTTCTGTTCCATAGAAAGAATCTTTCTCTCCCTCCACTAAATTCTTTCACCCAATTATTTATTTTTAATTCTCCACCTCTTTACAATTTTATTGGATCAACTCTCCTTTTTTAAAAATTAAATTAAGTAGATGCATCCTTCTGTTCTTTTTTTGTAATTTTCAATTTTATCTGAAACTTGCAGTATGGATTGGATTCACTCCGATTTCTCGCATCTCCATCGGTTCTGTCGGACGCTTGTTGTCAAAGAATTTAACTTTCTTAAATTAGGGTTTAGAATCTCAAATCTAATTCATACAATTATTTTTAAAAAATTATATTTAATAATTTTAAATTTTAAAATTTAATATTTATAACTTTTCATCTCAAATTACAATTTGACATTTATCATATACAAAAAAATTTTATTTATTTAATTTTTATGTTAAAAAATTTATGAAATATATTATTAAAATAATTTTATGTTGTTGTTATTGTCCTTCCATTTTATCAACTGCTAGTATTTTTTTTGTCAAAATCTTTTTTTATTAAAGATAAAATATTTATTAGTAATTTTTTAATTTATCCTAAATTTTACATGAAACTTTGAAAGGCAAAAAATTTTTTTAAGATGAGATTCATGAAATTTTTTATTGAAAATAATTAAATAAAAATTAAAATTAAAAATTAAAATTGATAAATTAAAAGATCTTATTACATAAATGAAGTGTATAAAATTTGATAAAATTTTTATCGTTAAATAAGTATTAAAAAATTTTAAAATATAAACAATATTTTTATTAATTTTTATATTAAATTTTATTAATTTATCGATTTTTATTTTTTATTAAAATATTTATTAAATCATTTTTTTAAAAATTTTTTTACAAATTTTATATAAATTTTATCCAAAAAAATAAAAAAATGAGTATTATAAAAATAATTTTTTGTTTTCTAGAGTAAACATTGTCACGAATTGTATGCTTGAAATTTCATCCAAACTTCCAAAAGTAGATTTGACTGTCGGCGAGTCTTTGAGACGATGATTAAAGTACATATGTGATCACGTTTTGCGCATTTGCTACGTTTGAGACACGCTTCCCATTTTTTTTTTCCAAAAAGGTGCACAAGTAACTGAAAAATCTTTTTGATCATCTTTGATTCAAAAATTATCACGAGTTTCATGTTGAAAACAAAACCATCAAATTTTTATTCTCTTTTTTTTTTTTTTTTTCCTTTAAGATGGAAAGAATTTCTTTGCAGAGAATACGGTTCCATTTTCTCAGAACTTCTCTAAACCAATTGGTAGCAATATCCGTTTCTTCGAGATCATCCATAGATTTTTTGATCGATTGATGGATACTGAAATCATTCTAAAAGTATACTACGTTTGCTCTTTTCTTTTCCTCTGAAAACATGCTATTATAAAATACAGCGGTGAAATCATTTTGGTTTTGGTAACATGTTATGAATTTTTCATAGTTCGTGGGTTTGAGATAATTTAGATGCGTAATATTTTTTAAAGCAAAATAAAAAATAAAGATTGAAGGATTAAAATTGAGGATATATTAATTGGCTTAATGAATAGTTTTTCCCTTATTGTTGTATGGTTAGCAAACTACATGTTGATCTTCGATATTCTAAATGAATGGTCAAAGAAAAGTAAGATTCTCTTAATTAATCCCAGCTTCTAATGAAAGTAATTATAGCAATGGAATTAAAAGACAGGCCATCGGAGCTAGAGAGAAAATATTTTGGTCAATTCAATAAAAAAAAAAGGATTAATTTAAAAGGGGAAGTGTGGAATTTACTCTTTTGATTGAGAGAGAAAAGAAAATAAAATAAAAAAAAGAATAGAAATAGTGCATGTTGAGGTGGGGATACTCTAAAAAATGAAAGAATCCAAGAAAAAAATGGCAACGGTGACCATTCAAAAACATTGTCCAATTCTTATCCGCATGACATGCTAACAAACACATGTTTCACACTGTTTTATTATCATCAAAGGAATATATATAATATTTAAAGATTATTATCGATAAAGATTGAATGCTTCACTTGTAAAATTTAGATTCGATTCTTATTGTTAGTATTTTTTTATAAATGATTTGTAAATCTAATATAAGTTTCGTTAAAATTTATCACATATCCTAACCCTAAAATGAAATAACCTTCTGTCAAAATTTTTTACCGAAAAATATGATTTTTAGTATAGAATCAATATAATTTTTGCAATTTAAGTGATGATTAATGGGAATTATTAGTTACTAGCTAGAAGACTTGGTTTTTTTTCAGTCAATAATGGTTTGGTAACAATATATTTGGACTTTGGAGAGTAGTCTTTGCTTCGATATAGAAAATTAATACAGGTAAGCAATTAAGTAGAGCTGCATGCCGGTAGTAATGGTCAATCATTTTTAACCCCAAGTCATTATGTGTTATAAATGCTTGTAGAGTAGATATTTGCTAAAATAATAATAATAATAATAAACTTTGCTATTTTTGGATTTTTTTATCACCCACCAAAGACTCGGGCAATTAAATATTTTTGTTGGGTTTCTTTTCATGAAGCCATGAAATATTTGCAACCAAGATTCACAATTTGGATCTACTTTCTTGTTTCTTCACTGTTGTATTTTTCCTTGTGGAATACAAATGGATGGTGGTTCCTTGCCCTCAAATCTACTCATGGAAGTAAAATTTTTTTTATTTTTTTTAATACAGGGTATTTTCATATTCTTTTTGGATATAATTTTTTTCTTGAGACACACTATCTTGCATAAGATTGTTGCATTAAAAATTCTATTTTTGATATATTCTTCATAAAGATAAAATCGTGATTGACAAAAGATATTCTCTTTTTTAGTAATTAGACAACTTAGGGGAGTGATATTAGAACTTATGGGAGCAAAACTCTTTAAAAAAAATCTCTTGCCACTTATTTTCTGCCGTTGATCCTGCGTTGGCGTAACTGATAATGGAAGGACTCCTAGTTGTTGAAAGAATCTATTTGATTGTATTTGTACAGCTTACATGATGCAGCATCAGAAGAAAGTTTTAATCTTTAGCATAAAATCTAGCTAGGCAATTGTGCTTTCATTCGCCAGTAAAAAGGAAAGATGGAAGTAATGAAGATGTGGGTGTGTCTCCAAAATTTTTCTACAAGATTCACTGAACCAGCCCTTTTCGCTTTCACTTTCAAAGAAAGTTACAAACCCCAACTAGAAAATTGAATCCAAAGAACAATTTGAGATACCTTATTTAAGGGGTTTTTTTCTTTAACAAGACACTCCCAAATTCCGCCATCGAAAACCAAAACCCCTTCTCCCCATCCCAAAGCATCTTTCACGTGATGACAAGTCTCATTATTTCATGGCGTTTTTGTGAGTGACCCTTCCTTCTTCATGAGGGTATCTCTTGTCCCCGTTATTATTATTATTATTGTTGTTGTCATTTAGGGTTTTTCAGTGTCTTTGTCTACTTTAAGTAGTTGTTGAGTGGCATTATGGTTCATACTTTGTCCTTGATAGAATTCCACTTACCACCCCTGGCCCTGGCCACTTAACATCATCATTTTTTTCATCTCTTTTTTCACATCTTAATGAACTTACCCCTGACTAATTAATTTCTACAGATTTCAACTCTATGAAAGAAAAGGAATATTGGGTTAATTGTTTTTTTCCATGATTAATCAACCCAATCTCAATTATATGCTTTGCAAGAAAATCAAAGAGGCATATGATAGTTGATTCCCTTATGTGTTACCATTCCCTTCCATTAACATTTGATGTCCTTTTCTTACTTTGCTATATGAGAATTTCTATGATTTGACTTGGAACCCTTATCTTGAATAGGGTGGTGAAAATTGAATTTAAATTAAATTCTGTCAAATGATTAATAGTAGTAATAATATTAGTGAGTGATTATTCTTTCCCACAGTGATACCATCACATTTGAAACCAAAACTCAATTTACTTCCCTCTCAAAAATTAAAAATTGGCCTTTTCAACACATAGATTCCTAATTGTAAGTGGTTATTTTCAAATAACTTTTCCTTAATTTTCCACCTAATCAAGTATAGGAACTTGGTAGTATTTTATGACTTAATTCTTCAAAATTCAATTATAAAATGATATAATGGCAAAGTGAAAGTTTTTCTTACCATGTTGTCTAATAAATCCTAAAACAAAAAGATTATCATTGCCATTTAATCTCATCAAAATCCAGCAAAGAAAAAAATTACTTTTCTTTTAATTTTATTAGCAAACTCTAAAAGTAATTTAAATGCATAAAAAATATTTGTTAATATGATAACCTCAAAGAATATTTTTAGATTGTTGGTTAACAATTTCTTTTATCAAAGCATCACTTAACAAACTCCATTGGAGTTGATGTGCTAGAGATGATCAAACTAGAGATCATGGGATTAAGTAATTAACTATAGGTTTTCAAAAAAGCTAGTTCAAAAAACAAAACAAAAAAATTTTTTTTTTTTCGAGCTTGGGCAAGACTCCAAAACAATCGACAGACAACGATATGCTATTTTGATGGGTTCTTATCCTTTGTGACTAAAACGAAAGGGGAATAATATAATGATGTCCACGTAATATTCTAAACATAATGTAGCAACTTGAAAATCAGGGGTGTCCTCAGTCCGCACACAAGTTTTAATTGTTGGTGTACATCTCCGAGGTGAGGGTTGTAATCTTGAAATCAAAGTAGTTAAAGGTAAAGGTAGAGAGTACTTCTTACGTTAGATTATGATGCTTAAGTTAGAGGTTGAAAAAAAAAACAAGAAAATATAAATAAAATGAAATAATAATACTTAAATATTTCTATTTATAAACGTATGATAAAAAGTATATGAGATAAAATAATGATATAATCAAATTGATGTAATATTGTATATATCAAGTCGGTTTAACATATCAAATCAATTCAAAAATTTAAAATATTCTTAACTATTTGCTAACTTCTCTAACGAGGAAGACGATCAAAATACCCCTAACACTAACATAAATAAATTTAGAGTTACGTACCAGCCATGCCAAACCAACGTGAAAACAATGCGTGTGAACTCAATTTGCACATCTCTACTCTCTCACCAAGCCTTATTAATGTTTCTAAGGTCGGTGGAAAAAGGATTCATACTTGGTTGTATGATAAACATGATTCAAGGCTCCCATTTCCCAACATTAAAACCAACCACTAAAGGAAAATGCAGATGCTAGAGCTTTAAGAGCCAGGCCGGTACAACAACTGAAACACTGGCATCGAAGTAGTAAGTCTTTGTTGCAGATTTCTTTTTCAAGTTCGGAAAGGGTAGGTTCTATACAAACACTTCTAACAGTCTAGCATTTTCAGCAATCATAATCGAACACGTAACGTATAAACTAATGAAATCAGTAATTTGTTCCAGATTATTACATTAATTGATCAACAATATTAATAACATCATTCAAGACACGCCAACACCGTAGGAGAGTTTATTGCCAAACCCATTTGATGATGTTAACTACACAGTAGTTCCGGTAATTGCTTAAAGCCCAGCAGTTGGATAGCACAAAGTAAAACAAATTTTGTTGCCAAAGTATCAAACAGGCTATGAAAGTTCTCTTGACCAGCTTGTTGGTCCCTGAAAGACCAGAATAAATAACAAACCAGATTTCTAGATAACCACTTCTCATCTTTCCACTTTCTACATGTGTAAAATTCCAAGTGGTGCCCCCCCTTTCCAGATCGTGTAAAGAAGGAAAATTAACCCCACCCCACCCAAATACCTTCCTTCCTCCTAACCCTACCCGCCCACCCAACTCAAAGGGAATAAAAAGGTCAACAAAAAGAAAACTTAGGAAAACCCAAACCAAGGAAAATGGTGTGGTAAAAAAAAATTCAAGTTTTTCGGTCCATGATATCTGCCCGTATGTTGAGAGAGACTTTGAAAACAGCAGAGGAGAGGCGACTGTACTTTTCGAGAAATGGAGTCTCATGCAAGAAAGGTAAAACTGATTTTTTTTAACATTCGTTGTTCCAAGAATTACACGTGCTTAGGTAACCATTTTGAGAAACAAGCCGAATACGACAAATTGTTGGGTTTCAGGTAAGCGTTTAGAGTTTGGATCCTTATCAACTACTGGATTGGGCCGAAGCCTGCCAATTTCATTATTAGACTGATTATCATGAAATCTGACATGATATAACTACCATCTTGAAATCTTAACTCATAATCTTATTTTAAATATTTCAATTGGATATATCCGATTTAAGTTGAAACTCCCGAAAATATCCGTGAAATCAGAACTCATCGCAAACAGGCATTGATTGACCAACCAGATCTTAAGGGTCTTTTTTTCCCTTAAATGTTTCCACTGAAATTTATTAATATATGATATTAATACTGCTCTCACTGAATACCATGTAAATTATGGAACTACCATATGCTAAAGAAATTATCCTTTGAATTAAATAAGTCGTATCAGAATTTTCACACCCTAAAACAAAATAATGTGTTTAATTAACATGATTAAACAAGTAATCCATTAATTCCAAGCACTAATGTTTCGATACTAGTGGATTTAAGCAAACTAAACAGATTAAATTATCAGGGAGATTCAATCTGCTAATTAACATGATGAATAAGTTGGTGTGTAATCACTTTTTGCTTATAAATATCAGGACTTACCATTATCAAGTCATATAACAGTCAAACATGTGTTATGTCCCACAGTTCAAGCTCAATATGGACTCGAACTTGTTATATGACTGGTTAATGCATGCCAAAAAATGGGTTTCTTGTTGGGTCTTGGTTTCCTCTTTAATTCTCGAGCGTAAGCTTTCAAATCTGAATGAGCTACTTTCATACAGGAAAAGCATTTTCGAATCTAGAGATCTTTCTATATATTTTAGTTCATGATTTATCCTTTTTGTCCCAATCGTATGTTGTCATCCTGAAAACTGATCTGTTTGGCATTAAGATCTTGCTCAAGGTTTATTGCTAAGGCTTCCTAAATACAATGACAATGCCACTTTGCATCTGTCACAATTCGCCAACATGTGCTTGACACATGTTCAAAGTACTCTCCAGATGATCAAAGGGGAAAGTTTCTCTGGATAACGTGGATAGCTCTTTCTCTGGCTGGATTAATTATGGGAATCACTCTGGTTTCATTATCGCCAAAGCATCAACGCCTGCTTTCCCTCTCTGCTAGGGAAACCCTTTCCAGAAACACCAATAACTGGGGTTATATATTACCATCCTTGTTGTCCGAACCAACTCAAGTGAGCATGAAAAAGCATGAAAAAGAAAGTATTCTAAAATAATCACAAGGAAAACTATCTGATCTGCTTTTTTAATCTTTTTTATTGTTTTTGTCACTAGAGCATCATTAATTAATTGGTTGTTATTATTTTTATTTATTTACAAAAAACTAACGTTTTTGCAAGACATAATTAAGGTGATGCATGTTTTTAATTAAGTCCCTTGAAATACATTAATGATAAAACCAGGGTGGCCCATTGTTTGCCTGCGGGCCTCATTTTGGGAATTGCTCATGGTTCAATGGTCCTATATATAATCGTCCATAATCGCCTTTGAAACTCATATTTTATATATGCGTCACAACTAGACTTAATTCAAGCTTTACGATGCATCTTTACATGGATAAATTGCTTTTGTAATCATTCTTTTGATGTTTATCGCAGCTATAAACATGAAATTTTGATGTTCATCGCAGCTATAAACATGAAAAATAATCTTTTAGGTTGCATTTGGTTCAAAAGAATCTATAAATATTTTTTTAGAATTTTAATTATAAGTATTTAATTCTCACATTTGATTTAAAATAATTCGATTATAGGAGAAAATGATAGATTCTTATCCATACCCAAAATTTTAGAATAAAAAATTCACATCTCTTTATAATATTCTAGGATTGTAGAGATAAAAGTTGTTTTATTTTTAAATTTTACTTGAATAAAAAATTATAAAATAATCGTTACTTTTTTTAAAAATATGTTTGAAGTGACTGGAACTTAGTTATGGGTTTTTGTTTAAAAAAATTTTTTATATTGCAATTGCATTTGATAGAAGAAATGTATTAAATAATCATTTTTTATTTTTATAAATAAATTATTTAAGATATTTTTATACAAAAAAATGCTTTAAATAATTTTTTTATATTTTAGGATTTAGGGTTAATATTTTATAAAATGATTTTTTAAGGTGTTTTTGTATAGAAAACATCTTAAATAATTATTTTTTATTTTTATAAAAAGATTATTTAAGACATTTTTGTACAACAAACTCCATAAATATCTTTTTATATTTTTACAAATAAATTATTTAAGGAGTATAGAAATGTTTTAAATAATCTCTTTATATTATAAAGGGGACTATCTAAAGCATTTCTAGACCAAAATCATCTTAAATAATTTCTTTTTATTTTTTTAAAAAAAATTATTTAAGAGGTTTTTGATCCAGAAAAACCTTAAATAAGGCCTTTTAACAAATATATCAACATTATTTAAGATATTTTTAGGTAAAAAATGCTTTAAATAATACCACATATTTTTTAAAAGGCATTATTTAAGCCATTTTTGGTTCAAAAATACTTTAAATAATCTCTTGATATTTTTTAACGGAGATTATTTAAGGTATTTTTATCCAAAAATACTTTAAATAATCTCTTTCTTTTTTTTAAAAGGACATTATTTAAAGCATTTCTAGACAAAAATTACCTTAAATAATACCATAAAAGTTTTAAAGGATATTATTTAAGGCTTTTTTGTCTAAAACTACATTAAATAATGCATTTTAAAAAATTAAAGGAGATTATTTATGACGTTTTTATCCAAAAACGCCTTTAATAATCTTCTTCATTTTTAAAAAAATATTGGAAAAAATAATCCTCAATATTTTTTATTGATAATATTTTATAAATAAAAATAACAATCATAAAAATATTTATTTTCTTTTACTGTTAAAGTCATAATTTATCATTTGAGTATTCATTATTAATAAAAGCTAATGAAAAGTTATCATCATATATCTTAATGAGATTATGATAATTATTTATGAATTAATATACGCGGATTCTCTCTAATTAAATGAGTGAATCTATATATGGAATGCCTTAAAAATAAAAATAAAACTTCGAATATCGTATTTTTTTTAGGATCACACTTTCTCTCAAAATTTATTATTTTACGAACCAAACACCCCCTTATTATACTATTGTAGCACAATGTATTCAGAACTAGCTTCATGATTCACGAAATTGCTTGGTTGAAGAGGCATTTGATTGGTGTTGATCAAATGAAGAATTGAAAAGGCTTAGAAAGCAAGTTGTATTTGAAATGTTTGACTACTCAGAGTAAAAAAAAAAAAAAAAGCTAGTAGTTACTCAAATAATTTGGTTTGCTTCTAAAAATACGTTTTTGTTATGGATGCATCTATATTCCAAACATTTTGTTATTGGTTTGAATCCATATTTCCAAGGTATGTTAAGGTTCAACCACCCTGACCTTGAAACAAGGAACCCAAATTTTTTCCAAGATGAAGAAAGGGAACGAGACAACATCAATTATATCTTTCTTCCTTGTAACATTTAGCGAAGAACAAAAAATGAACACGCAGGTGAATTCAGTCTTCGTACATTTTCAAAGGTTAGAAAATGTTGGCTAAATTCAAAGCTTACATTAGTTAGTTCTTATAATTATTTAAAAAATTAATATTTAATACATTTAAAATTTTAAGTCCCAACTTCTTTTTGTTGGTGTCAAGGTCTGAGGTGAAGAACAAAAACCCTATCATAAGAAAAGAAAATAAAAAGAACGGTTCAAAATAAATGTGGAAATTTTTTTTTTTTTTTTGCGTTTGTACCACGTTGCTCAAATTAGATATAAGTATAAAGGATATTGGAAGAAGAGAAATATAAGAGTATATGAATATAATGGGAATGGAATGATAGTAGGGTTTTATAAGATAAAATAGTGACGTAAACGAATTGGTGTAATTAGGAGTGTAATCGATTGAGTTTAAACTGATAAAGTATTAAGTTGGAGTTCGAGCTCTATTCGAAATTTAAGGCTCAAAACTCGATTCAAATTTGATTGAGTTTTATTTTTTTAGATCGAGTTTTATTTTTTTAACTTAAACTCGCTCAATTAGACTTGATTAATATGTAAAAATAAACTCGATTCTTATATTCGACAAAAGCTCAATTATTTATACTCGATCTTGAATTCAAGTTCGAGATATTTTATAAATTAAAATAATAAAAATATATTTAAATATAAAAATTTGATTAGATTTACGAGTAACTCAAGTAAGATATAAAAATACTTGAATTCGATTCAATCAATAAGTCAAATTACTTGAGCTTCAGTTCAACTCGATAATAATTGAACTAAATTTAAGTTTTATTTAAATCAAACTTAAATAATTTATTAATACTAATATATCATTTATATCTTTAGGTGTGACATTATATACATTAAGTTAATTCAAAGATTTAAAATACCTCTAATTATCTACTAATAACATTTAATAAAAAGAGTGATCAAAATATTTTTGAATCCAAAAGTACCCCTTCCACTTTATTCTTGGGCCACAAACTTTATTATGTTCGAATTTTTTTTTTTCTCATCTCTTAAGAATATGTCTTTCGATTCTTGATTTAGTGATAAAAAAATTAAAAAAAAAAAAAGATTTGGATTTGAATTAAACCTCTTTCTTTCCTTTTTTATGTAACAGAGTGTCCCCTTTCTTTGAAACAAAAAAAAAAAAAAAATTGTTGCACATAAATTATTCAAAAGAAAAAGATTTCATGCTGTTAACCTATACGCAGAGCTACTGCCTTTTACCCAACAACCAAAATTCTTGTGGTTAGTGTACTTGATTTTCACTTATTTTTTCAGGCCGCATTAATTAAAAAAGTTTCTATTTGTTTCCCTACTAAATAAGATTTTATCAGTACCTTTATCCAGGTGAAAGCCCCAAATCAGTCATTTCCTAATCAACCAAAAAGGGCAAAAATTTTCAGACAGGACACACGCAGAGAAAATGACTTGTCCATTAGGAAAACATCCGGGACATTCCAGTCATTTCAAAACACATTTACACTAATTCATAGACCAATCATCACCCAGCTCTCTCTCCCTCTGAGAATTCCCAAAATCACAAAAAAATGAAGGCTTTTTTTCTTTTTTCTCTGTGTTATATATAAATTTTTTATATTCTTATGATATAAAATATTAAAAATATATACATTTATATAATATTTTATATAAAAATTTTATGTCATAATTTATATTAATATTAAATATTAAAATTTATTATTTTAATTTTATTAAATATAGATATAATTATTATTAAAATTAAAAATTATACTATTTTTATAATTTATATTTATATCATATATTATATTATATTATTATATCATATTTTATATTAAAATATTTATTTAAAAAAAAACATAAAAAAGAAATTTTTTTTATTCCTTTATAAAGAAAAAAAAGATAGCTTTTTTAAACACAGAAAGGAAAGTAAAGTTTGCGGTGAGCGGAAAAAAAAGGAAAAAAAAGGCTACACAGTTTACAAGCTCTCTTCTCTGTTTCTTTCTAAAATTTGTCCTTAGAAAATCCTTCAAAAAAAAAAGAGAAGAAAAGAAAGAAGTTCAAGTGGGTAAAGACTTTCAGGGGCAAAAACCCATTTCTTCACCAGCCAAAACAGAAAAAAAGAAGAGAAACCCATCGACGGTTACTGTACTGCCACTTCACCCCACCACCATCACCGCCTAGCTCGACTCGAACTGGGTTTTCTCTGAAACTACGATATGATAATGTGAGAGTTTTGGATTTTGCCCTTTTTTTGTCTTTCTTTTTCCTGCCTGGGGTTTCTCTTTTAAAAGTTGGGCTTTGTTCGAGTAAAGAGAAATGGATCGATCAGAAATAACAGTGGGACCAGGGATGGACATGCCAATCATGCATGATAGCGATCGTTATGAATTGGTTAGAGACATCGGTTCAGGGAATTTCGGGGTGGCTAGGTTGATGAGAGATAAGCAGACTAATGAGCTTGTTGCTGTTAAGTATATCGAGAGAGGTGAGAAGGTTAGTGCCTTTTGTTCTTATTTTGAACACCAAAATTTTTCAAAATTTTTAGTGGTTTTTTTCCCAGTTTTTTTTTTTTTTTCCATGTTTTGGAATTAATCGCTTTATTTTGAATGGGTTTTAATTTGGTGAAGAGTTAGGTGGTTTGTTGCATGTTGCTTTTAGAATTTGAACTTTTTAGTTTATTGCTAGTTTTTGATGATCAACTTCTTTGATTTTTTTTTTTTTTTGTTTATTCTGTGTTAATCATTATTTGCTGTATTAGTGATTGAGAATTAATAGGTCTTTGAGATTGTCTTTGTTGAAGTTTAAAATTGCAGCTGAAAATGCAATTTATTCATTCTACATTAGATTTCCTACATAAATGGTTTTGAATTAGAAATCCGTTTGAGACACTATGTATGGAACTGGATATGCTATAGTGTGTAATTTTTCACTTGCAAAATGTGTCTATGAAGAATTTCTCAGTAAGATTTTGTGTTTTGTTTTCCTCTTTGTGTGTTGTGTGCAACAGATAGATGAAAATGTACAAAGGGAAATTATCAACCACAGGTCTCTACGGCATCGAAATATTGTCAGATTCAAAGAGGTTTGTTCCATCATTAAGATTTATTGTCTTTTCTCATCCTTGAGAAAGATTTTTAACTTGTGATCTTGGATGTGACATAGGTCATATTAACACCAACCCATCTGGCTATTGTGATGGAATATGCATCTGGAGGAGAGCTATTTGAGCGGATATGTAATACAGGCCGGTTCAATGAGGATGAGGTTCTTAACCAATAGATTCCCAAACTCCCCAACCGCTGCCCCTTTTTTTTTTTTTTTCTCCTGTTAATGCCCTGAAATTTTCCTTTATGTATCCTGGTATATTTTGCAGGCACGCTTTTTCTTTCAACAGCTTATATCTGGAGTCAGTTACTGTCATGCAATGGTGAGTGACTATAGTTTTTGTTCCTTTACTTGTCTGAAAGAGAATACAAGTTGACTCAGCTAGATCCCTTTTTCTGAATTCCTCTTTGAAGCAAGTATGCCATCGGGACTTGAAATTGGAGAACACATTATTGGATGGGAGTCCAGCTCCTCGTTTGAAGATTTGTGACTTCGGATATTCCAAGGTACAAGATGCCCTTTAGCATTTGCTTGTGCCATTGTAGAATTTGAATTTTTTTGTTCTGCTGCTTAGTAACTGAATAGTATTGATTAGTGCATCAAAAGATGTTTATAATGCATGCAACTTCTTCCATTCTAGTGAGGAGTCCCCCCTTTCTTTCCTTTTTTCCTTTTCCCCTCTCCTTTTCTCATTTCATTGTGTTTGATTTTCCATATGCATTTATGTTGACATATTATACTTTTTCCAGTCCTCAGTGCTGCATTCACAACCAAAATCGACAGTTGGAACTCCAGCTTATATAGCTCCTGAAGTGTTACTCAAGAAAGAATATGATGGAAAGGTAATATTGCTTCTTATTTGCCTGATTTAAACTTTCATATACTTGTGGGATGCAAGTTCTGTCCAACTAAGAATGTTGTGTTCTCAAGTCTCAACTAACAGGCTTCTGCTTTGTTCTTTCAAAGAACTATTCTAGCCTTTCTGTATGTAAATCTTTTTCCCATATTAAACCTTTCGTAGCAACATTAATCGCCTCTGTTGTCAGTTATTAATTCCTTGATCTCCTGTCTTACTTGAATTACTCTGGTGCTACATTGTTTTGCCAGTTTTGTGTTTTAAACTTCTTTGCCTAATAATTCAGAGAGACGACTAACTACCATCACGCCTTACTATATGTGGCTGATGATGAATGGTGCAAATCTCAGGGATTAGGCAATGTAAACTGCCAGGCACCATTTAAGAATAGTTTGGCTTGTGCTTTTCCTCGTCCTTGTTTTAGTGCATGTGTGATATATCTAATACTTCTGTGGAACATTCCTGTTCCACTAGGAGGCTACATCTTGTGTATAGTGAGCACTTCTGGCAGGTTAAGATTAGCTACTAGTGAGAAGACAATCTTTATGCATCCTGCCAGTTCTGACTGGTTAAGAGTACCATTATTAGTTTAGTTCTGTGGACTCTAACGGAAGATGTAAATATACTATACAGAAGGAAAGATGTTGAGTCGTCGTTAGTCTGGATTATTTCTGGTTTCTTTTGTACAGAAAAAAGAAGGAAAGATGTAGAATACTTTTTAAGTCTGAATCATCAATAGTTGCTCTTATGCAGATGGGATCAATGGATATGGATGGAATGGGATATGAGATGCAGATTAGAACTGTAATCTGGCAGGAATGTCATTTTCAACTTACTTGCTGGTGCTTCAGTTCTAGAAATTGAATCTCATAACAAATTATTTTGAGAAATGTTCGTATGGGTATATTGTACAATTTTTCCTGTGCTCAAGGTTTTACGGTTAATTTCCCAATCAAAATACTTCAATAAAGTATTAAGATATTGATTAGTATGAGAGCAAGGATATTACATTCACCCTAAGCATATGCAAAGACATATGTTTCTCTTAGTAAGTAATATACATGCTAAAATTTTATTTTCCAATTAAATGTCAGGTTGCGGATGTCTGGTCTTGTGGGGTAACCTTATATGTTATGTTGGTTGGAGCATATCCTTTTGAAGACCCTGAGGATACCAGGAACTTCCGCAAAACAATACATGTACATTCATTCCTCTCTTAATATTGAAAGTGGCAACTTCTTAAAACCTTGACTAATGTAATTGGTTGGTCCTTGCAGCGAATTTTAAATGTCCAGTACTCGATCCCTGATTATGTCCATGTATCTCCTGAGTGCCGTCATCTCATCTCAATGATTTTTGTGGCTGACCCAGCGAAGGTTAGTTCTCGTTTTGTTGAGACCTTGACTTAATATTCATGCCTCTATGATATTTCATGATTGTGCTACTATGCCTAACAAGTCACCAACACCATCTATCAATGGTTCATTTTTTATTTCTCAAGTAACAATGGTACCTGGAATATCATAGAAGTTAATTCATATAAGTTACAACTTCATTTTCCCATGGTACTTAATTCATAGATTCTAAGTATATAATCTTGATTTGATTTTTATTGCAACAGAGGATATCCATTCCTGAAATTAGGAATCATGAGTGGTTTTTAAAGAACCTACCAGCGGATCTCATGGACGATAATAGAATGAACAACCAGTTCGAAGAACCTGACCAACCTATGCAAAGTGTTGACAAAATCATGCAGATCATTGCTGAAGCCACTATCCCTGCAGCGAATACAATAACTCTCAATCATTATTTGCCCAGTAACCTGGATATTGATGATGATATGGAGGAGGACCTCGACAGTGATCCTGAACTAGACATCGATAGTAGTGGTGAGGTAATATATGCAATGTGATTCTGATAGTGCCTGTGTGCTGAGAAGGTTGGTCAACCAATGTTCATCGAAGTTTATCCTTGGAACTTTGGGTGAGAAAGGACAGAGGAGGCTATCGGTTTCGTGGAAGTGGGTATGGGTTAAGGATTTCTCTCTGTCAGCGTGAATCCAGCATTTTATTGCTATTGCCTTTCAAAGTGAAGTGGCATTATGTACTGCTCTGTAGTTTTGTGCCACATGAAGTGTTGACCTTGTCTTTAACTGCAACGGTGACTCCTTGTCTCCATTTCTAGAAAGTTTGTTATAGACTTACAGTACATGAGATGATCCTTTAGATCCAATCTAAAAGAGCTTTGCCGTCGAGTACCCTCTAACCATTGGTTAAAGATGCAATTTGTTAAAGATGAAGACTGCAACAGCAATCTTCTACTTGCTCTGGAGACCTTAAAAAATGAAAGCTTTTTTATTTTTTAATAACAATTGCACTTCTCCAACCACCTGTAAAAAAACAATTGATTAGGCCAAAAAACAAGGAAGCTGCTGGCTGGTAACAAGATTGTGTTTTTGACTCTATTATTATCAGTTATGCACAATAAATATGAAAAGTGTAGCAATCAGCTTACTTTTAGAAGGGAAAAGAAAAAGAATATGTCATGGAAACAAGGGCCGGTAGAGATGCCCTGTACATTCTGGATAACCCAGCATTATATTAAGATTTTGAAGTGCTTGACCTGAAGCTCCCTTCACAAGATTATCAATCTGCGGACACCAGATTTTAAGAGCTCAGAATACAAAGAGACAATAAAACGTAGGAAACTCGTGCATATGCTAAAGGTTAATACGCACAAATGATATTATTATTGCCCTTCCAGGTATTCGATCAGGAAAGATATTCATAAAACAATAGTTGGAACCTCGAACATTATGAGTACAGGGCACAACTCCCTTGCCTAACAACTTTACAAATTCTTCATCCTGAAAAAGAAAAAGGTGAAACAAATATTTAGGACCCAAACAACACAAAGAAGAACAAACAGGAGTGTAGCAGGTATTGCAATCACAAGTCCATGCACAAACTATAGCCATTTAGAAACCTGAAACAAGGTTAGATGCACCTGACAAATAAAGCAAAGTATAAAACCAATCATGTTAGATAAGATATACCTCATAATATTTTCTTAATTGCGGGTATAAATCCTCAATTGTCACTCCTTGAGACATTTCTACATATATTGTTGATTGCATTCCGTGGGTCTGGTATGACAATTAAGAAAAAGAGTCGCATGTTCTAATTCTTTTGAAAGGAAAGACGATACATAGATGTTAAACACTAAGTGCAGTTGTCACGGGTTAAGACTTAAGCTCTGAACCCGTGACAAGTGGTATCAGAGTCAACTTTAACCGTTCGATTCACGTCAAGCACTTCGAGGGAGGTAGGTAGAGTGACCAGCCTCCGTGACGAGGACGTTACGAAATTGGGTACAGGAAAATGTCATGGACTTAAGGGAGAGTCCTGAATCCCACATCAAACATAATAGGAGGGTTACTGGGGTATAAAAGGATTCACACTACCTCCACCTTGTGAGGCGTCTTTTGTGGAACAAAACCGTGAGGTCAGAGGGGCCATAACGGATAATATCTCACAAGAGTGTGAACCGTGGTAGGAAGGTTGATCTGGGACGTCGGAAGGGTAAATGCCCGGGTCTCGGAATCGTGCGAGTTCGAAGCTTAAGTCTCGACCCGTGACACAGTTTATTACGGATCTTACCATTGGCATTAGGTGTGGTGTGAAACAAACGGTTATTTTTTAATTTGCAGCATCAGATAATCCCTCCATCTACCTTATTACAAGATGAAGACAACTAAGTAGATCCCAAAATCAAGATGCATAAGTTTCCACATACTCATCATGGCGATGTCTTGTAACGCCATAAGAATATATGCCTTCAGCTATTTCAGAGTATAAACTAACTTCCTTGGCTCCACGTCCTGAAAAAATAACCTAGATCAGAAAACCCATAAAGAAATGCAGCAAGATATAGAACCTGTTAAAACATTGGCTCCTCAAGCCAATAAACGTGTGACATGAAACAACTTAAAACACAAGATAATGGACATAAACCTTTATCAAGGGAACAAGGGGAAGCTGAATTGACGTTGGATAACAACCAGGATTAGCAACTAGGCGTGCAGTTTTTACTTCCTCCCTTAAAATCTCTGTCAAGCCATGTACAGCTTCTTTCCGGATTAAGGTGAAAACTAACCATCTACATAAAAGAATAACATTGGGGAAAGAAAAAAACGAAACTTTCGAGGATGGAAATGCCAAAAACCATATCATATGGCACCCATTCTTGAAGAATAAATAATAAAACTATCCAAAATTACAAACCGTGTAAAGGATAGAAAAATTACTGACAAATAAAAAACTGCTTGGTACAACAACAAAATTAACCAGAGCACATTCTCATCAACAAGCTCCAGTGAACTGTAGGAAATCTGAGGTGATAAACAGAAATCTTTGCACTGGAACTTGCAGTCATGTATAAGGAGTATGTACAGTAACCTTTGTATATGGTAAAAAGTAAAGGATTTATCTTTATTTATTAAATAATAAAAAAAGACCTGCAAGTCTGGAGCGCTACGTGGTTGACCATACCATTCCTCATATTCAGCAATATCTCTCAGCCGAAAGCCCTGAAAATTATTCATAATACATTACATGAGCAGAGAACCTTACATCGGGCATGTAAACAGATCTCTAAAAGAATGGAAACATAAGTGAATTGAAAGCTTACTGCAGAAAGATCAACAATCATCAAATGGCGGGGGAGGCCTTTGATGATTTCCTAAAAGGTATTAAAATAAACAAAATTTATTATGATAATTGACAAGAATGACTCTATTTTAAAGTAGAGAAGATACACTGACAGGTAATGAAAGCACAGAGCACCTGTGTAGTTCCACGAGGCAAACAACAAAACACAGCATCCACATTGGAAAAGTCTGCATTCTTAACTGAAACCATAGTTGGTAGATCCTCAAAAAGAAATGGACTCAATTATTATCTGAAAGTAACATAACAATTACATACTTGACCAGCCTCAGATAATAGGCACAACCGCTACTTCAGCATTTACAATCAACTATTATTATGATAACAGAATTCATTCATGCCCCAAAACCAAAGTTCATTTTTGGAAAATTGAAAGAGTTCTTGCGTACTTGTGTTATTAGATGAGGAAACACTGACCCCATAGATTGGCCAGCTTTTCTGTCAGCAGTCATCAGCGTAATGCCAAGTATGGATGGTTTGCTAGGAGCCGAACAATTTGTGAGAAAAAGAAAAAATAAAAGATAGAATCAATGACACACTTAATATAAATATATATAAAAAAAGTTTCAAACCTCAGCTCCAGTCTAACCACTAGCACCAAAGAGACCAATGCGAACTTCCTTTTTCTTTTCTGAAGATTGCATACAGTTTGTTGATAAGGCTGAGGCTCCTCCTACATAAAACATTACTCTTTCATTTCGATTCTTCACTTCTGAAATCTTCACTTCATCCTGAAATTTTGAACACCCAAAGTTAAATTTTGGAAAAAGAAGATATCCTCAAACTAAGAACTTTGATTTTGCTTCTTTTCTAGCATTTTATGCGGAAACGAGCAGAGGGCTTTGCATTGAAAACTGTTGGCAATAATAATTCAGATATTTGTTTAAAATTTGTTATATATTATTTGATGGATAAGAAAACTTATAGAAAAAAAATTTTTAATACGTAAATTTGATTTGTAAGAAAATAAATTTTTAATAGGTAAGTTTATATAGTTATAAATAATTGAAGTCTTTACAAAGTTAAGTATGAAAAAAAATTAAGAGTTATAGGATTTTATAGGTAGACACTCCATACTACTAAAAATTTATATCTTATAGGTGTATATGTTTATTTGTGAGTGGATTAAAGAAGACTAAGAAAGTCCACATAAGTATGATGTATGGGTCCACGTAGGTATGATGTATGAGTGCATAAACGTATGTGTTTGGTTATATTGAAATGGTGAACATGGGTGTGTATTAGTTTAGATTGAGAATACTTCATAGTACTAAAAGAGATTGAGAGGGTCGATTGGTATTGATTGTTGAGTGGTTAATATGTTTTTATATATGTTTGTAATTCTCTACAACTAATGAATTTTATTTTTCATCCATAAACGTAGTTTAGTTGAATCGAATCACGTTAAATTATTACCTCTTATGTGATTGATTGATTATTTGATGTCACTTTCACTAATGTGATTAGATTAAGGCCCTTTAGCTTAACAAGTGGTATGTAGATAGTAAAATCTGATAACAAGTGATATCAAAGCTGTATGGATCTCTAACAAGTGATATAAGAGCTAAAAGTTCAAAATGTGAGAAGAACTGAAGGTTCGAGCCATAGGAAGAGGCAAGCAACGTGGAACTCAATTCAAAAAAAAGAATTCGAATAAGTTTTGAGAATTAAGAGTTGGTTTACGTGAAACGTAAAGACACACAAGAAAAAATGATTGTGAGACACACAAGAAAAAATGATTGTGAGACTTTTATTACAGGTAGAGTCAAATATGTTTTGCATGAAGACAAATGAAGACAAATGACTTGATGTAATTTGAGTTAAGGTGAAGATTGTTGGAAATAATGACTCAAATTTCATAAGAGATTTGTTAGATATTATTTAATGGACAATAAGACTTGTAGAAGAAGAATTTTAAAAGAAAATAGATTCTTAATAGGTAAGTTTGACTTATAAAAAAATAATTTAAAAAAATATATTTTTAATAGGTAAGTTTGTATGGTTATAAATAGGTGAAATTTCTACAAGGTTAGGTATGAGAAAAATATATAAGAGAGTTATAGAGTTTTATGAGTAGACATCTCATAAGATTACTGAAATTTATGTTTTATGGGGTGTGTATGTTTATTTGTGAGTGGATTAGAAGAAATTGAGAAGATCCACGTAGGTATAATGTATAAGTGCATATGGGTATATGTTTATTTAGATTAAAAATATTTCATAGGACTAGAAGAGATTGAGAGAGTTTATTGGTATTAATTATTGAGTGGTTGATATATTTTAATATATGTTTGTAATTTTTTACAACTAATAAATTTTATTTTTCATCCGTGGACGTAAAATAGTTGGATCAAATCATATTAAATTATTATTTTTTATGTGATTGATTGATTATTTAATTTTACTTTCATTGATGTGATTAAATTAAAACCTTTTGGCTTAACAAAAATAAACCTTCCATAAATATCCTTGATTAAAAAAAGTAAACTGAAAGTTGCATTTCTCATTTTCTAATCATATTCCGCATCCCAAATTCAAAAGCAGAAAAAAAGTGCTTATGTATGAATTATATAGGAGATTAAACACTTACTACCCATTCTAAGATAAGGGTTTGTCGGAAAGAATAAATAAAAGGTGGCTGTGAAATTATTCCAAGTGAAAAAGGATGAAAAAGATGATGCTTGAATTACTGGAGAACCGAAATCAATTCCCTAAACCCAAGAATCTGAGAAAGGGTTTTGTCTTGTTTTGTTACTTTATATTGAGGGTTGATGCCAGAAGCAGAAATTCAGAAGGGAGACGGTGAAAAATTAAGACAACCCTAATATAAAGTTATTTATAAAGTTATTTAGATAAAATTTGTAAAAATTTTTTTAAAAAATAATTTGTAAAAAATTTTAATAAAAAATTTAAATTAATTGATTAATAGAATTTAATGAAAATATTAATAATATATAAAAAATTATTTATATTTTAAATTTAATCTATATTTATTTTTATTAATATGTTGTTTATAATAGATATTTATTCAATAATTAAAATTTTATTAATATTTTTATTAAAAATATTTATCTAAAAAAATATATAAATTTATTAAAATTTTTTCAAAATTTACACATTTAATTTATATAATAAAATTTTTTAATCTATCAATTTTTATTTTTATTTTAATTTAATTATTTTTAATTAAAAAATTTATAAATTTTACCTAACAAATTTTATCTGAATTTTTTTAAGAAAAAAATAATAAAAAATAACAAAAAAAGCAGAGAGAGAGTGTGTGTGTGAGAGAGAGATGTGATTAAATAATAAGAGGTTAGGGTGATTAAATAAATAAATAAATAACTTTAAAATGGTAAAAATAAAAATAAAATTCATGCGTTGCATTCACTTAGACTGAGAGTGGAAATGTTGAGGGTTGGGACAGGCATCAATGGCAGCGACGAAAATAGCAACAAAAATCTTCTCAGGAAACCTTTCCGCTGCGAGAGGTAGCCAAACCGCTATGACCAACAACAAGAAGGAATACTTTTTCTTGATCAGAAAGAGATGCCATGGATTCCCCTAATGGCTAGATGTAATCAGAAATCGATGTCAGATTGTTCACTTGCCGTGGATCAACCCGACCCTGCCAGGTCTATGGCGGTGACATTGTGACCAGCTGATTTTAGCATTGGCACCAGCTAGTGCCATGACCAAACACCATGGCAAGACCAAGACCCATATACTAGCACAAAGTGCTTTGGTGGCTATGATGAAGTTCCAATTAGTGCCATGGAAGGAAGGTTATAAACCGGAAGTGAAACCCAAGATCATGAGCTTCTGCTCCTGTTCCATGTTTCTAGGTTGGGTACTGGACAAAGCTCATCAAAATTGGATAGATTTTACAAACTTTCAAGGAAGTGTTTTGTCTTTTGACTGAAAGGGCTTTCATTATTGTCGATCATAGTGGTTCATACTAGAAATATTAACCACACCATGTGTTCAAAGTTTCTCCTCAGCAATACAGAATGAACTTATTAATTATTATTACTAATTTACACGCTAATGCCCCCATTTTATTATATCACTGATAGTGCTTCTACGCGGTCTGCCAAATTTGATATCCTGAAGTGGTAGATTTGGATGTTTTCGACATCGAGCTTCCTGAAATTACTGCCCTTCCGAGTGATCAAAAACTTTCCCCAATTGTATGGCCTGTATCTGGGGGGATTTGTCTCACTTGTCAGCTCCTCCAAGGGCTGCACCATGGTGTAATGAGCCGGGTGGAAGAAGAATGGAATCGAAAACCTTTCCCTCTCGGAATTCACCGTGACCCTGTGCTCCACACTCTCATAAGTTTCATTGCTCCAAACCTGTACGCAAAATGATTGATCAGCCACAACTAATTCCCATATTACTATTGAATACATATTTAGTTACTGTTCTAAAAGGACCATTTACAAGCATCACTTAACGATACCTGAAAAATGTCACCAATATTAATGATAAAAGCATCTGCCGTAGGCTTAACACGGACCCATTCTCCATCTGATTTTCGCTTCACTTCCAATCCTCCTACATCATCTTGAGCAAGAATGGTCAGGGCACCAGAGTCCTTGTGTCGGCCAAGGCCTAGAACTAGGTCAGGAGCAGGGCAAGGTGCATAGCGGTTAAGCCTGAGGTAGCTGGTTTGGTCCTTGAAGAAGTCATGGAATCTATCTGCTGGCAAGCCTAGGCTTAAGGCAATAAGTTCCATCAACTTGGAACATAATTTTTCTAGTTCCTTTGCATATTCTTCACATGCTTCTCTGTGTTAAAATTCCAAAATTCATTACAGTTTAACAGTTGAAATGTCACAAATTCTAAAACCCCCAAACAATTCAAACTTCCTAGGTAGAAAGTTGGTCAATCTAATGAAAAATAAACAATATAATGAATATTTCAATTGAGAAAAGGGTTCATTTTTTTTTTTTAAATTACCTTAGTTCAGGAGGATACTCGGGGCATTGATTATGCCACTCAACTACTTCCTTGTCATCAGGGCGTCTTGAAGCTGGGACTATAGTAGGATTTTGGACTGTAAAATCAAACACCTCTCTCCAATCTCTAACATTCTTGGTATGCTCAGCGTCATAATAACCTAAAACCTTCCCTTCATCTTTCCTGATCTTCACCTTCTCCTCCAAAGGTTGAGCAAAGAATTTCCTGGATACTTTCTCAAGTTTCTGACGTTGCTCCAATGGTACTCCATGATTGATCACTTGGAAAAATCCCCAGTCCTTGCATGCGTTACCGATCTCAGAGACAAGGCTGTCGAGGCTGTCAGATACAGCATCAGGTGAATTCAACACTGAAAGATCAATTAAGGGTATTACTTCAGCTTCAATGATCGAGAGTTTAGGCCTGTGTTCGATGTCTTGGATGAAAGCGGGATCGACTTCTCCCATTGTATTTGCTTGTTAATAACAGTTCAACGGAAGAAGGTAAATGAATTGGTTTTGTCTGTGAGAAATGACAGACAGAGGAATGGTTTTTGAAGTAAAAGGTTGGCGTTTAACCGAGATTGAACCTGGACAGTTTTTGATGAAAAATGAGGGTAAAACTAACTACTAACTAGGCAAAGATAAGATTGGCAGAACTTTGTTTTGGAAGATTGTGACCTGTGACGTTTGTGCTTGCATAGTTGCAAGGCCAATTTGGTTGGACGTTTTGGCCAAAGGAGAAAATTGTTAATCTCGGGCAATTATTAGCGGAATAGGGTTTTTTTTTTTTTTTTTTTTTATAAAAAAATTTAAATAATTAGGTAAATAAAGTTGGTTTGATAAATCAGTTATACATAGATAGTGTAATTTTTAATTTTACGAATGAAATTAAAAGACTGAAATATATTTCACCCTTCTTCTTTTTTTCATATCTCAATATAGATGTTAATCCGAGTTATTTTTGTTCATCCTGGAGGCTGCATCACTGCTTTGATTTATCTTGAACAAGCCGTAAAATGCTGCGTGATCCACTCCACCATTTGTCTCAGTTCATTTCCAAAGTAAATTCATCAAATCATGTTTCCAATAAAACTTGCAAATGGACTGTAGGACAGAGTTTCATTAGGACTTCAATGTAAGTCGATAAAATTCCCAGGATAGACCTACATCAGGTTGGAGCAACAATTTACCCCTGGATTCTTATCCTTATTGGCAGGATCTACATGTTTTTATAGGTCATTTGCGTGGGTATATAAGTTTAGATCCTTCTCTAAAGAGGAAGATGAATTGGCGAGAAGAAACCCATAAATGAAAGGATTAAGAATCCTTCCAAAATCCCTCATAAAATGACATCAATTCATGAAATTATATGAAAACAATCCACCATGCTCCAGCAGTATTTCTGATTCAATTTAAGACTTACATAGTCTTCTAGCTAAAACAGATCAACGCATATTTCCATATGATACAAAAGCCTGTTTATTATATCATGACAATTTCGAGCTGAAATGAAAACAAGTATTAGCAGTACTATTTTTGAAGCAAGCTTATACTGCAACAATTACTCAGACGCCTTAAAATGATCAATTTGAACGTTTTCAGCATCAAGTTTCTTGTAGTTACTGCCGGTTCTATTAACATAATACTTGCCCCAGTTATATTCTTTGTATTTTGCTGGATTTTGCTCATTCAGTAGCTCCTCTAGAGGCTTCACTGTGACATAGTGGGAAGGGAAGAAGAAGAATGGAATAGAAAATCTTTCCCTTTCAGAATTCACCACCACTCTGTGCTCTGCACTCACGTAAAGATCATTACTCCAAACCTGCAAAACACCTTCTCTTTTACAATATGCTCTTTGCTGTAGTTATGGTTTTTCTTAATACTTGAAACTGCATGGATTTGAAACTGATCACTGGAACTAAGAGTCCAGTTCTCTACCAACAGACCATGAGCTTGTTGGCTTTGATGTAGTTATAGTTAAAAACATAAGGAACTAAGGAACGTGCCTTACGACAAAAACCATGGTTACCTGAAGAGAATCAGCAATATTAATGATGTAGGCATTTGGGATTGGTTTGACAGGAATCCATTCCCCATCTGATTGCCTCTTAATTTGTAACCCTCCAACATCATCCTGAGCAAGGACAGTTAAGGCACCACCATCCCTATGTCGACCAACGCCAAGCGCCAGCTCAGGGGAAGGGCAAGGAGGATAGTAATTAATCCTCAACATACCAGTCTGGTGTTTAAAGTAGTCACTTAACCGATTAGCAGGCAAATCTAAGCTTAGAGAAATGAGTTCTAACAACTTGAAAGCCAGTTTTTCCACCTCTCTAGAATACTCCTGGCATGTCTCCCTACACACAGAAACGATTGCATAAAATAAGTGCAAAAGCCAAACTAATTAAACGATTACAGATATATGATTTGTTTTTTTATCTTCTTCATAGTTTTTGGGTTTTCTGGTGCCCTGGGAGCCGGGTTATGTCAAAACTGAACTCATTCTTGTCAAACATATAACATGACCAAAATCCCAATCTGAGCTTAATTCAAGAAAATGTTCATGTGAAAACTATAATTATCATAGGGTTTTCTCATCTCTGAAATTCTATCAAAGACAAATAAATTTGCATACTTTGAGCAAAATTTAAACTCTTCCTTTTGAAGGTAAGTTTCTTTACCTAAACTCAGGGGGATACTCAGGCCACTTGTTAGAGTACGTTCTTATTTCCTCATCATCAGGCTCTGGCGATGCTGGGAGCAGGGTCGGGTCCTGGATCAACATATCAAAAACCTCCTTCCAGTCTCTGACATTCTTAGTATGCTCCTTGTCATGGTACCCCGTAAAATTCAATTCGTCTCGTTTGGACTTTCTCTTTTCCTCTATGGGCAGATCAAAGAACGATTTAGCCACCTTCTCAACCCTGCGGCGTAATTCCAAGGGCACCCCATGATTGATCACTTGAAAAAATCCCCAGTTTTTGCATGCATTTCCAATCTCTGAAGCAAGTTGTTTGGTTTCTCCAGTGTCAAAAACCGACAGGTCGATTACTGGGATTTCCTCCACTTCGATTGCACTTAATTTCGGCCTGTGTTCCGGTTCCTGGACAAAAACTGGGTCAATCTCTCCCATGGTGAATCCTTCTCGGTGTGGTAGTTGGATAGTCGACGTTATACTTGTAGTCTACCTTCGGAACAAAAGCCACGGAACATAGTTTCATCTTGGCTCGTTTTATATACATTGAACATAGACAATTTTCGTCCATAAACAAAATTTGGTTGGTGGTAGGTAATTAGTGTCTATCATTTACTCAAATTTTAATAGCCCTTCTTTTGAAAAAATTGTTCTATGAGTATTAAATTCAAACCGTGTTATCATGTATCTTAATCTTATAATACAACGTGACCGTAATAAAATTTTTATTTAGCCTTAAGAAGATTTAAATTTGACTTTTTCTTTTAAGTTGGAAGGGTTTTGGACTTTGTCTATTTTTTTTTTTTTAAATTGATTCAAACAGATTTATCTATATTGAATCTAACAAATTTATGAAAATTTATCTTCCGCAACCTTCCAACAAATACAAATCTAGGCAAAAAAAAACCTCTTTTTGCCGCTCATTAAACCTGTATGTTCAGTATAGTTTACAAGCTTGGGCGTTTAGCAAAGATAGATCTTCCTGATATTTCCAGTTCGATTTTCCAGAATGCTAAACATAGAATCAATACCAAGAAAATTTCCGAAACCTCATGAATCTAAACCTCTCAATCCTTAAAAAGGATACCGTATTTGAATTTCTTTTGATCATTTAGTGGAAATTGAGTGTTCAACATTCCAGACAGTCATTTAACACAGAAATCTACACAAAAGAAACTAATTTACCGGCTGGTTAAAAATGAGTTCAGTTTCAATGGTGTAGCATAAAACGTTTGAAGTAAGACTGGAGTTAAAAACTCATCTAAACTGCAACTACTTGCATAGAAACTAACAAGACATGTAGAGAATTTGAGTTTTCAAGCAGCTCGCATTGAAGTTGAAAGGACTACATAAGATAAATATTGGAGTCCATCCTGGATTTTGCTCACTGCAGTGGTCTGATCACTGCAGAGATGTTCAGAGAAGGAATTAGCTTTCTCCAGGATTGATGCCCGTGGAAGTGCTTCATGTGAATCTGCAGCAGCACTCTTAATGGCAGCTTGATAGGCTTCGGCTACATCAGAAATGCCTGAAGAGCACATCAAAGATAATAACCTTAGCTATCTGTTCTCACATGTTAAATGCAAACATACAAGTATGTAACTGATCTAAGAAGAGAACAAGGTATATGCTCCAAAAGGGAGGGGAGTGGGGTGTAAAAGAAATGAGTGCAAGGAAAGTAACCTGAGACAAAGCTGCTGCATACGGCTTCCACAAATCCAGTCATTGATTGTGCCTTTACTCTGATTAATTTAGCCTTTTCAATGGAATCCTCAGGCCACTTGATATTCATCATATCGCCATCAAGATCTTCATCTTGAACTTTGTTGGCACTAGGTATGACAGATTTACCCAGCATCAAGAGTTGAGACACCGCAAAACAACACATTTCTGAAAGCCTCTGCATAGACATGCATAGTCCTTCTAAATTCAGCGAGGTACACAATAAAGATCATATCTAAAAATATTGTCAATATGTTTGAAGGAATTAAAAAAAAAAAAATCTCAATACATGACCCCCCCTCTGAGTGCAGCGACTCTAGCCTTCCAGTGGTTCTTCGAATTATATCATTAGCAGCTAATCCTGCAAATGCATTTGTGAACCTGAAAATACTGTGGATTGTTAAAACCAGCACAGAATCTATTACAAATAATACTATGCTTATCAGAAAAAACTACAAATAACAGTTTATAACACTATAAAATGTGTTAACTACGGAAAATGAGTTATATCTCTATTGCTGCATATCCCATTGAGTTCATACTGGATCTAGAAACCCTACATACTTGCAACCGTACATATAATTTAAACAATGTTAGGCAAAAATCCATTTTGTGTATTTCGAAGCATGTGTAAAATTAAATTTGAAAGGACGAAAACAGAGTAGTTCTCAAGAGGAGGCTACTGAGCATATGGAAGCAAACAAAATCAACTCAGTTAAAGGAAATTCCATGATAACTAGAACTGGATGAGCTCCAGAACAAAAGCCCAAATAGAAGATACCTATAAGTATTGCAGACAATCAGAGAACCATTTTATATAGCCAGTAATACCTTGGTGCAGAAATTTTCTGAGCTAAGGTAAATGAAAAGAAACTGTCTTTAGCAAATTACCCAACAGCCATATCAGCGGCCTTGCTCACGCTTGAATCATGTAAAATTTCCATCTCATCATGACTGCCATCAGTTCCAGTCTCTATTGTGCTTCCTTTGGCTGACTCTGGACCATTTCCATCCATTTCCAAATCTAAACTGACAATTTGCTGGATCAGTTTAAGCTTTCTCACATACACAGATTTCTGTTCTGACGGTAACTTTTTTTTTCTTCGAGTAAATAGAAGGGCATAATGGCTGGACAACGCTTCCAGTTCCTGACAGAATTATAGTTCAGCAATTCCAAAGGTATAATCATTTCAATCATCAAATTTCAACTTCGAGGATAAGAAGTTAACCTCCAACTGCTCTGGACCTCCATATATGTAGAAGCATCGCTCAAAACTAACTTCCTCAAATACCTGATCCTCATCAGATGATTGTTCAGTGCCATTAGGGTTCTTTTCAACTTCTATACCAGTTTCAGTGATTAGTATATCCACAGTCTCCTTTCCCACATATTCAAGCACTTGCATTCCCTTTGCTGTAAAAGCTTTTCCAGTCTGCAAAACAAAGATGAGAAATAAGAGATCATCACAAAAATACTAAGCAGGATTAGAAGGCCTGCACAAACCTCAATTAATGATGGTGCAACTGAACCAGTGGGTAAGTCTCCATGCTGAATGGAATCCACAATGTTTGCAGCAGAATGCTCAAGCCTAGAGAATAAAAGAGAGAAAAACTTAATAGTGGAAAATTGTTTCAAGAGTATTCATCCTTAGAGTTCCATGACAACAATTGTAGAATGGTGTTACATCAGGAGAAAATAGAGGAAATTATACAATGATAGAACCCTGAACCCATTGATTTAGAAATTAAAAATATTCACATTGAATGACTAAAGAAAATTTTGAAGATGCATTGCAATTAACAAGCATCAATTCATTCGTTTTTCACTTTTTGCTAATTAGCTCCTGGGAATCAACTAATTATTTCAAAACCAAAGTCTCTCTAGCTTGAAATTTGAACAATCAATCTTTTGCTCAGGTGCAATTAATAACAATTGGCAAGGACAATGTGTCATTGAAATGCAATGAAACATACTTCTGAACAAGATTGGAACCCCCTTTCCATGCACTCCCAAGTACCTGCCATGCACCAGAAGCCAAATTCTCCATAGAATTGTCAAAAACCTTCAAGCCCTGCAAACATTGGAAGTAGGACATAACATATCAAAAACCAAATATTGATTCTGATCCATCATAATGATATGATATGACTGCCAGTGCATGCTGGTGTGTCTGCATAAATAAAGCACATAGATTCAAACACAGACAAAAACGCCAAACTTGCTGGATTACTGTTCCAGATTTGCGCATCAAGTACTAGTAGACATAATTTCTAAGATATCAAAATGGATAAAAAGACTAGCCTGGCCAAGGAAAGAATTATCACTTGCTTTCTCTAACTTATCCAGAGCAGACTTTCATAGCTTGTCATTCTCATCTTCACTTTCCTTTTCGGTTGGAGATTCCTCTGCTTCTTCCTCCTTAGAAGATTCTGCATCTTCAGCAAGTTGAATATCTGCAACGCTCTTGGCAGCCTTCTCTGCAACCATAGAAGCCTGCATCCAGAAAGCACCGTTTAACAAAATTGAAAACAAGCTGTTATGATCACTGCACCCGAAGCTACTGCACATAATTCTTATAAAAATGATCAGTTAATATTATTCAGGATATTTCTTGATCATAAAGACAATTCTCAATACTGGACACCATAAAGAGGATTCTCACTACTGGAAACAGAAAGTTTCAAGTAACCATTCAGAAGTTTAAAGTTGACATATCACTTCCCGCATACAACAAAGAAACTCATAAGTGTTAAGAGGACAGTAAAAAGATAAAACAGAAAATTATTGACCTCAAAGGGGGCACTTGTTTTCCTCTTAATATTGTTATGCCATTGTTCTTTTCAACAGTTCCAGCTGGACAACAGATAAGTCATGGTAAGTGTAGGTAAAGGTAAAGGAAAGTGATCCCTTAAAACAAATAGGAAAAGTAAATATTGAATTCCAAATTCTTAAATAAAATATGGCATAGTCGCAAGTTTGAGGATACTCATTTTCAAATGATGAGATGGACAGATGTTTCACCAATAATGGTGAATATAGTTCTAGAAAGAAATTCATACAATAATTTCAGCAATATTCACAGTATCTAGTATCTATGGGAAACTTGGTGATATTGCTATTACCAGCAAGAAACTGCAAGAAGGTCTAACATAATGAATAGAAGACTACAATGGCAACTAATTAGGTCATTGAACAGTAAGGTACACCTTTGAGAAAATAAGTTTAAAGCGAATCATAAAAGGCTCCACTTGAATGGAAAAAAAAAAAAAAGGAGTTCATTATAAATAACACATATTTCCTTCCACATAATCAAATTGGGTTTTTTGCATCATAACCATTTCATCTATCCAGGAGTTCAGAAAAAGGCTAGGTCATTGAACAGTGAGCTTCATTTTCCCTTCCTAAACTTCCAGTGCTTCACATGTCAAACACAAAGTAAGGTTTAATTCATCAAAACCAAAATTATCCACTAACTAAACCCATAGTGAATAAGGCTTCCAAAGTATCAAAACCTACTAAATTAAGCAACACAGTGACCTTTCTTCAAAATGAGTATTCGAAAAAAAATCAACAAATTTCACTCCAACATCTGAATTGACTGAAACCCACATATGCAAACATAGTGAAAGAAACAATATTCAATTCGAATACCAAAAACAATTCAAAAAAAAAATCCCATAAGTTGAGTAAATACATAAACAAATATTAAGAAAGAGGAAAATGAATCGTAAATTGCGAGCATTCTCCTCAGCGGCAACAGTGGCAGCCTTTTGAAGATGTGAGAGAACAGAGAAAGCAGAGAAACCCCAACCGCCCCATCCTCCTCCACTCTTCGGTGTTGTGGTTGATGCTGGCTGTTGCTCCTCCTTCTTGGGTTCTTCTTCTTTTCCTTGTTCTTCCTTTTTTTCTTCATCTTCCATTGCTTGCGGTGGTGGGTTCTTGGTATCTTCCATTTCTTTTCTTTGTTTTCGTATCGAAAGGGGAAAAATGCTGAACAAATTAAGAGTCTAAAAAGGGATTTTTTGGTATGGATTTTCAGGTTTTTTTAAACAGAGAAAAGATTGAATCAATGAGATCTGTATAAGCATAGTGGAGCTTCAAGTTGTTGAGAGGGTAGCTAGCGGCTATGTACAGTCGAAAATGGACCAAGGATAGTGACTCAACGCGCGTTTGAAGGCAATCGGCCTTCAAAGGATGCCATGATCCCTCAAAAGTAAGCAAATTAAACGGCTGCGTTTTATAGTGATTGTGTCACGCCCTGGGCTGGTACACTAGGACCTGAGGCCTAAGCACTTGCGGTCAAGGCCTGAGCACCAAGAACAGTTGTGAGGTTGGTGCAATAAGCACGGGAGAAGAGTCTAGACTGCTCGCATAAGATGTAAACCTGTACGCACAGTTAAGATCAGGCTCACAACATGCTCTCACCACACCAGGTGTATCCAAGGGAGCTTAACTAACCTAAAATCTTCGAGAGTCATCTAGGATTGACAACATTTAGTAAAAGGATCTGGTTAACTTTGAAAATTAAGAGGAGGCTAATGTAATCTATGTAATAATGTGTAATCCTTAAATTTTAGGAATCTTGTAAATTTTTTAATTTTAAGAGATAATTATAAGTAGAGCTAAAGCTTCAACTATAAATAAAGAGTCACCTCACTCTTCGTTGTACATCATCAGACACATTATTTTTCAATAATACACTGCATATTTAACATTCTCTTTATTTTCGTATTCTGCCTTTCCAGTTATTTGTTTGCCCATATGCTTGGTTCATAGGCTGACTTAAACCCAAGGAATCTATTCCTATTCTAAGGCCACATGGATTTTGAGTCAGAAGTCGAAGCTGTGACAGTTGGTATCAGAGTAGGTTCGATGCAAGTTCTATTCAATGTTGTTTAAATCGCACTTAAGGCATTCACAGAAATGGTATCCTAGAGTGATGTTATTAGCCAACAACCAAAGGCCTAATAGCAGTGAAAGGGGGAAAAAAGCTAGTTTGAAAGACATCTAATCTACCATAAATGGGAAGTTATCCAAGGTGAAGGTAATAGTGGGCGATGTGAAAGAGAAGCTTGACGAGGTAGATGCTCACTTCAAGGCATTAGACTTTATGGAGAATGAGCTCAAAGGTGAGTTGCAAGCTACTTTGAATGAAGGCATCGATGTGATCACCCAGCAGAATGCAACTTTGAAGGCCCATATGGAGATCATGCACAAAGAGATAGAAGAGCTCAAGAAGGAGCTCTTTACTTGTAAGATAGCCATTGGGAATGGCATGATTGCTGGAGTGCATAAGACCTATGTGGAAATTCCCAAACCCAAAGAGTTCAAGGGGACTAGGGTGGCCAAAGAAGTAGACAACTATCTATAGGGGATAAAGCAATACTTCTAGGCCATAAGCATGTAAGATGATGCTACTAAGATAAACATCGCTTTAATGTATCTTACTGATGTTACCTTATTGTAGTAAAGGCATAGGTGTGATGATGTGAGGCGCAGAGGTGCCTTAATTAACATTTGAAGGAAGTTTCAAAAGGAGTTCAAAGAGTAATTTTACTCAGAGCATGCCAATGATGAAGTGCTGATAAAGTTATACCGACTTACTTAGTAAGAGGGCATAAAGGAAATGTTCATAAATTTTTTGAATTGATGCTTTAGATTTCATATATGAGTGATACTGAAGGTTTGTTTGCCTTCGTGGATGGGCTCAAGCTGTAGGTGAAGCATGAGCTACAAATGAGGGTAGTTGGAGTTAAGCCGCAAAACAAGTTTGAGTCTTCTAAGCCCAAGGGGAAGGGCAAGAACAGAATGGATCAAAAAAAGCAGTCAAAGAGAGGGCACCGTGACTGGTAATCTAAGGATAAAGATCGAGACTATTTGGACAAGGACGTCTAAGGCAAGCCACCAGCAGAAAAGTGAAAGGCAAAAGGAGATCAAAAGCTGATCTCATGCTACTTGTGTGGAGAATCACATTTAGCTTGAAACTACCCAAAGAGAGGCAAGCTGTCTATTGTAGACAAGGAGTTAGATGAGGAGCCAAAGGCTGAAACAGTAAAGATTAGCTTGATCATGCTCAATGTTGTTTAAAGTAAGGGAAGCTATAAGCCAAAGGCTTGATATTTACAGATTTGATGGTTACGGGTAAGAAAGTGAGCGCTAGTGCCTCACACTAGTGGACAAAGTGATGGAACCTAGAAACTCAACCTAAAAGTACACAAAAGGATTAGTACCATCAAGATAGTGAACTCTAGAAAGGTTCTAGCTATTAAAATAGTGTGAGGAATGAAGATACAGCTAAGAGCGTGACAGAGTAAAGAGACCATCGAGGTAATAACCTTGGATAATTATGAGTTTGTGATTAGATTAAATTTTTTTATTCGGATTAATGCCCTTCTTGTGCCTTTTGTAAACTGTATATGCATTCTAGATGCACAGTATCAATACCTTGTACCATTAAGGCACGGGTTCGGGATTGGGTCCAAGGGTTGTCGGTCATTCAATTTGCCAAGGCGATGAACAAGGATAAAAACACCTTCTTGGTTACCTTAATGTATGAGAAATCGAGAAATAAAGAGATCGACACCCTTTTAGAGGTGTTGGAGACCTTTAACGATGTGATGCCCATAAAGTTGCCTAGCAAGCTATCACCCAAGAGAAAAACAGACCATAAGATTGAGCTAGTGCTCGAGGCCAAGCCATTAGCCAAGGCTTCTTACCAAATATCGCCTCTAGAGTTAAAAGAGCTAAGGAAACAACTTAAAGAGTTGATTGATGTTGGTTACATTAGGCCATCTAAAGCCTCGTATGGTACTTTAATTCTATTCTAAAATAAGCATGATAGGTCTTTGCGATTTTGTGTTGACTACCAAGCATTGAACAAGCTGATCATCAAGAACAAATATCCTATCCCACTTATTGCAGACTTGTTCGACTAACTTGGAGGCGCAAGGTGGTTCACCAAGCTAGATTTATAAGATCACAGAGAAAGATGAGCCCAAGACAGTGTATGTCACCTACTATGGCTCTTATGAGTTCTTGGTTATGCCATTCGAACTCACCAATACCCCAACAACATTTTATACACTTATAAACATCGTACTTTAATTGTTATTTGATTTTTTTATTATGATTTATCTTGATGATATTGTAAACTATAGTTAGATGTTAAGAAAACATATAGACCACTTGAGATAGATGTTCAAGGTGTTACGGATGCATGAACTGTATGTGAATAAGGAGAAGTGCTCATTTGCCCAATGAAAAGTATTATTTCTAAGCCACATAGTGAGAGGTAGCAAGATACACATAGATACAAGTAAGGCACATGTCATTCTGGATTAGGAACTGTCAGCCAAGGTAACTAAGTTGAGGTCATTCTTCGGGTTGGTTAACTATTATTGACATTTCATCAAAGGCCATTCAGCTATGGCCACATCATTGATAGATTTGTTTAAGAAAAGGAGAGCATGGGAATAGAGTACAGAGTGCCAGAAAGTCTTTAATCTATTGAAATGGACAATGATCGAAGAGCCAGTATTGGCCTAACCAAACCATGCTAAGCCATATAAGGTGCATATGAATGCATTAGAGTTTACGATAGGGGGAATGCTAATGCAGGATAACCATCTAATTACGTTTAAGAGCTGAAAGCTCAATAAGATTGAGCACAGATACATAATCTAAGAAAATGAGATGACAATAGTGGTGCACTGCTTGAACACTTAGTGGTATTACCTATTAGAGTAGAAGTTTATGGTTAGAACAGATAATATGGCAACCAGCTACTTTTAGACATAGAAAAAGCTACCCATCAAGTAAGCCCGTTGGTTGAATTTTCTTACGAAATTTGATTACAAGTTAGAGTACAATCTAGGGCGGGCGAATATAGTAGCTGATGCCCTGAGTAAGAAGGCAAACCTTGATACCATTAGCCAACCAAAAGGGTCTTTAATATCGTGCATTAGAGAAGGGGTCACACATGATCTACAGCCAAGGCTCTCATTGAATATGCCAAGCAAGGTAAGACTAAGCAGTTTTGGTTACAGGATGATTTATTATACACCAAAGGTGGTAGGCTTATTATGCCGCAGTATAAGAAGCTTCGCAAGAAAATTTTGCAAGAGCGTCATGATTTCAAGTGGACTGGTCACCCAGGGATGAGTTGCACTTTAGCCTTACTAGAAGATCGATACTACTAGCAACACATGAAGGATGATATGGAAACCTATGTGAAGACTTATCTTATGTGCTAATAACACAAGATGGAGTTCTAGATTGAGTTGTTCAAGTTATTGGGGTCAGACTTAAACTTTTCTACCAGTATGCATCTGCAGACCAACGGATAGACTGAGTGAGTGAATGGACTATTGGAGTTTTACCTCAGGCATTATATGAGTGCCACACAAAAGGATTGGTCAAAGTTGTTAGATGTCGCCTAATTTTCATACAACCTGCAGATGAGTGAAGTAACAAACTAGAGTCCTTTTGAGATTGTGACAAGTCAACAACTGCTAACAATTAATTTGATTGTTGTAGGTTATATAAAGCCCAATCTAGTAGCATACAAGTTTGCCAAGGCTTGGCAGGAGTAAGTCGACTTAGCCAAAGTCTGTTTACATAAAGTCGTAAAGAGATCAAAAAAATGGGTAGACCAAAAAAAGAAAGAAGTGCAATTCCAAGTAGAGGACTTGGTTTTGGTGAAGTTGCACCCTATTGTATGCCACAAAAGACTTCACAAAAGCTTAGTTCGAAGGTATGAGGGATCTTTCAGAGTTCTTAAGAATGTAGGCAAGGTTGCCTATAAGTTGGATATGCCACCCAAGTCGAATGTACACCCAGTGTTCCATGTTAGCATGCTCAAACTGTTCCATGAGGACAAGAAGGATCCAAGACAGGTTGAGTTGAATCATATACCATTGAGAGCTAGGGCTTCATATGAGAGGGAGGTCCATAGCATTCTTGTTGACTGGAAGGTGAGATAGAAGAACTATAAACCAAGATAGGAGTACTTTGTGTGGTAGAAAGGATTCCAAATAGTGAAGTAAATTGGGAACCAGCAAAAGATTTATGACAGTTCTAAGACCAGATGAGGTAGTTCCATGTAGAGGACGCGAAGAGAGCGTCATGCAATTAGGTGAGGGAGAATGTCATGCCCTGGGCAAGCGTACTAAAAGTTGAGGCCCGAGCACCTGCTGCCAAGGCTTGAGCAATAGGGACAGTTGTGAAGGTTGGCATAATAAGCATGGGAGAAGAGTCCAGACTGTCCACACAACATGTAGGCTTGCCTATACAGTCAGGACCAAGCCTACAACATGCCTGTTCCACACCCAGGTGGACCCAAGGAAGCTTGGTCGATTTAGAATCATCTGAGGCATCCAAGATTTGAAGTATTCAGTAGGAGGATTTGGTTGACCTTGAAAATTAAGAGGAACCTCATGTAATCTGTGTAATAATGTGTAATCCTTGATTTTTAGGAATCTTGTAAATCCTTTAATTTTAGGAGATAGCCATAAGTAAAGTTGAGAGCCTCAACTATAAATAGAGGGTAACCTCACTCTCAGTTGTATATCATCAAACACATTGTTCTTCAGTAATATAATGCATATTTTTGCATTCTCTGTGTTCTCTTTAACTTACGTATTTTGCCTTTTCAATTGTTTGTTTGCCCGCACACTTGGTTCATAGGCTAACTTAGACCTAAGGAACACATTTCTGATCTAATGTTGTATGGATTCTGAGTCAGAGATCAGAACTGTTACAATTGGGCCAGACTCTCCTCCAAACGGACCAAACCGATCCCCTTTCTCGATCCATTGTCCGGTTTAATAATGTTTTGTTGTTTTTACTTTTCTGACCCTAGCAGTCTTAACCGCAAAGGTATTTTGATAATATATCATTTCATTTGATTCAGCAGATTCTTGATTGATCAATAATCACCAGCTAATGGTTGCCATTTAGTAAAATAATCGATTTTGATTGATAGGTGCTTTCTTGGATTTAGAATTGCCCCAAGTTTTATTATGTTTACTTCTGCACCTTATTCACGGGTGAATTCCACAAATTCCATGACATTATATTAAAAGATTAAAGAATTTCTGAATTATAATAAAAAAATTATTTAAGCTTTTATTTTTTTATTGTTTAAAAGTAATCTGAAAGGAAAAGAAAATGAAATAGTTGAGAAAAGAAACAACAATGGTAAGGGCATTGACAGATTATAAATGGAAGATCAGTAATAATGCAATCCACTAATTTAAAACAACGTCAAGTCGTTTGGTACACATTTTTAGGGATAAAAAGAGAGAATGATGGTTGAATATTGAAACAAAAGCGGAAAACAATGATAGAAGAGAGAAAAGAGGGTGGTCGGCATACAAAGCCGGCGACTGTGAAGCAAGGAAGAGTGAGAGCCTGAGAGGAAACCAGAATAAAACAAGACATTTTTCTTCTATCAAAAAGGGAATATCATGGAATACAACAAAGAGACAGATGGACAGATGAAATAGAGATTTATAGACATATTTAAAGAGAAAGCGAGGAAATTCTATGCCTTGAACCAGAGACAGGGAAGAAACGACCAAATCTCTTTCGTTTTTGTTAAATAGAAACCATCTGAGTGTGGACGTTTTAAACTAAACACCGATGAATCGTTTACGGGAAATGTAGGAAGCAGGGGCTAACATCATCATTAGAGACTGTACAAGAAAATAGGTGGCTGGCTCTGCTAGATTTATAGGATATGGAACGAATATATTGGCTGAATTATGGGCTCTTAAGGATAGGTTAATGTTGGCTAAACAACTAAATAGTTCTAACTTGGATGTGAAAAGAGATGCCGTTGCTATCATTTCTTTGATAAAAAACCAATTCACTCCTAACCTGTATTTACAACCTTTAATCGATGACTGTAGGAAGTTGCTGTGAATTCATGCATACCTTCAGGGAGGGAAACACTTGCGCTGATACTTGGGCTCATTTTGATAGTGGCCACTTTGCAACTTTTAAATATTATGAAAATTTTTTTTGTTATTTTTGAACTTGCTTGCCGACTATGTAAAAGGGAAAATTTTATACCGTATTATTTTATGATCTTTATCTAGTTATAGTTTCCTACCAAAAAAAAGACATATACAAACTTCTCTATCAACCATGTTACATTTTTTTTGGAAACTGCAAATCCATTGAGAAGTTAAGCTAACAAAATGCCTGTGTACATGGCCTTTTTTTTTTTTATAGCCAAAAGGGAGAATACACAATATAAAGATGTCAAGGCTATATTATTTAGTAGCCTGGGAACATTGGTGGAGGTGGCGATGAGTACTGGAATCCCAAGTTTGGCGGGAGGATAAATTCCTCGGTAGGTGGAGGTGCAGAATCAACAGCAGGAGGAGGAGATGAAATTGGAGCTCGTGGTGGTGGTGGTGGTGAGGAAACCGGTGGAGGTGGGGATTGTACTGGTGGTGGTGGTGAGTATACTGGTGGAGGTGGAGAGTGGACGGGTGGTGGAGGGGAGTAAACTGGTGTTGGTGGTGGTGGTGAATGAACAGGTGGTGGCGGGGAGTAGACTGGTGGTGGTGGCGAGTAGACAGGAGGTGGTGGTGAGTGGACTGGTGGGGGTGGTGAGTAAATAGGTGAAGGTGGTGGTGGAGAAAGGACTGGTGGTGGTGGTGAATATACTGGTGGTGGGGGTGAGTGGACGGGTGGGGGTGGAGAGTAGACTGGTGGTGGTGGGGAATGGACTGGTGGAGGGGGAGATTGAACTGGTGGTGGAGGAGATTGAACTGGTGGTGGAGGTGAGCGAACCCATACAACAGGAGACGTACCATGTGGGTCAGGTGAAGGCATTGGTGATGATTCAGTTGTTGGTGGTGGTGGATATACTGGTGGTGGGGGTGAGTGGACGGGTGGGGGTGGAGAGTAGACTGGTGGAGGTGGAGATTGAACTGGTGGTGGGGGAGATTGAACTGGTGGTGGAGGTGAGCGAACCCATACAACAGGAGACGTTCCATGTGGGTCAGGTGAAGGCATTGGTGATGATTCTGGTAACTCGGGAGTTGGGCTTTTAGGTGCTAATGTTGGTTCTGGTGTCTCAAGAGTAGGGTTCTTAGGTGGTTCTGCTGTTGGTTTTGGTGGCTTCGGTGTTGGGTTCTCAGGTATTGCTGGCCTAGTTGGATTCACTGGAGATAGTTTATGTGGATCGGGATATGGTGCCGGTGCTGGTGCTGGTGCCAGTGCTGGTGATCGTTGGTGTGGGCCATCTGGTGTTGATGGTTTTGGCTTTGGCGTTGGAGGAGCAGTAACTGGAGGTTTTGGCTGTGGCTTTGGCGTTGGAGGCCCTGTGACTGGTGGTTTTGGCTGTGGCTCTGGCTCTGATGGGCTAGATTTATTAGGTGATGGTGTCTTGGGCGGCCGTGGTTTGGAAGGTGAAGAACCTCCAGCACACTTGTCCTTGCTGCAATCCACAGGGCGACTCACCACGGGTTGGCATTCCTTGGCTGACTTTTGCTTTGGCCTACCAGACAAACAATTGCTTGTGTCATCCAACACAATGTCCTTCCTTGAAGGTGGTATGCAAGCATTGGCCTCTCCCTTGAAGTAGTTGTAAGAGAATGTGAAATTGGACAAGCTCGACAACTTGCAAACAGTCTCGGGTAGAATTCCTGTCAGCTTGTTGTGGGAAATATCCAAGACGTCAACCTTCTTCAAGCCCGAAAAGCTTTGTGGCAGGATACCTGTAAATGAGTTCAAGCTGGCATCGAAAACAGTTACGTTGCCTAGCAAGCCAACTTCTGCTGGGAAGCAACCACCAAGGTCATTGTTCATGAAAACAATCTCATTCAGGTTCGCCATCTTACCAATGCTATGTGGAATGCATCCTTTGAATTTGTTGTTGGCAAATGTCACAACAGATAAAGTGGATTTGCCAATTGTTTCAGGAATGGTCGATGTGAACCTGTTGTTGTTCAAGAACAATGCATCAAGGTCCTTTTCGAAAATGCTAGGCGGTACTTCGCCTTCAAAATCATTGAATCTGACATCAAGGAACTTGAGGCCTGGCCATGAGAGAGCAACATCTGGGAAAGGACCAACAAAGCGGTTGTTGCTGACATCAAACTCATGCATAAGCGTAAGCTTAGACAAGCTCTTCGGTATAATTCCACAAAACCTGTTAGAATTTATATGAAACAATGCAAGATCGGTCATCAGCCCCAACTCTGCTGGAATGAATCCGGCAATGTCAGCATGATTAAGATCAACGCCGGCCAAAACACTCAATTTGGGATCATCCAATGCTGGAGCACAGAAGACACCGGTGTAGGCACACACATTGGGTCCAACCCAGTTGCCAGTTGTGTTAAATGGATCCGAGAACATAGCCTTTTTCCAGGCTTGAAGGCCAATGTAAGCCCTCCTGAGCCTTTGATTTGCAAAAGTTTCAATTATCCTGATTTCATATTCAAAATTCTCAGGAAGTTCGCCATTTTCAGGGAGGGATAGCAGCTGGCGATGAGCGATATAAGATGCTTCAGCATCAGACAATGCAAAAGTAGACGTAGATAATGAAGAGAAAAGACAAGCAAAGAAAAGAAAGCAGCCAAAGGCCTGCAATCTTTGAGGTTTAGCCATTGCTAACCACCTTGATAGGCCCAAGGCTGCTTATAGAACGCAGAGGGTACTGAAGAGGGGAAGGATTATATTGAGGGAGATAGAAGGTACGATTTAATAGCCATTGAGAGTTCATGGGAATTTGTCTCCTGTTTTAGCTCCGGAAACTTTGTTAGCTTCGTTTGAACACCACAAATTTTAGACGATTTAGAGAGTGGGATTGCTTGCTTTGCGGGATGTAGACCTAGATGAAACAAGAAAAGCATAGCTAAAAACAAACAATTGACCTAGTCCTCTTGCAATATACCTCGTGCAAAAATGTCGACTTCAGGGCTGAACCTGGACAAGATTAAACTGTAATTCTATACTCTGTTTATAAAATCAAATTCTTTCTTCTATATTTTTTCTTTCTTGAGCCATATAGTGTGGCAAAATCCTGACAAATGAAAATAAAATTTTTTCTCGAATACAATGGATTTAAGGGTGAGTAATCAATTCATTCGGTTGATTCGATTTAAAAAAAATCAATAATCAATTTGATTAATTTTTATTTAACAAAAAACTGAACCAATTGAATGTTTTAAAATAATTGATCATAATCGAACTGATCAAAATCGGTTTAGTTCAATTAAATAATTATTTTTTTATCATTTTTTTTATTATAAATAATTATTTAATTATAAATTTAATTTAATAAAATTTAAATTCAAGTATCATTCAAACTAAATGACATAAATAATTTAATAATTTCAATAATATTTTAAAAGAAAAAAATAAGCAAAAATTTTTATCCCAATTTTTTAACTTTTACTTATTAAAAAATTAATTAATTTAATCAGTTCAATTATTAATTTTAAAAATCAAAAATCAATCGAATTAATCAATTTAATCGATTTAAAAGATCAATTATAATCAAAACCAAATAAACTGAATTGATTTAACCGAATTTATTCAGTATCGATCGATTTAATCGATTTAAACCGATTTTTACTCACCCTTAAATGAATTAGTTATTTTTCTCATTCTTTCAATCACATGTTTATGGGTAAAATAATTATATTATCTTTATATATATATCTAAATTTTTATTATTTTATGTATTTTTTTCACATTTCATTTCATTAATATTTTTAAAAATAATGAGTAATACTCAAAAAATTTAAATAATGTTTTTTACCACAAATTTAAACACATTTTTTCTGGCGAGTAATGCTAAACTAAACCTTCTTACTTCTGCTCTTTTTCGTGTAGCTTGCCTGTATTTGACTCCTTCAATTTGTTAATTACAATGCAAGGAATCACAGTTCTTTTTAACTAGGTTAATGGAGATTGAAATTGGACTCAAAGCTTTCAAAAACATGTTGGGCAACCAATCCATGGTACAAAACGATAAGTATTGGTTCTTATGCCAGTGCAAAATAAAGAAAATTTTTACTATTTATACAAATATTAGCAATGAAAAATATCAATCTGGCAAACTTTCAACAACAAACAGTCATTTTGCCTTTTTTTTTAATAAAAAATGCCATAATCCGAGATAAAAAAAGAGTTGCGTTACGAGTCATTCCCTCTGCTTGAAGAATTAACTTCTCTCTATCTTCTTTCAGTGTCTCATTCTGTTAATGAAATTATAGAAAAAAAGAATTATGCCATAAAAAATCATTTTTAATTTTCTCTTATTTTCTTTCTTCTAGATTTAATTTTCTCATCATCCAAACAGGTGCAATATCTTAAGTACTTAAACTTGAAATCTAAGAAATTTGCCTCAAGATCTTTCAGTTCCAAATAAGCTCTCCAGCAACTATAAGAATCGTCTCCTTCAAGAGTCGAACAATAATCTGAAAATTACAAAATCATCAAATTCAATAAATAATCTGAAAAAGAAAGAAAAAGTTATACAATTAAAGTTACGTACCAGCGAGCTCGTTCTCGGATTTCTCAATCAAGGGAGGCTCTTTGACGGCACGCTCGAATTTTGTTCTGCTATAAGGCTCGAGCTTTGGTATGTAGGTGTCGCTGCGCCAAGAACAGCGAATCGTCGAATCGAGTCTCGTTTTCGACGACGGTGATAATCCCGTAAGGTGGATATCCTTAGCCTCGACCAGGATAGGAAAAGACTACGTACGGAATCGGATTGACATAATCATCGTAACCAAACGGGCGCCAAATCACGGATCTTGTTTACTTGTTTCGCTGAGGAAGATGATTATGCGGCGATGCGGTTAAATACGGGACGGAGCCCGATAAGATCTAATGATATTTTATTAGCATAAATGGGTTTAAGATAATTTGTGTTGACTGTTTGAATAATTGGATGGCACACTTGACCGTTCGATTTGTTGTTTTGGATTTGATATTAAAATGAGAGTCGTTGGATTGCATGCTTCGGTTTTGCTCTTTTTCGGCTTTTTGGATTTCTTTTTTTGTAGATAAGTTGTTTTTTTTAATAATTTAATATTCAACAAGAAAAATTAAAAATATGATATTTTTGTTTTAATTTTTTAGAAAATATTTTTGCTCATAAATTTGGCTTACATTTTGAAAATGTAATTTATAAAAAATATGTTTGTTCAATGAATTTTTAATATTGAAAAAGTAATTTATAAATAAAAGCATTTTAAAAATGTTTATTATAAGTTATTTAATGAATTATATATAGTACAATTAGTTTTGAATAATAGTTTTTAAAATTTATGTATGAATTTTTATCTTATACATAGATATTTAAACTCTACAAACACATTTAAATTCATAACACATCTTAATTTGAATGTAAATAAAAAATTAACAAGTATAATAACATTAACACGAATGACATTATATATTTAAATTTTTTGTAAAATTTTAAAATTATGTAATTTATATATAATAAGGAATTTGTATTTAAATATTTATATTACAATAACGGACTATTTAACATTGTATAACGTACTTGTATTAATTTTTAAACTTTACAAATAAAATTAGAATATTTTTACATATTTTATAATTTATTAATTATTTTATTATTATTTAAATATATTTTAATAAAATATGTGACGAATTTTTAATCTTGTGATAAAATTTAAAACGAATTTATCAGCAATTGGATAAATTTCCTGCTAGTAATATACAACAATTTTTACATTTGCTATGCCCTCGCCATAATGCACTCCATATCCACTTAGGATTTAGGACAAATTAGCCATAGCATTTCCCATGTGGTAGCCAGAAATACGAAAATATTTGGAAATCAAAGCACAGAAAAAGGAAAAACCTGTCAAATTTCTTACGTGGCACGATCTTAGAGGGGCTGCAAGATCGTAACGTCCCACAGCACATTTCATTTTTCCACGCATTATGTTGCCGTCTGTCTATTAAGACCAAAATTATTAAAAAAAAAAAAAGCAAAAGAAAAATAATTTCAGATACTCTCGTTTTTCCCCTCTGTTATTTCTTGATTTTTGTTTACTAATTCGAAATGAAAGTATGAAACACCGCTGAAGCTAAGCTGATCGAAGAATATATATATAGAAAAAAAAATATTTAAGTAATTCTCTGTTTCGTTTCCGGCGATTGTTTTTCTTCGATGTTATGAAAGAATTCAAAATTTTGAAATTCTAGGAATTGAATTCCCGAATCGGAGGGAGAAAAAATCAGAAGAAAAAAAGGTGGAAAATGAAGCCGATGGAGACGATACAGGATCTGATCGACGAGGCGAAAGTACGGACGGTTTGGTGGGCCATGGCTATCTTTTCCGTCACTTACTTCTTGTCTCGTAAGTTAATTATAATGAAGATTCCAAAAATAATTATTTGCTATATGATCGTTTTTCTTTTAGATATTTAATTTTGGTTAATTCTTTGATTTTACTTCATTTGGATGCTTGGAATTGTTTTTTCTTGGAAGTTTAGACAATTCCCGTTTAATTGGAGCAGATTAACCATTGGATTTGAAATTTGTATCGATTGATTAATTTAGGGGTTTTTGCTTTTGTTAATTGATGCAGATACAAGTACATCAATGTGGATGAATTTACCTATTGCAATCCTTATGGTTTCTTTTCTGCGAATTATAACTAATGAGGTTGAGTTCAAATGGAAAGTTAAATCAATTCGTCCGCTAACTTATTTATCTCATTTGGAGAAGAAACAGTTGTCTGTGAATGATTCCCGTCTTTCTAGCTCACCGCCTCTGCCCAAGTGGAAACGGAAAACTGATTCTCCTAAGGTGGAGGCTGCTCTCAATGAGATTATTGATAAAATACTCAGGGATTTTGTTGTCGATTTGTGGTATTCGGAGATTACTCCAGATAGGGAGGCCCCTGAGTTGATTCGCACGGTGATTTTGGATGCTATTGGTGAAATATCTGGAAGGGTGAAAGAGATAAACCTTGTTGATTTGCTAACAAGGTAGGTTTTTGGTTTGAGAAGGTTTGTCAACTGTAAAAGTATTTGATGTTTTTAAAGCTCAAGGATTTCAAATGGTTGTCTAATGTTTCAGGGATATAGTTGATTTGATAGGAGATCACTTGGATCTTTTTAGAAGAAGCCAAGCTGCAATAGGTATTGATGTTATGGTAACATTGTCATCTGAGGAGAGGGATGAAAGATTGAAACACCATCTTATGGTTTCTGAAGAGCTTCATCCTGCATTGGTTTCACCAGAGAGTGAGTACAAGGTGTGAGTGGAGTGTTCTGATGAAAACACATTTTGCATTTTATGGTTTACTTTTGTTTAATAACTTTAATTCCTTGTACTCTTTTTTTTTTTTCAGGTTATTCAGCGGCTTATTGGTGGAGTTTTAGCAGTAGTATTGAGACCACGAGAAGCTCAATGTCCTTTGGTTCGAACAATCGCTCGTGAGATTGTAACTTGCTTGGTAGTGCAACCTCTTTTGAATTTGGCAAGCCCTGGGTAAGTTTTTGAGCGATTATTTCTTGTTTGTTTAATTTTAAGATAGCAAAAAACCTAATTAGTACATTGAAAATTACAGTTTCGTTTAGTTGAGTTAGCCTAAACTTATAGGTTAAGAATTTTGGTGCTTGATTTGGAAATGCATTCTTATTTAGTGTTTATTTGGTTCTTAAAAAGAGTGGAATGAGTAGAATACAGGCCATGCTACATGGAATGACATTTGTACGGAGTGGTTTCTTGATTAGAATCCTTCTCTTGAGCAATGTGGGTAAAAAATAGGTGGAGCATGTTTAAAAGGTTATTCATGATGAACATACAAGTACTTCATTTTTCCTGGGTGTACGCTTTTGTCCTTGCCTTATTCTACCTTTTTTCGCCCTATGTTTTGTTGTCAGGTATATCAATGAAGTGATTGAATATGTTCTACTTGTCATTAAAGATGAAATGAATAAGGTGGTGGCAGGTTTTGATCAGTCTTCAGTGGGAGTACATGGTGATGATTCTACCACATGCAAAATTTCATCCTTAAATAGTCAAGGAGCTGATTTGACTTTGGCTAGAATGGACGATCTGAAAGAAACATATTCAGATTGTAACAGATATGAGGACGAATCAATGCAGCCTCGACCAGCTGATTGGGCTCGAATATTAGAGGCAGCAACCCAGAGAAGAACTGAAGTTCTTGCTCCTGAAAATCTTGAAAACATGTGGACAAAAGGAAGAAACTACAAAAAGAAGGAGAACAAATATGTAAAAGCAGGATTTCAAGAATCTATTCCAAAGGGTTCTGCGACAAAGAGTGCTGTATTGATGGGGATATCTGGAAGTGAAATCTCTACCAACAAGATTGGAACTTCTACAGGAAGGGAAGAGAAAAATGTGATGCGGTTAATGCCTGGTTTAAGTCTTGACACTCAATTATTTGATGGAAACACGACAGGCACAAAGTTAGCTTCAGAGTTTAACAAGTCATCATCATTTGAAGGAGATCAGCTTGTTAACAAATTTAATGTTGCAAGTGAGCAAGCTGCTGATGGAAATAAAAGTAGGCTTAAGAGATCCAGTAGTACCTCTGATTTGAAAGTTGAACCTGATATAAAGAAGGCACTTACAGGAGATGTTCGAGGGCCTATTATGTTAGAGTTCTACAGCCCTGATTTTGGCATGCATAGTGAAGACTATAGCAGTAAGATTGCCTCAAATACAGTACTTCGCAATGAGGGGCCACATATTCCCAAGCTTAGGTGCCGGGTGAGCATTCCTGTCAATATTGCTGCAAGTTGTGCCAATTGAAATATGAACTACCAGCTGAATGCATATGTGACATGGGATATAGATTAAAACAGCTTCTTGAGCTTGGTGGCGTTGAATTGTTGTCATAGACATTTTCTATGATCTGTAATTGGATTTGATTTCCCTGTCTTCTACAGGTTATTGGAGCATACTTTGAGAAACTTGGATCAAAATCGTTTGCAGTTTATTCAATTGCTGTGACAGATGTGGAAAACAGAACTTGGTTTGTCAAGAGAAGGTTCTATCTCATCCATTTTTTTTTTTTTAAAAAAGCCATTTGTTTTAGGGCCTTTACTTAGTTGGATGTCCCTCTGATATTTTATAGTCTTAAAAGTTCAAACCACTATGAATTTTGAAAGCTCTGAAATTTTGATTTATTTTCTTCTTTTTCCTTAATCTGCAGATACAGTAATTTTGAACGGTTGCATCGGCATCTTAAAGAAATTCCTAATTATACTTTACATTTGCCTCCCAAAAGGATATTTTCATCAAGCACTGAGGACGCTTTTGTTCATCAACGCTGCATTCAGCTCGACAAATATCTGCAAGTAATTTACTTCCTAGTCTTTCTTTTTTGTAGGATGTTACATTTTTAAAACTTGTTGCTCCAACTAAGCTACCTTTTTGCAGGATCTATTGTCTATAGCCAATGTGGCAGAACAACATGAAGTGTGGGATTTTTTAAGTGTTTCCTCAAAGGTGTGTATCTTCTTGACATTGGCTGCTACTTTATTTTTGATGGGTAAGATGAATGACATCTGATTCTTCTTGTGATTGTCTTTTGCTTTTGAAGAATTACTCTTTTGGAAAATCTTCATCAGTGATGAGAACCCTTGCAGGTATGTTGTTTCTGTTCTTGGTTATTATGCCATGCTTGCTGTTTATGCATTTGGGCTCCAGCTGTCAGCTGCTGCCAACATAAGATTATGTTGCACATTTTGGTTGTACTACTTCAACACATCAAAATCTTCATGAAAAATAAAAAGGGTCTAGAAATGCTCCAAGTGGACATATACATGTTTAGGAATGCAATCATGTGCATTACCTTTCCATCCGTCATTACAGTTGTCTGGTAGATGAGGTTTAGCTTTATGACTGGTTCACCTTTTACACCTATATCAGCTTTGAGAGATTTACAGATCTTGTTACTTGCTTAAAATTCTTTGATCTCCTGATTTCTTATAAATCCTTCATCATCCTTTTTTAGTTACATTGTTTTCAGTACATTTGATTACGCTGACCTTTTTCTTTTGCTATGATCTTATTTTGTGGAATGCCTCACAGTTGGATTATTTCCATCCTTTTTCTCTGGCTTATTTTGTCAATTTGGAAAGAGGTCTGTCATGTCAACTTAGTTGTCTTATGGCCTGTTATCCTAGAGCTATAAATGGTGAAGGATCATATCCTGTGTCCAATTTGCTTAGAATCACAGGATCTTTTGGTTATTGGTTTTATTGTAACACTGTGGTTTAGGAATTGGTTTTAACTTGGCTTATTTCTTGCATATAATGACCATTTTTATTTCAGATTACTTCCTCACGTTTTCCAATTCTCTTGTTTATGAAAAGTCAATGTGGATGATGCTGTGGATGATATTGTACGCCAATTTAAAGGAGTATCAGATGGCTTAATGCGCAAAGTTGTTGGTTCATCTTCTCCCCCTAGTGAAGCCTCTTCTTCAGTCACTGGCAGGACCTTGTCATGGAATGCAGATGAGATGGCTAAAGACATTTCAAGGCAAAGTAACTTAGAAATTCTAAACAGTGCTTCTGATAATGAAGAAGGTGACAAAGATGGTGGCGATGGTCATGAGGATGATAGATCTGGTTCACAAGGTCATGGTTGGCATTCAGACAATGAATTGAACTCAAAGAGTTTGCTACCACGGGTGATAGAGTGTGGTGGACAGTCTGGTAATTTAGTTTCTGAGAAAAATAATTTGGCTGTGAAATCTGAATTGGTTGGCCAGGGTGGATTTCCTGCAGTAAAAGTTTCAGCAACCTCCAGCCATTTGGAGGATCCAGTTGGAATGCCTCCTGAGGTATTATGCTTCTAGCTCTGTATTCTAGTTCCTTTTGCTAATAAGATTTTAGTGTATTTTAGAAGGCATTGTTCGTCTTTCAACCAATACTTACTCTATGTTTTATTGTGAGCACACTCTTCTAAAGTGACAACTTTGCAAATATGTCAATAAAATTTGGGATTGCATTCTTAAGAATCTCAACCAAAAGTGAGCATCATTATTAGGAAATCAGTTTTCTTGGTTGGTTGCACGTATTCTCTAGCCGTTGCAGCCTTTTTCTTTGGTATCTGTCTGGCTGTGACCATCCCTATTATTAATGATCTTTTGATTGAATACTTTCAGTTTAGTTAGCTTACTCCATTTTAGGAAGAGCATTCTTTTTCTATTTTTGGAATTTTTTAATGTTTAGTAATTGATATTTGTGCAGTGGACACCACCTAATGTGAGCGTACCTTTGCTGAATCTAGTTGATAAGGTGTTTCAGCTTAAGAGAAGAGGCTGGCTAAGGTGAACTGATTTTGCCTTATTTCCATAATTGTGAATTAATTAATTGCTAAAATGTTGTATTCTACCATTCAGTAATTATAATTTGGAAAGATTCTCCTAAAATAATATTGTACCTTGTACTTTGGTGTTACTAACATTTGTTTACCTGTTGTTTTGATTAATTAGTAAATTATGTAGTCGCTTTAATCTATGTTGATTATTAAAGGGCATATTTGGTCATATATTCAAGTAGTTTAATTGCTGCTTCGTAGCATTGAGTGGTTGATATGGTGAGTTGATTACCTATTTTGGGACTAGCAAAAATTATCTCTGTTGTTCAATCTTTTATGACAGGTAGTTTTGTGGCTAGTGGCTACTGTGTTCAAAGTTCTGAAAAAGGTTGCATGAAGAAATACTAACCTAGCATGGGTTTAGAGGAATTAGAATATGGCATGGTTGTCTGAGTGATCAATTACTGCTTCAAGCCTTTTTCTTGTTTCCTTTTAGCTGGCAACTGTCTGGTTTTTCAGACTGTTTGATCCTGTTAAACTTTAATGGCATGTTATGGTGTTCTAAAATGACTTATTTCCAGAATAATTTGGCATAAACATGTGCATGTTTTTATTTATGCAGAAGACAGGTCTTTTGGATATCTAAGCAAATATTACAGCTAGTGATGGAGGATGCCATTGATGACTGGCTTTTGGGGCAGATTTATTGGCTTCGGAGGGAGGACACTGTTGCCCAAGGGATTCGATGGGTTCAAGATGTAAGGGCTGAACACATTAGAAACATTGTAATTTAACTTGGATTGTTAACTGGCACTGCATCTGGTGCTGTAAAAGTATGAGTTTTGTCATCAAGGGCTGCTGCTACTGGCATATAAACTTTTAGATGGCTTTTTGTTTCATAAAGAAATGAATTGGATTGGGCTAAAGATCAGTCTTTAACCTGAAATTAGTCTCTGAATGAGAGCTGTGACAGGTTGAGGCTCAGCTGTCAGCTATAGCCCAATCTTGAGATCAATGAGCCACTTTCAGTAGTTACCTAGTCAAAAGATTCTTGAAGAGCCATGCACAAGTGCTCTGTTTCTTCTAATTGTTTCCTCTTTTTTCTCCCAGATTCTGTGGCCAGGTGGTACATTCTTTACAAAAATAGGGAACATTCAGAGCAAATTTGATAATACTCATCCTAACCAGACAACTTCTCAGAACTTCAGCCAATTTTGTGGGAGTAATACCACTAAACCTGGGTCCTTTGAGCAACAACTTGAGGCTACTCGTAGAGCAAGTGACATAAAAAAAATGCTTTTTGGTAAGTATGTTGTGTTAATGATATCTTGTAATTATCAGATCAGATTGAAGATCTGCCATGACTTTTGTATCTGTGATTTACATGCTTGTAATTCATTTGATCATTGCTTCAATGATTACATTTCTAATTAAAATTTCTGAAGTCCTTTTTTTTGTTTATCAAGACAGTTTATGTTGTGAAATCATTGAACAAGTTTATTATTAAAATAGTTCATGATCAATTTATTTGTGTATGTGTGTGTGTATATATATATATATATATATATATATGTATTTTCCATGGAGCTAGGACTTCATTAATGGTGAAATTCACTAAAAGATTGACCTTTTTATCAGACGGAGCTCCAACAACCTTAGTTAGCTTGATCGGGCATAAGCAATACAGACGGTGTGCAAGAGACATTTATTATTTCACTCAGGTTTTGTTTTATTCTTCTGTCGCATGTACTATGAGTCTATAGCATTGATATTTTTCTCTTTCTTTCTTTTTGTTTTCAATAGTTTTAACTTTCTGATTGTATTTATGTATCATTATCCATTGCAGTCTACTATATGTGTGAAGCAACTTGCTTTTGCTATTTTAGAACTTCTACTCATATCAGTTTTCCCTGAACTGCGGGGTCTTGTGACGGATCTTCATGCCAAGAAACATACCAAAGTTGTCTAGGAAGTTGTGATTTCTGGTTCTGCTAAGAAAGCGGATTTGTTTCAATGATCTTTGAAAAAGGAAATTGCTTGGAGGTATCTGAAGCCAATGTAAGTCATCAAGTATCATTTATCTTGGTGACTTTGCCTGTGATATTCGCTATATGGAATCTTTTATTTGGGATTTAGGAAATAGGTTGTCTTCTTTTCACATTCTAAATGTACAGGAATGTAGATTTACGGTCCATTTGGGAGTCCGATTAGAGTGTTCCTATCACACTACGGGTTCGTTTTATGGCTGGACTCAATCGGGCTTTCAAATGGACCCTTAGTTTGTATAGAAATCAATTCTTGTTTATCCTTTTGCTTACTCTAATAGCAGCCAGCCATTCGGTAGGAATTTTGTGTTGATTTATATTGGGACATTAAGAAACAGAGTCAGTGAGATTCGTTATTCATTCTTAATCATGACGAGCGGTTTTGGAATTTTAAGTCTTTTCTAATTCTCTTAAGGTGAAAGTTTGTTTTTTATTGTTTAAACTTTGAACGCTCAGGATATGTGCTATTTGGGGAATGCTTTGATTGGTTCATACAAAATTTAAAGGGAAATTTTTTTGAAGGAATTTGAGAGAGCATTAATATACTAATAAATATTATTTTTAATGTAATTTTAATTTAAAATTTAAAATATTAGTATAAAATGTTTTTAATAGTAAACTTAATTTTCAATGAATTTAAATGGACTTAGTAAGTCAGTTCATTAGAGCCCAAACATAAGTTCTGAAAATCCACGTACTTGATTTTAGAAAAAAAAACTTAAGGCTTCTGATCTGAACCCCAATAAAAGGGAAAATCTATTGCCGGTTTTCATTTCATTTTCCCGCGTTCTACAATTTATTGGGATTTTTTAAAAAAAACTTTCACTTCATCCAGCGTTACGTGTAGCTCCCTTATAGGTGTTGCGCTTGCGCCACTCGAATAAATGTCTCTTCGTTTCTCGTTCCCATTCCACCAGGTCACCACCATTATAGGCATCTCTCAGGTCAGAGGCGACAGTGAAGAGCAATGGGACAGAAGAGAAGGAGGATCGCAGAGAAAGGAAAAGGAGAAGAGTACGAGAAGTGGAGAGAGCAAAGGATCAAAGAGAACAAGGGGAGAATGCAGAAGCTTGGCATTTTGGACCTCTCCCTAAAACTCAAGCCCAAGCCTCCTCCCCAAAAGATCCCAAGAAACCTTCCTTCTTCTGACGACAAAGCCCACAATTCTCTTCCCGTTTCCCAGCCCACCAGACGCTCTTCTAGGTGCCTCTTCTTCTTTTTCTGTTTTCCTGTTTTAAGTTTTTTTTTTTTTTTTTTTTTTAAATTAAATTAAATTAAATTATTTGTTGTTTTAAATGGAATTCAGGTTGAAGACATTGGCTCCCGTCAGCTATGTAGAAAACCGTAAACCCAAGTTTCCAGAAAACGATGAGGTTGAGATTCACTTAGAAGAAGGTCCGAAACCGGAGATATATACCGAAGAACACGAAATGCTTTTGGGTGATTGTGAAATGAGTTGGACTCTGCTTGTGGATGGCTATGGAAATGATGGGAAACGCATATATGATCCTGTCAAAGGAGAAACATGTCATCAATGCAGGTAATCCAATTCATATTTTTTTTCCATTTTCACCCCCTTTCCTCTATTTGTAAAAATGCCCTGTTCCATTTTTGCAGACAGAAAACTCTCGGCCACCGTACACATTGCAGCAAATGTAAGTTGGTCCAAGGCCAACTTTGTGGAGATTGCTTATACACGAGGTAATTGTTTTATTTTTCTACCATTTTACTAGTACTGTTTATTTCCTCAAAATATAATCAAATTTGGGTCTGTTTTTACAGGTATGGGGAGAATGTGATTGAAGCGAACCAAAATCACAATTGGATTTGTCCTGTTTGTCGTGGGATATGCAATTGCAGTCTTTGCCGCCAAGAAAAGGGGTGGAGACCAACTGGTGCTATCTACAGAAAGGTTGTATATAACACATTGAAACTTTGTTCCTTTGTTTAGATTATGTGCTCTGTCGTCTGAAGTTTAGTATTCTGAAGGGCTAATAAAGCCAAAAAAAAGATGTCATATGGAGGAATGTGTGTAGTTTTCTTACCAACTTGTGAATTGTGATAATGTTTCAGGTTAAAAGACTGGGTTTTAAGTCTGTTGCCCATTACCTCATCCAAACTTATCGTGGTCAAGTGAACATGGAAAGTTTGGTTTCTGCAGAACCCTCAGCAGGAGCAGGATCGCCACATTCTTTGCTGAATGAAGCTAAAGCTATTGAAAAGGACCTGATGGATCCACAAGGACTTTACGTGAGGCATGTGAAGATGGCCAGAGCAAGACGAGGAAAAGGAAGTGCAGGGCTTAGATTGCAATAATGATATTGATAGTGTTGATACTGATGACAGGTAAAACTAGAGGGAAGCATGATGAACAGAATAGAATTTTTATCAGGCTAGAGTATGAATCGCTGTGAAGATTGGGAGCTTTCTTTCTTTTGAGAGTAGTGGTTTCTTTTATGAGAAAAGGTTTTAGGAGGTTTGCCCATTTTGCTGATAACAATTTTGTGTATGCACGTTTCCTTTGTACCTTGTGGTTTCAAGAAAAGTTTTTCGACTACAATGTGATGGCCATGGTATTACAGTTTATCAGTCCTAAAGATTGTCAGCAATCCCATTTTCTGTTAGATTGCATAACCATATGACTTTTTTGGAAAGGTGGAACTCCTATTAATCCTGAACTTTTCAACCTTAAGCAGTGTCTTCATCTTTAGATAGTTGTTGGCTTAGCTTCAAGCAGCAAAACAAATTAAAGATCTGAAACTTGTTTAAAGAAAATTTTGTTTTGTCTTATCTACTATTACAGGTAACAAACTATAGCTGAATAAATTAATTTGATTTCAAGAATGGGTGATAAAATTTACTTGCTAGATGTCTGTAAACAAACAGGAACTTGATCCGTTTGGTACTGAATTTTTTCCAGCATAATTGATGTCATCTACTTCCATTGTAAGAGTTTTTCACTTTTTTGGTAGCATGAAACCTCCAATATTCTTTGAAACCATTCTGTGCATGATTCACAACAGTCAAATCAGTATCACTTTCTCGTCCAAAGCAACCTATATATATTGAATTGAACAGATAATTAACTAGGCCTATAGCTTTCAAGTTCTACATACAAGTATAAATTAAGGCCGCACACATCATGCATACTCTGCTGTGGAGTAAACCAATAGATAGGCTTAGAAAAGGTTGGTATTGGGGTGGGGGGGGGGGGGGGGGGGGGGGAACAGACCAAGCAATAGAATCAGGCAGATCTGAGCATAGGCCATGTAGAGTACTGGCAGAGGTTGTTCACTTCATACCATGAAGTAAGTGCGTCAAGGTTCTTGTCTGTACCAGAAAATGCTAACTGTAATTTGGGGTTGGTATTGCATAGTCTTGTTTGTTGAGGCAAAAAGCGGACTCCCCAGGACATGAATCACAACCAAAACTTTTCCAGTGTAAATTTGAAGAGTACCTTCATGGAATTCTAGAACCTTTGGAACAACAAAATACAAACTCATTGTTGTGATCCCAGCAGATCAATATTTAATGAGCTTACCAAAGTTAAACTAGTTATGGTGTTTTGGTCATCGGCAACCATTACTGGGAACGACCTGACCTGACTACCATGGATCCAACAGCTGCAAGCTGAATTTTTTTCACACATATTTTAGATTAACATTTTCATTGAAGTACATTGTAATTTTTCTCATAAGGAAACTAGATTATGATCGAGTATGAACAAGCAGCAAAAGGGTTAAAAACTGTAACTACTTCCCACTGTTCTTGCACTAGCAATTTAATAAACACAAAGGGTCGTCAAATGTCAGACCAAATCTATATAAATTAACCAAACTTACAATGAAAATAATAAAAAGTCAAATAAATTAATGATTCAAAAACTATAGAATTTATGTTCCAGCTAATGAAGGAAACAACACCAGAATTTACAAAGAACCAAAGACCAGAATCCAAAAGCATACCAGAATGTATGTATAAAACTGAATATGTTTTTCAAAGGCGCTAAAGATGGTCTTAAAACTCAAATGTAATAATTTTTTTTTTTAATATTGTGAATTAGAAAGAAAAAGAGAGATGTGTTGAAAGGGAGGAGCATATGGCAGGTCTCGCCACAGCAAGGTAGTAGCTGGAGTTGGAGGAAGTTGCTTCAGCTTAAGCACATTGCTCGACAGTTCATAAAACAGGATAATGGTACAGTGATGTGGCTGTTTCCTGAGATTTGTTACTCAGTAGCAATGGAGTGGAATGGATTGAGGCCTAGGCAGAGAAAGGTTGAGTGGCATAAGCTTATTTGGTTCCAGTACCATCGACCAAAACACTCCCTAATTGCATGGATGACTATTCTAAATCTGCTGCCACTAAGGGACAGATTGAAAGCATGGGGAATGGAGTTGGATGAACAATGCTACTTGTGCCAACGGGGAAGACAATCCAGGGATCACTTGTTTTTTGAATACGGGTTTAAAAAATTTGTAGGCCGAGGAATATTACAGAAATGCAGGATTAGAAGAGTGGGGGACTGGGATGCAGAATTACAATGGGCAGTTGTGGGATGAGGGAAAGCATTGATCTCGATCATCTCACGATTTTGCCCTACAAAAAATATCCCACAAGTTGAAGGAGTGTAAACTCTTATATCTCAAGATTAATTCTAGTACATAGTTGATGTGTGATTCATGACTCCTCTTTAAAACCATGACATCCTTCACTACTTAAATGGAGGCTCACCGTTTTCGGTGGCACATCGCTAATACTTTCAGAGTCAATTCTGATGCCAAATATCACGGTTCATACTAACTTGTGAGATAGTGTTCATTCTGATTTGTTGATCTCACGAAAGTCATCTCACAAGTTTAAAGAACGTGAACTCTTATATTTCAAAATCAATTCTATTACATAGTCGATGTGAGATTTATAATTTCTTTCTAAGATCATAACAAAAGGCCTGCATCTATTAGATATGAAGAAAAAGGAATTGCAGATTGTATTGGAAGGACGAAGAGATTATGGAGCAACTGATTGGTTGGGTCAAGGAAGCTTTCAAAAACCGACAAGATGGCCAGCATTCCATGGCTGCTGAACAGATGAACAAGGAATCATGCGCTGTTTAGAATATATTTCCTCCATTTCAAAATTTTTATAATGTATTGACTTTTATGAAATTAAAAAAAAAAAAAATTTAACATATTTAATATTAAAATTTAAATTTTTTTATAAAATTAAAATTTCATAATTTTTAATGTAAAAAAATTAAAATATAATTTTAAAATATAAAAAAAGAATTTTAGATGTTAAAAAAATAACTTATAATTTTGAAACATCCTAAAAAAAATGAACAAAAAAAAAAAAAAAAAGGGAGTAAATATTAATATACGAAATGTAATATAAATAGTAAAGGTTCATAGCTTGAATTGTAGAAAATAATTGTAAACGTGATTCAAAGTATTAGAATATTTATAGTACTGTACCAGAATTCTATTATTATTGGATAAATAAAATATTTAGAAAAAAGTTTAATAGATTGTGCTTGTTTTGGTGTAATATGGATGAGACAATTGATGGGGCCTTTGATATTCATGGGAAGAAACCTAGGACAAGCCAAACGATTCGGCAGGCCAGGTGGATCTTTGTCCCAGAAACGGTTAGCTGCTGGTTGGGCATGAAAAATGAAACAAAAGCCAAATCAAATATTAATTAATCAATTAATTCAACGTGTATAATTTCTTCTTCTTTTTTTTTTTTGGCTAATATGATTTTTTCTTAGTGAAAAATGGACAAGAAATTTAGTTGGTCTATGATTTATTTGAATATGTTTTCATTTTTTTTTACTATTTTTTATTGTTTTTAATCCCATTTGTACATATCAAGAATGCTGTCTATTTAAAATATTTAATAACCAAAAAAATATATTGATTTTTTTTTATTATGAATTTTTGACAAATAATTATGGATAATTTAAATATTTATATTGATTTACATGTAAAATTAATTTAACATATTTAATGTCACATTAATTCGATTATATTATTATTATCCTTCGTTAGTTTCTTGATTCTTTTTTATAAATCGAGTAAGTTAATTTTTTTTTTATTATTATTTTTATTTACGTATCAGAGTGGAAATGCAAAAAAAATTTTATATCTTTGTTTTTAATTTGCTTTCTTTTTTTTCTGTCTTTTCAAAAACACTCTCACAACGAAGCTCGACATCAACATTGTCTTTGCTACATTTTTAGTTTACTTTTTGCGTGGACCTAAAAAAGAAAAAAGAGGTTATTGGCAGAACTATATAAGCATAAGCTGTTCTGAAATAGTCAGAACACTAAAAAGTTAAAAAATTTGTAGAAATTGGATTCATTAATCGCTTACATATATCTTGAACAACTCAATCTATTGGGACCCGTTCCCAATCTGATGTTTCAGTTTAATTTTTCTCCTTAATGGAGTTCCTTTTTAACCCAAAGAAAATAGATTGATCCTTTTCTGCCATTATTATCTTACACATTGGGAGCCTGCCTGCAACTACAAATATTGAGCCTCGTTCATTGCGAGAGTAAGAATGTTTCAATCACCAAGACTCGGCAATGGAAATTAAGGAAGAAGAAATGGACATTACTGAGATATGGGAGACGGAACCACAAGTTCAAACTAGAAGGAATGGTAAGAGAAAATCAAGAGGAAAAAAAAAACCCCAGGCTCTTCTTCTAGGCAGCAGCGTCGAACAGGTGGTAAAAGTAAAGCAAAGCTTTGTAAAGTGGCTGAGGATTTCACCTCCAAGTTCCCTCCCGCGTTTCAAGAACAGAAACCTTCGAAGATGACTTTAACATACAGTGAAATCAACAAAGTTTCGTCAACCATCACTGTTGTGTTGTGTTGTCTGTCGTTAGAATGGTTAATTTTTAATTTTGACGATTAAAATTGTAACTTCAAATAAAAAAATCAATAAGGTTTTTTCCATGGGTGGGCATGGATTGTGACACCTCAAGAAATCAGAGTCCATATTTTATCATCCGAGAAGATGTAAGTCAAAACTAATTATAGAAGTTTGATTAACCTCTACTGTGACTGAATCCCCTTATTTGTCTCTTTAATTCTCATTAATTTTAGCTAATATGATTGGAATTTTGAACTCCAAAATGTGAAATTTATGTTCAAATGTTACAGTCATAAGGTGAAGTCAAGAATCTTATATCAATTATATATTAGAGTTGATAATAAGACATAAGGATTCACAAGTATCACGAGCCTAAGATAGAATCAAGAATCTCACATCGATTATGCACTAGAGTTAGTCATGAGATATAATGGTTCACATCAAATTTTTTTTGTAAGATATTTTTTGTGAGATAAAATCATAAAATTAAGAGGGGATCGAAGCAGACAATACTTCATAAGGGTGTGAATTATGGTCATGAAATATAATGATTCATATCACATTTTTCTTATGAAATATTTTTTATGAGATAAAATTATGAAGCCAAAAGAAGGTCGAAGCAGATAATACTTTACAGATTGATTTTTGCTTGAGTCGGATGATGAAAAATTATCACGTACGATTCCTTCGAAGGATGGATCTAAAAAAATTAACCTATCATAATAACAAAAAAACCTGACTTGAACGATCTTGTATTAATAACTAAATTAGCTAAAGGCATGGGTCATAATTATTATGGGGAACCTGCATGGCCCAATGATCTTTTATATATTTTTTTAGTAGTAATTCTTAGTACTATTATTTTAAACATAAGCTTAACGGTTCTAAAACTTTCAATGATTGGTGAACCCGTTTTTTATGAGATAAAATTATGAGGTCAAAAGAAAATCGAAACAGATAATATCTTACAAAAATATAAACCATAAAAGTTATCATGAGATCAAAAGAAGGTCAAAGCAAATAATATTTCACAAATGTGAGAATCATAACAATTAGACTAATCCAAAATACTAAATGAATCTATGTCTAGATCTTAGAGTTGCACGAATCTAAAGATCGAGTCTCGACCCATGATACAAAACCATCTCTACATGCATGATTGCAGCTATGCAACTGTCAAACATCTTTTACTTATGAAAAAATATCTTTATTTGCTTCATGCCATCTCTTAGAATAATTACATAGAATTAAGTTTCGAGTTTTTTTGTTTTTTTTCAAACAAAGTTTAATAGTTTGTTCTAATTGCCCTGTATCAAGATCATTATTGTTATGAATAAAAAGCAAACATTCCCTTTTCTTTGCCCAAATTATTGATGGCTTTACCCAAATTACATGTTATCATTGATTCCATGAAATAAATTTTCTTTTCATAATGTATGATATATATAGCAAAATATAAAATTATTGAGGAAAACCTATGCATACAAATTGATAGCTCATATTAACCACTCCTGTTGGTATTTTTTTATACAAATTATCCTCAATTTTTGGGCTTAATGATTAAAAAACTCTTAAAAAAAATTTTAATTTCAAATCAAGATTTTTTTTTTCCATGGGTTATGACCACTCTTGTTGGTATTTTTATTTCCATTAACATCACTTTTCAAAAACAAAATTAATGCCATCATTATCATAAACAGAAGCTGGGGACCAACAAATCAATTGGTCATTTTCTCAGCCTAATTATTGTTCTTTTATTTTATTTGACAAATATTAACTGGTTTATGACAAAATGTTACATATTTACATCAATGTAAATAGCATATGATGAAGAAATCAACCCAAATGATATGAAACCAATTATGAATTATCCAAATGGCTAAACAAAAGAGAAAAAAAAAAGGGTTTGATTTGGAAGAGCAGAAAAACCATGATGAACAAATTATTTGATTGGTGTTTGATGTAATTTTGTGTTAGATTTATTCAAAAGTTTTGTAAAAAAGAAAAAAGGTGGCTTCTTGCATTACTTCATTTGCTGCCATTACCCCTGACTTGATGCGTGTCCGAAGCCCTCTGACTCAATGCTCCTCCCTTCCTATCTTTGCTGACTCAACTCAACCCAGTCACCAGAATCAGTTCAACCAAACTCACCCTTGTTTTTGTTTACTGATTATGATCTCTTCAAATCCATGATAAATTTTCTTTTAACAATTTTTTTCTGTTTTAGAAAAACTTAATCTTCAACAACACATGTTTTTTTAAAGTTAGAGATATTTTGGCTTGTTTAATTTCAAAATTAAATCTTAATTCTCTCTTTCATATAAGAAAAATTAGGTATATAAAAAAAATAAAAAAATCAAGTAAAAATCATATTTCTCTTTAAAATTTTGGGTAATTGATGGGTTTTTGTTTATTTTAAACAATTTTCTTACTAAAAAATAGTACTTTTTTGTTTGATTGATTTTTCTTTTGTTAATTTGTAGTATTAGTATAATATAAATGCCCATCTTTTTCAATTTTGATATACAATTAATGTATAAATTTTATATTATAAATTTATATTTGAAATACAATTAATGTATAAATTTTATATACTGTCAGTGAATTGATCATGTTACTTTAATAATAAAGTAAATCAGATGATATTATCTCATTAATAAGTAAATTTTTTTAAAAAAATTAAATTTTTATATATTTATTTTATGGATTATTATTTATTCCTTAATGAAATGATATAATTTAATTTATCATTAATTTATAAAATTTATACACTAATAATATATCAAATACAAAATTAATAAATTATTTAATCATTATCAAAACTTTGGATATCATTGAAGTTGCATTCTACATAATTACCATTATTAAATTTTTTGTAAAATCCTAATTTTATTATATATATGTGGTAGAAGTAGATTAAAAATATGCTTTCATTACAATTTTCAAACTAAACATAAATTTTTTTATAAAAAGTATAATTTAAAAACAAAAAAATAAGTTTTAAATGATAAATTTTGAATTTTAAATTTTTTAAATATAATTTTTTAAAAATTATTATATAAATTAAATAAATTAAATCTCGAGTTTATACTTAAAAACTAGTATTAATTTTATTTTATCGAAGGATTGGCATAAAAAAAATGCTTAAAATTGAACCATGCTTTAAAATTTTTGCAAACGTCTACTAACTTCAGCTGTTGATGAGTTGGTGGGTCAGCACAAAAAAGAAAAGAAAATAAAAAATTACTACTAAGAAACAAGGGGGGAGTTGGCGGGACACACGGAGAGTACCTCAGATTAAGCTGGCGAAAAAGAACTCACTGAGTGAGTGAGTAGAGAGTGTGATCAAACTCGGTTCAATCTTTAGATCAAGTTGAGTTTTTTTTATTCTTTTTATTTTTTAAGCTTTAAAAGCAGTCTTTGACTGGAAGAAAAAACGTAGTGGGGAAGCAGAGGGAGAGGACACCCAGATCTGAAAGCTCTTTCTCTCTCTCTTTTGAGTTTTTCTTCTCTTCCTTTCTATCCCTAAGCACTCAACAAAAGTCTTATCATTTTATTCAGTGAGAGTGATGTATATAGATAAATAGATAGATAAAGAGTAGATATAGATAAATACATACATTAAACATATACCTTGAAAACTCAACTCTCCCTCAAACTCAGTATCATTATATGATCTGATCATTTTTACAAAATGCCACGCCCTTTTTTCCATAAGCTTATTCTCTCCTCTACCCTTCTAGACAAGAAACTGGTAAATCACTAAAATCCCACTTTCTTCTTCTTCTTCTTCTTCTTCTTCTGTTCATGCTTTTATTTGTTGCTTATGGGCAAAGTTTTGGCCTTGGAAAATTAGAGGATGAAGGAAATAAATTATGGGTATTTTTTTGTTATGTGTTTTTTCATTTTGGGTTTGTGGATTCTTTTCCTTTTCCTTTGTTTGTGGGTTGAAGTGTGCTTTTGAGACTTGGGATGAAATTTGAATGTTGAGACTTGCTAGAGTTTGTTTGGTTGATGGAATTGGAGGAAGACTAAGGAGATTTGAAAAGATAGTTTAAGGTTTTGGAAGTTCGTTTGATATGATTTTGAGTAAGTAATCCTAAAAGTTTGTTTGGCTAGTGGATGAACTGGGTAAAGTTGAAGGAAATGGAAGAAACACAAGATCTTAATTTTCATGTGAAGTCTTTTTTTTCAGAAAGGTGGCATATTGAAGCTGCGGAAATACTTTTGAAATCAATTAAAGTTGCATGCTATATTTTGCTTCATTTTAGTAATCCTATTGAGATATCTGAGTGTGTTAGTATTATAGTTGAAGACAGAAATCTACTTGTCCAGGTTCAATTTTGCAGGAAATACTCTGTCTTGAAACACTTGTAACCAAATGGAGTGAAATGCTTGTTGCTGAATGGTTATTACTTTTTTTGGCTCAAAATTTTCACTTATTTAAGGTGTTGTGATGATTCATTTTTATACATTTTCTTAGATAAAAAAAAAGTTGAATTGTGTAATTTTAATTAATTTTATATGTAACATTTTTATTAACCTTCCCATGATCTCCGTGCATGTGAGTGAAAGCTTATTAATTTTCACATTTGGACTGATCTGCTTCCTGTATGCATTGTTTAGTGTAACTATGACAATAAAATAAAGTTCTTTATTTCCCAGATTTTGTTGGATTGAATAGAAGACCTAGGGCTGATTCCCTCTTCTTTTTTTTTTTTGGGGGGGGGGGGGGGGGGGTGTTTTAAAAAGATGCATGTTTCTAATACATTTGATTTGTAGGAGAACCAGAAAATTAGAATTGCAACAGGACCTATTTAGAATCTTACATATTCTAGAAAGGATCCCATAAGACATGGCTTTGTTATTTACACAACTTTCAGATAAAGAAATAAACTTGTAAATGGTAATCTTGGCTTATATTACTTAAATTGGGAGTCTGTTGCCTATCATCATACTTCGCCATCTCTTTTTTTGACATTTCTCTTTGGGTTATACTGCCAGTGAGTTTCATCAAATAGGCATCAAATGATATGGCTAGTACGTAATGGTGCTTTATGAACAAGACCAGAAAGTTCATCTGTATCATTTACACCGAATTTAGATTTCAATCTGTTACCTTTTTTTTCTCTGTTTGGTCATAGGAAAAGTATATATGGATTTGGTTTTTAATTATGATTATACATGTCCTGTTTATTCGTGATGATGGATATTCTTTTCTTTGATATGATTCATACTTCTCATTAGGATGCTAGTATTACTTTAGGTAAGAGGATGGAGTAGTAGTTTCATTCAGCTAAGATGAAGTTTAATGTCACAATGTTATGAAAGTTGATCTGCAAATTATGCTCTAAAATAATTTAAATATTCATCAGATAAATATGCCTAACTTTATTTGGGGTGTCTGCAGAGGATCCCTGATAACTTTGTTCAGAAGTTCAGGGATGAACTTTCTATTGCTGCTGCTCTCACTGTTCCTGATGGTCATGTTTGGCGTGTAGGAATAAAGAAAGCTGACAACAAGGTTTGGTTTCAGGAGGGTTGGCAGGAATTTGTGGAACGCTACTATATCCGTGTTTGCTACTTTTTGGTTTTCAGATATGAAGGAAATTCCGCTTTCAGTGTTAGTATATTTAATTTGTATAACTCTGAAATAAACTATCATTCTAATGCTTTCGGTGGTACTCAATACAATCATGGAAAACAATATCCATTTGAAGAACTTGAAGATGATGAATGCATCTCTCCAGCACTGCAGAATTTATTTGGTGGGTCCAAAGTTAAAAACTGCATAAACTGGAATCGTGAAGTCAACCTTCACACAGCAAAGGTGGTGAATAATCAACCTATTCGAGGTATGGCTCTTCATTTAATGCATTTGAACTTAAAAAAATTCTGCTAATGAAGTGAAATTGCATTCTTCAGGTGCAGAGATGCCAAAACCAAAAAAGCCTGGGGGGAAAAAGCGGAAGTGTAACCCTAGTAAGTCCTTTTAACTGAGTTATTTGTTTGTTTTGCGGTATGGAAGGATTTGGAATTTGTCACCAGTTGTCCACTGAAATTTAGATGAGCAGGATTCATCTGTTGGACATGAAGATGATGTGGAAATGCACTTTAGTTTTTATGAAAGTGCTTCAGCCAGAAAGAGAACTGTGACAACTGAAGAAAGAGAAAGGGCAATTAATGCAGCCAAAGCATTTGAGCCGACTAACCCTTTCTGCAGGGTTGTCTTGCGACCATCATATCTATACAGGGGATGTATTATGGTGAGCATCGTATATGATGTGCTGTACATGTCTTTTTGGTTTCACCCTATAGCACGCCTCAGTGCACATTTTAATTTTTTCTCTTGCAGTACTTACCATCCTGCTTTGCTGAGAAACATCTAAGTGGGGTTTCAGGATCGATTAAGCTTCAGCTTCCTGATGGAAAACAGTGGCCTGTGCGATGTCTTTATAGAAGAGGCAGAGCTAAGTTCAGTCAGGGATGGTATGAATTTACATTGGAGAATAATTTGGGGGAAGGAGATGTCTGTGTCTTTGAGCTGCTCAGATCAAGGGAATTTGTGCTCAAAGTAACTGTATTTCGTGTAATGGAAAGCACAGGACTAATGCGCCAGTCTATTGATTGAAACTTGTTCTACAAAAATGCCAGCTGAGTTAAACCAGCTAGAGTATAGTGGCTGGTAATTTCAGGAATGTCAAACTCCGTTAAGTAACTCATTATTTTCTGATGACACGTATCTTGTCTGGGTCCTTCGTAAGAAATTTTTACTGCTGTGCCATTTTGATGTCCATAAGCTTTAATGGTACTTTTAGTTGCTTAGGAGAGTGGATACAAAAATTTTATGGCTTTGACTAGGTCTGTAAATAGATTGTCCAATGAAGTCGACGTTGAATTGGATTTGGAAAATGGATCTTAGACTTGGTTATGGTCCTATTTGATTGGTTTGAATTTTTCGTTCACCGCTTGGCTTGAATTCCTCTTGCTGCTTTCATGCTGTAGTCTTATATATTGCCCCTTGTTTTTCTCATAATAGCGATAGTTGTCATTGATATGCGTTTGCATGTTAAAAGATGTTTACCATACACAATGAGAGCAAACTTTCATTGCGTTTCTTTTTATACTGCCTATAATTCAACATAGGAGCAGGGGTTGATAGTGGAAAAGCCAATCAGAATAGCAATAATGATATGGGGTTTAAGTTCTCTTATAATTTTCAATTTTTGTAGAACAAGTTTCAATCCATATGATCTCTTCTCGACTCTCGTCTAACCACTCATCTGCAAAACATGCGGAAAAGACAAGAGTTAGCCTCTGCATTTCTACTTTCTATACGAATTACAGCAGAAGAGAAGGACAAGGTTTACAAAGTTCAAGTTGAATTGTTCACAAAAATCAAATCCAAAACTTGATTCAGTAATAGATACTGATTTGAATCCTTTCTTTCACAGGTTATTGAGCACCAACTTTACATAAAACATTAATTTTTTATACTTGAGCATAAGTTCATTGATCCAAGTTCATAAAATCCTATCTTTTTATAAACTGAAACCCAGAAGAAAGAAAAAAGCAAAAGAAAAAAAGTCATCAAATCTGTATTTAGTTGATGAGAATATTTTACAGAAATGGCTTGAAAATTCAATGGTTCATTCTTTTGGTGTATAATTGTCAGCTCTAAACTAGGTTCATGACTCATGGGAAGATCAATCAATAAAATCTCAAATGTGCAGAGCATCCAGTGCGATTTTTGTATGTGTTTTTTGCCTGCACCCTCTCCTCCTTATTAATAACTAGTTTTTTTTTTTTCTTTTTCTTTTCTACTTGGCCGTACTTAGCAAACTTTATCCTACGTACTAAAAATTGTTCCAGTGTACCACACAGATTAATGTGCAGTACCCAAATCCCACTAGATTTTAATGTATCTGATTGTGGCTTCAGTTGTGGTTGAACCCTACGATAGGGTAGGTTTTGGAGTAGGCAGTTCGCAACCCCCCAAAAACAAATCTTATTGCATGGAAAGTATCAAAGAAATGCAAAAATTCTTGATCAATGTCTGTCTGATGCTCAAACAAATCCCAGCTAATCCAAAGAAAGCAATGTCACAGCCAGTGGGTTCATCTTTGCCTGAGAAGAAATCCTGCATCTTCTACAATTTAGCGGCGATCTCCATTCTTCAAGACAAGAAGCTACTTCTCTTTCTTCCCACTTTCCTCTCTGTTTGTTTGGTCTCTGGGAAAGTTTACAACTTCCGCAAACTTTCTGTTCCTTTTTTATTCCCCTTTTTTTGTTGCTTTGGCAAGGTGTTGACTTGTTTGCATGAAAGGTTTTGTTGTTTTGTTTGGTTAATAAGAAATGGTAAGGCTTGTTTAGTTGGTAGGGAAGTTGAAGAGCAGAAATTTGAGGTTTTTGCATCAAAATTGAACCCATTTTGGTCTATACATTTCCAAGTTTCAAGAATGGCTTGGATAATCTAGTCTTTCCTCTATGAGACTCCAATTAAATTAAGAAAAAGAGAAAAACACTTGAAAATTGCTTGCTGGAAAAACTGATTCGAAAAGATTGAACCATTCATATTTCTACTTTCCCTTTCTTTTTTTTTTTTTTTTAAATTTCTTTGGGTGTGTGGGGTTGGGTGACTTGGGTCCTGTTGGATTCATTTGTTTTTTTTGGTATATTCTCTTTTGTGCTTTAAATTGGCATAATTTGGGTATGGACTGCAGACGCACTTTTGCTTGCTTCATTGCTGTTTGTGCCTGGGGATAAAATTATGTAATCATAAGAGAGAAGGTAGTTAAGGGTAAAAATAAAATAATATTTTTTACGTTTGTATTTTAATGTTTAAATCAAAAATTGATCATAAAAAAAACAGAGAGAATATGAAAGAAAACAAAATTATTAAATAATATCTGAATAATTTTATTTATAAATATAAATAAAAAATTTATTTGATAAATTAATGATATGATCAAACTGTCATATCATTGTATATGTTAAATGATTTAATATGTCAAATTGATTTAAAAATAAAATATATTTTTAATTATTTATCTATAATTTTTAATGAAAAAAAAATATTTTACTTTTTAGACTTAAAAATACCCCTAACAATTGTCTTATTTATATTGTATTGAACTCTTCATTTAGTTGGACTCCCGGTAATCTTTTTTAAATTTCTTTTAGCCTTGAATGTCTTGTAGTATAAAAAAATTAAAAAAAAAGTCCACAATGACTGTAGTTTTCCTCTTTGTTTTATATTTTGGCCTTGGACCCCAACATGGCATGGGATTTTTTTTTTTTTTCCTGCAGAAATCTGTTCTTTAGGTATTGTCCATCAATAATTTTTATTTCTTCAACCAATGCAAGTGGCTTGCAAGTTATGATTATTGCAATGCCCCAATGATTTATTTATCATCAATGACTGTTGCAAGCATGGTATGGCTCAAATTATATCTTTCCCACATACAAGTCCTTTCCTTTTATTTTCACTTCATAAACTATAGGACAAGTTACCATAGGCGCTTTATGTTTTTCAGCTGCAATATTCCAACCATAAAAACCATCTTGTGTTGATTCTTCAGCGGTAAAAGTGAATGATGGATCAACAATATGGTCTCTCCTTGATTCTGCAAACTTCCCCTTCTTGTCTAGTGTAATCTATGTTGAAACAGACTCTGACTCAATGATAATGACGGCCCAATTGGGAGCAAAGACAAGAACCTGACACTAGCTAGGAACAAGAAGGCTGAGGACACACCAAGAACTTTTAATTGGTCTATAGGAATTGAGCTGTGGACTTGAGGATTTATTCTTTTGGTGAACATTTGGAAGATACATATCTAATATGATCGGTAAAAAAATTCACCTGGGTTTATCTCATTTTGTGGAGGGTGAAGATCATCTAAATGAAAACTACTATAGATTTATAAATAAAGGGCTGATTCAATTAGTAAAATCGTTTTTTTTATGCAAGTGATTTTGGATTTGAATTTAATTGATAATTTTTTATTAGAGTCATTTTGAATGAGTAATTATAATAATTATTTTTTAAATTATCAGATATAATATATTTTATCTTAATTTAAAAAATTAAATAATTTATTTATCTTTAAAATTTAAAAAAGTTACTGTAGATTTGATGCACTTGTCTTCTATTTGAAAAAAATGTTTTCAAATACAATCAATCAGAAAAAATAAATCGTATTTAAATAAATAGATTATTCTAAAATTAACGAATAATTTGCAAAAAATTCTTGTTCTAGCTAATTAAGTTTATCCAAAAACACCTCTAATTAGTCGAAAATATTTTATTTATAATTTTTTATTATAATAAAAAATTATATAAAAATTAATCATTTATAAATATAAAATTGATATAATTTTAAATTATAATTAATGAATTGTATTGCTTCCCATCGGTCAAGAGTGAAGGGTTTCAGTCTCATCCATTGAGTCCAAACAAGTGGGCCTAGCATCAAAGGCCATCATCTACGTTATGGTTGCGACGCAATTGCTTGCTTGCTGCATGTTTTCTACGTTCTTAAAAGTTTCTTACACAAATTTTTCTCGGTGGGCGCATAAAGCTCGATGATGTCAAAAGCCTGTCTGACGAAGGGATCGTGTGAAAGATTAGTTTACCTTGTAGTATAATTAATTAATTAAAATTTAAAATTATATAATTGATTATAATTTTATATAGATTCTATATTTATAAATAATTTAATTTTATATAATTTTATATAGATTTTATACTTATAAATATAATTTTATATAGTATTGTTTTATGTTTGTTTCTCTTATTACTCTGTAGCAGATTTTCTTTTTCTTTTTGCTCTTTGGTTGAAGAATAAAATTTTATTTTTCTGACCAAAGAAGCCTTTAGTTATCATCAGTCTATCTAAACAACCCTTTATATCTTTTCACTAAAAATAAAGATCAAATATGTAAAAAATTTAGACTTTTACCCATCAATGAAAAAGAGATAAAATCATAAAACGAGGTTCTATAGTTGAGATTATAAAGATGAAATATTTAACTTATAAAGTTTAGGTTTGATAATTGCTGTTTGTAATTTTTTTATTGATAATTTGTAAGTTTAATATAAGTCGTTAATAAAATCTGCGGTATACTTTTGATCTTAGAATGAATGATTTTTCTTCACCAAATTTTTGTTATAAAAAAAGTTATAAAATTAATTCAAGATTTGTTTGATTATTTTTTGGTATTCACCTTTTTATTTATTTCTTGTTTTTTATATTTTTTACCTTTTTTACCAAAAAAAATAAACCAAAGCGGAATTGAAGTATAATCCGACCGAATTAATTATTGCAAACCAGTAGACAACAAGACAAGTGTTGACCTAAATAATTGAGACAGGCAAATTGAAACTAAAACAAAACATTTTCGACCAAATTGGTAACATAATCTAAGCCACACCATATAGGTGTAATTGCTCTACCTCAATCCAAATATCCTGACCCATTAACCTCATAATTTTCCTTCTCACTTCAATTCTGTAAGGAACTGCAGCTTCCAAATCTTTATCCTTATACACAACAACTTTATCATAGATTTTGAGGTTTTTGGCATAGACAAATTCGAGCCATCCCTTAGAAAAAACAGGCTTTGCATAAATCCCATCTCTGCAAATGCATCGAAAAGTCCATAATTCTCCGTTGGTGTCCTTAACTTGCAAATCAGCATATCGATGATCTCCATTGAGGAAGGGAAACAAACACAAAGTATTGGCTGGGACTGACAATCTTCTCTCGATATCAGTTTGAGCTAGTAACTTTGAGAAAAGCTTCATTCTAGAATTAAACTTACCTCGGCCTGAATATATGCACTTATTTATATATGACAAGATCAGCTACATGTTTTTGTTTTTCCTGGAAACTGTCTGATAGTCATAGAAATGTTGAGTCTGGGCATTCCAAGTTTCAACTTTTCTTTTCTTCTCAGAAACTTTCACTTGCATATGCCTATGTATTTACCAAATTTTTGTAGTTGTGGAATATTTCAGCTCAGTTTCTATATTATGTTTCCAAAATTTCCTTCACATTTTCGTGTTTCCATTGGATCTTGTTCTAGACTTTTTCTTTTTGTTCCGTGTTCCACAGGGAAAAGCTTGGCAAGATTGGGACAATTTCTAAGCAGTCGGCGCTCGTAGGGTTCAACCCTAAAAAATGTATACATATATATATATATATATATATAAAATAAATTAAATTCATCCATTCAACCAAGCATGCTATTATTTATTTTTTCTTAGCCTTTAATTTACTTTTATGCATTGTATTTTAAAAAGAATTAAAATCACATTATTATTTATCTATTTATTTTATCAGTCAATCACTACCTAAAAATTAAATCTTTAAAATTTGTTATAAGAATATTTAAATCATAATCATGTCAATTTAATAAAATTCAAATTAATTTTTTTGCTTCTTCATAAGACTCTTTTTTGAAATATTAGCTTCTTCATCAGAATTTAAATCTACAATCAAATACTAAACATATTATTTTTATAGTTTTAATCAACTACAACTTCTCTTTGTATAATCTTTTTTAATTTTACTTTTAATCTTTTTCCTTCGTTATCATACAATTTTTTTCAATACAAAAATTAGACTAAAACCACTTTATAAAAGTTTAAAAAACATCATAACTTCTAAACTCAAAGTTTTAACTTTATTCTTTTAATGGTATATTTTGTTTTTACTTATTTTGATGAAAAATATATTATTTAACAATTGATTTATTTATATTTTATTTAAAAAAAGGTCGTTCTTAATTTTCAGTTAAATTATTTATTTGATGTATTATATTCTTTTGTACATTTAATTCTAAATTGATAAAATTTATAAATAAATTTTTTAGTTTTTTTTATATACATTTATATTAATAATATAATAAGATAAATAAATGAAAAAATTAAAGTTAATATAATATTAATTGATTTCTTCAAAATTAAATATTAAAATCTGTTACTATTTATAAGATTAAGTTATTTCAGATGAAGGCAAAATAAAAAATTTCTATGTATTCTTATCAAATAAGGATCTGGATCCTCTTTGGTATAAAATCTTTCCCCTTGAGGTCATTGGAAAAGTTACATATATTTGCTCTTTTTTGGGCATAATCTATTAAGTTTCATAAGCGATAATTACATTGATCATTGGTAACATCGGCCGATTTTGAGTATTTCAGGTCATTTTGATTGGTTTCAAAGAATTAAATGGCTTTGGCCGGTGTAAATATATATGAGGAATATGTTATAGTAATTTATAATGTTGTTATTTTAAATATTTGAAACTTTCATTAAGTTCTTTTGATTATTTGAAACAATTGATATCGAAATATATCATTTTTTTAAAATAACTAAGAAAAACAAATCACACCCGAATTTCGATTATTACAAAGAATAATAATTTTCCTACAAATTATGGGCTGTAATTAATTGAAATTATAAGTCAATATGACACAAAAAAATTATCATCCATGCTTCTTTCATGCCAGAGGTTGTTGATCAAGAACAATTATTCCATGGAAGCCCAGATATCCTCACCCAGCAATCTGATTTTTCTCTTCACTTCAATTTTCAACTGCTTGCACGTAGAATCATCGTCCATGGATTTCTGGTAAAGAAAAACCATATCACCAACTCTAACATCTTTACCGCAAATAAATTTAAGCCAACCGACGGAAACAATAGCTGATTCGATGCCCTGATCACTTGGCTGAATAATGAAGCATGGAAAACTCCAAGCTTTTCCAATCTTATCAATTACATTGATATCAAAAAAATAACCTTTGAAAGGGAGGACATCGAAAGAATCAGTAGGGAGCAGTAAGCTCTCGTCGATGTCACTTTTCGTCAACAGCTTTGAGACCAACATTGTCATGCTAGCGGCAACTCTGCAATAACAAATAAAAGAAAGATCTTCTGAAATTTGCCGCTGTGCTGATCGATTCTTCGGTTGCTCTTTCTCACTTCAGCAGTTGATTGATTCTTATATATATATATAGATAAACAAGCGCGTTCCTTTGACTCTTTCATAAGCATTAATAATATTTTCCGTGCTGAGTCGAATGAAGTTTCAACGGCGGTTCCAAGAAAGAACTAGACAAACCACCATTATCAGCTTAATATTGTTAAAGTCCTATGATTTTTTTTCTTGAAACTTTACACCCCCTATTATATCCTTTAACTTCCACCCGCCTCTTCTTTCAAGAATCAGATTTTTTACACCTTCGCATGAACAAATATATATATATATAATTAATTAATTAATTAATGTCTTAATTTTAGTTCTATCTCTAAATATCTTTAAATTTATTTTTTTATCTCATATTGCAGTTTTTGTAAAATAAAATTCACTAGTAATAAATACATTAATTATACATTGCATGGTCAAAAAATAATTAGTATTACGCAATAATTTGTCTTAATATTCAACTGTTTTCTTCTCAATCTTTACATTATGTTTAACTTAATTTTTTTTATACAAGAAGTCTTGTTTGGTGTTGATATAATATCTTGTTGGACTTTCAGAACTCTTTTGCATGAATGAAGCCTTTTGATTACATTTTAATAAATTCTTATTTTTTCTGAGAGAAAAATTTGTTGTAAATATATTTAATTCACACACAAAATAATGCTCATAATCATCATCCAAATTCCCAATTATACCAACAAATTACCGGATTTAATTTTCGTTCTCTATCTCTATAATACTCTTGAGTGTGCAGAAAATTGAGATCAACAACATGAAAAGAAAGAGGAAATAATGAGATATGAGAAGGAAACACTATAGATTCATTGAGGCAAAATGGAAGATCCAACTCAATTAATTATAGTAGGAGCAAAACTGCAGGCTGGCCATTTGTTATAATTAACATTGTTTTATTATTTTCAAAGACATGTTCGGTCCCTTAATATATATTTGGCACCGAATTTAGTCCTCTTTCAAGTGGCTACTTTCTTTCAAGTGGGATTGTTTGGGTTGTGCATGTTGGGGACTTGAGGGACCCCTGTGGACTGTGGTTACTTGCTTTTCTTAAATCAAGGTAATTACACACCTTAAGATAAAAAAAAATTAGAACTCCAAAAAATTTTCAAGCAGAAATTCTTTTAAACACTTGGTGAAAAATGTTTCTTTGATCATAGGACACAACACGTTGATGAACGTAGCATTTCACCGACGGATAAGCACAACTCTTTACTTAATGAACAAATACAACATTTCACATGATAAACAATCATAATTTTTTAATTGGAAAGTTAAATTGATTTTGTCTCATAAAAAAAAAAGATTTTTGTTGTCTAAACCAAAATTGTTTGGCACCGATTATATGTAAGTGTGGATACTATGTCCAAATGAAATTGGCACGGCAATTGGCCAAAGAGAAGAAAGAAGAGGGAAGTTGTTTGATCATTGGGTTAATATGCAGTAAAATCAAGTTTGTTAAATTTCCAAAGGTGCAAAATCTCAGTTTAAAATTAACAAGAGTTTGCCGACAGTCACATGGTCTATTGGCCAACAATACGGTAATCTATGTTAGAAAAATAAATAAGAAAATAAAAATAATAAAAAAAATTTTGACTTTGAGACGTAAAGAACACTTTCTTAAAAGTAATTATATCTTTGAGATATGATAAAGCCTCAAAACTCCCCAAGTTAAAGTAATAAAAATAGTTATATTGAAAAAGTTATTTATAATGAATGAACAGATATAAACTTCTATTCAAATGGTTATAACATTTTGTATAATCATAATATTTATGAATAATAATATATTTATATTCAAATAGTTATTATCATTTGTTATATAATACTTGTTTCTATTCAAACATAAATATTTAAAATATGAATAAAATTAACAAAAAAATTAATTTTATTCATTAATAATTAAATTTTTTTATCAAATGTGGAATACACTATATTCTAAACTACTAATAATCTCCTACAAGTTTGAAATGTTAATGCTTAATTTTTAACTTTTCACATAAATAAATATTATGAATACAATAAAGCATATCTTGATTTAAACTTTTCAATTAACGTATATACCTTAGAATTCTAATGAAATTGATGGTGTTCATAAATTAAATTTCAACTCATAATGTTAGAATTGAAGATATAACACATATTGTACTTATTTATTTTCTATCAAAGGTTTATAACCACTTTAACATTATTATATCCATATGCTTATCTTATTCATAAATATTTATAAAAGGAACCCCAATTCTTTTTATTGAAGCAACAATACTTTTATATTCATATAGATAAAGTTTTCATTATATCTTCATTACTTTAGACATTTAAAATTTCATTAAAAGTATAAAAACTCATCATTCCCATACAATGGATCACACTAATTTATAAAAGTTGAATAGATTTTACTAGTACTTAACAGACACATAAGAATAATTTATTTTTACTCATTAAACTTTGTAATTAGAGATTACTAATTCAAAATTTGATTTTCATTATTGTTGTCTAATAATAAGGGTTTAAATCCATTATATTTGTAATACTACTGATAAAATATCTTAGAATTTAATTTTCTTTTATGGTAATTACCTTTATTTGAGATTAAATCTCTAACATAGTCACTTTAGACTAAGATGTTCAAAAATTTCATTTTGCATATCATTTATATTTTTTAGACATTATTACCTTATTCTTATCATTTTAAGAATTAGTCGGTATTGGTTATGGCTATAACTTTATATTCATATATTTCAATCATTCTATTTCTATATTTTTATATATTTTTAATAGAATTATACTTTTAGTGCAATTGGATAAAATCAATGAATAAACAAAATCATTTTAGTCCTTTTAAGATATGAAAAGACCTTTTTTTTATGGTTTTACTTAATAAGTATACTAAAATTATTAGTTGTATAATTTGCTCATAAAATTATACTCAAATCTTACAACACTATGATGGTATTTTTTTTTTTTATTTTGATTCTTATCACCCCCCACCATGTGCAAAATATGCATTCTTTTATTAAAGAATGTCCTATTTAATTATCAAGATATTATGTATACTTAATCAAGTTGTCATTTCTTTTATCTTTTCACTATTTAGTGGTTTTTTTTTTTTTTAAGTAGAAGGCCTCTAAATTTACCCTTTGTAAAAGATAACTAGTAAATATTTTATATCTTAATATTTTTTTTTTCATAAAAGTTTCAAAACTTTTATATTTTTAACTCAATATGAAAGTATACGTCAATAAGTATGATGTAAAACATAATCATCCTCAAAATTATTTTTTTTAGTAAACTCATACTTTTTATAATCTTCTTTTAAGACTTTCATACAAACTCATAGATGTTTATAAAATTATTTTATCATAGACACTAAAACCATATCCACCATGATTCATGTCAATAAATAGAGTAAAAATTTTATGTATAACCACACAATACTATAATTCTTTTGTCCAAATTATAAAATACATGAAAATTTTTCACCCAACAAATAAAAAGCGTTTTAACCAGTTAGAAATAATTATATAACTTCTCCAATTGAATTGAAGTTATCTTAGATAATATGTTTATTTTTTATCAAAATAATATTATATAAATCAAATAATATGAATAATGCATTATTCTCTTGTTAATAAAATGCAATCATTGGATATGATTTTATGATAAGAACATATATGCTTGTTTTTGAAAAGATTTATAAATTCATAATTTTTTTATATCTTAAAATATTCTAAAAAATTTTATCATTTTGATTTGATAACCATGGTCTTACCAAAATATAACAAGGCTATAAAAGATTCATAATTAAAGCTAGCAAGTACTTCATGTCCATTTTTTGCTCATGACCATTCAATGCCATGATAAAAAAAATTCACATATAACATATCATAAAATCATTAATCATAAATTAAATAATTTAATTCAAAATCAAAAAATTAAAAGAATAGTCAATAAATAAAACAAAATTCAATGAGACTCAAGTTTTGTAATGAATTATTAATTATCAACTCTTTTAGTACAATACAAAAACTAGAAAGATAATAATAAGAAACTTGTATTTTATTTCACCAAAAAACTATTTGGATAATTGAAACTTTTCATGCTTGTTTTAAAAGTCGATTTTGCCAACTTTGTCAATTTTTTTTCCTTGTATCTTCCACACATAAAATATTAATTGCATAATTACCTTTAAATTATTAAAAAAATAAATAAGAGAATAAAAATAATAAAAAAAATTTGGCTTTAAAGCGTGAAAAATACTTTTTTAATGACAATTATATCTTTAGAATATAACAAAGTCTCAAAACTCTCTAAGCAAAAATAATAAAAATAGTTATACTAAAAGATCTAATTATAATGAATGAATAGATAAATTTTTATTCAAATGATTATAATATTTTATATAATTATGACTTTTATAAATAATAATCTATTTATATTCAAATAATTATGACTATTAATCATATAATAATTATTTCTGTTCAAATATAGTTATTTAAAATATTAATAAAGTTAATACAAAAATTAATTTTATTTATCAATAACTAATTATTTCAATTTAATGTAGAATGCACCATATTTTAAATTAACAATAATTTATTAGTAGAGTATTAAATTATTAGTTTCAATTCAAATCCTGACTTTTTTTTTTTTGGAAATCTTGACAAGTTCAATTACTGAAAAAAATAACAGGAGTTTTACCTTGAATCATATTAACTTATTAGTTTCAGTTCAAATCCTGACAAGTTTTTTTTTTTTTGGCCAAAAAATCCCGACAAGTTCAATTACTGAAAAAAATAACAAGAGTTTTACCTTGAATCAAATTAAGGGTCGTACAACACAGAGTAAAGAATGCAAAGGAAAGCCATCATACGGCCTAACAGCAATCAGGGAATTTCAGCCAAATATCCTGTTTCAATAATCTGAATTTTCTCTTCACTTCAATTTTGAGAGTAGCTTTATCAATGTCTATCTTGTGAAAAATGAACTTATCGTTGGGTTTAAGTCAGATTCTTTCGTTGAACAAATTCAAGCCAACCCACGGAAAGAACCCTGTCGTCTGTCATCTCATCATTCTGTCGAACAGCGTAGCAAATTAAACACTCAAATACTGCAGCTCCCTTTAATTGCTCTTACATGGCTAGCTGCGCAATCTCAAATTAACTCGTATGTTTGATCAGCAAACTCACAGCATAGCCAGAAATTTATATAGAGAGAGTTCAGAATCCTTCGTCTGCAATTTCCTAACTGAAATGAAAGAACCAGATTACACCTGCTGCCATCCTCTCTAGATCCCAACCAGGGATTTAAATAGCGGTCGCGGTCACGTTTTTGGTTGCGTAGCATTTGTCGCGTTTTCGGATATAACGGAGATAATTGCGGTCACTGCGGTCATCACGGTCGTGAAATTTTTTTTTTTTGCACAATTTATTATAAAATGTAATAATTATAATTATAATTATAAAAACTCTTATTCAATGATTTTAAAAATAGTTTATGACACTCTATGTTTTTTATTTTCTAAAAAAATTATTCACGATTTTATTTAGATTATAAAAAGCATTCATATTTGATTTATCCATAAAATTTTTTTTGGCCAAGTTCATATTCAATATTAATTCTAGACAAATCAAATATTAACAAAACATAATATGTTAAATACCAAGCATTTAATTTAATAAAATTACAAACTTAAAAATATAATAATTTCAAATTCCATCAACTACAATTATTGATACATATTTCAAATTTACCACATGGTAGAATGACGAGGAGGATCAGATTCTCTATCTTTACTTTGAGAGCCAAGTTGACTCTATCTCCATCCCTGAGACCTTTGTTCTTGATACATTTGAGGTGGAGGATATATTTGAGGATGATACATTTGTGGTGGAGGGTACATTTGTGGTAACTGATACATTTGAGGTGAAGGATATATTTGAGGAGGTGGAGGATACATTTGAGGTGGATAATAACCATATGGAGGTGGATAACCATGAGGAGGTTGAAAATTATGTTGTTCTGGTTAATAGTAATGTCTTTGAGTACTAGCAGATGATTCACTATACTCAAAGTTACTAGAATTTGATCTCTCACCTGAAGATGAAGAACCTCTAGAAATTTCATAGTGGTGCTTCTTTGCTTTTCTTTTTGATCGAGTTGTACGTGCACTTTGACCCTCACTAGATTCAGCAAATGGATTTCCTCCGTATTCTGCCATATTAATAAAAAGTCCACCAGTAGCAGCAAGCCCAAATTCTCCTCCAAGTGGGCTGTAAGGTCGATTTGCATCCATATTATCACCAAAATTCACACCATCACCATCACCATCTCCATCACCATCATCATCTGGACTTAAACCACCACCATCATCACTCTGACTTGGTGTTGGACTTGAACTTGAATGAGATACATTCCTTTCTTGAGATTGACGTGATCGTTCAACATTCATTTCATTATCAGAATTATCTGCAGGTAACCAATCAGAGTTTTGACCATCTAATAGAGGATTTTCTTTCTCTTGCAGCCATTCTGTTAGTGGATCATCATCTTCAAAAATATGGTCAAGGCTAATAGGATTAAAACTATTATTTATTTCATCAATGCTCATTCTTTTTTGATGTCTCATCCTCAACCTCATGTTATAATAGGTATATACAAGTTTTTGGAGTCTTGCAAACTTCAATCTGTTTCTTACTTTGGTGTGAATATAGCTAAATGTGCTCCAATTACGTTCACAATTTGATGCAGATGTTGTTTGACTAAGCACTTTGATTGCTAGTTTTTGTAATTCAGGAACACAAGTGCCATATATCATCCACCACTCAGCTGTATAAAATTATTTAAATTAAATTTCAATGGGCTATACAATTAAATAATATAAATAAATTATAATTATTTAACTTACTATTTACCTGGATTCATTTGCTTCCAAGCTCTTTGTACTTGTGGACTACCAAAAGTTTCATGCTTGTCTCGAAATAATAACAACTACATCATTGAAAATACAATAATAAATGAATAAATAAAAAATAATTTAATTTTTAATACATAAAACAAATGTTAAAGTTATAAAATAGTATTAAATACTAACCTGATTAATCATTCTGATTTGAGTATCTATCGAAGGTTCTAATCTTTCAATAACTGCTTTTATACCTTCTAATGTTTCCTTAAATACATTTGCAGAATGTTCCACTCCAAATTGAAATTGTGGATTTAGATAGTAACCTAAACATAATTTATAACAATATTATATTAAAAGAATAAAAAATAAATATATAAGCAATTTAAGTATAAAAAATAAACATATTTTTTAAATACCATCTATATTCTTGGTTTACTTACCAGCTGAATGCAAGTCAGAGTGCATGAAACTCCATCTATTGTCAATAATCTTTTCATATTCAGCAGAATAACGACAAGTTTGTTGAATTGCTTGTTTAGCTCTATCCACAGCCTCGTAAATAAAGCCCATTGTTGGTTTTTCATCACCATCCACAAGGCGCAACACTTTTACCAAAGGCTCATAAACTTTTATTATATCACCTGCTTTTTTCCAAAAATCTTTTCCCAAAATGATTTTTTTGACTTCATAAGCAGGTCCTGATTTTTGTTGTCCCCATTTTGAATCTTTAAATTCCTATATATTCATCAATAAATTTTTAGAGTAATATATTTTAAATTAATATTTTAAAACAATAATATTATAAAAAGATGCTAGATTTAAATAATTGTACTAATTACTAAGTACTAACCTTTGAATTGAACATCTCTCTCAAATTTTGTTTTTGCCTTATTATTTCTTCTAATTGTATGAAATGAGTGGCAAATCGGGTAAGAGCAGGACGAAGTATTTGCTTCCCTTGTGTATATTTCTTCATCAAATTAACAGTTTAAATGTGATTGTATAAAAAACAAGTCACTTTCTTTGCATCATCCAAAACCTTTGCCACATTTTTTTTCCTCCCAATATCTTCAAGGCACAAGTCCAAACAATGAGCTGAACATGCTGTCCAATACAAATATTTTCTCTTCTCCATTAGTCTTTTTCCTGCGGCCTTAAGTGCTGCCTCATTATCAGTGACTATTTGAACAATGTATTTTTCTCCAATTTCTTCCACAACTTCATCTAATAATCTGTAGTAAAAGTTTGTATCTCTACTACGAACACTTGAAACATCTATAGATTTCCAAAAAATAGTCCCTTTACTACAGTAAACAAGAAAATTAATGATATGCATTTGATTCAAACTATTGGTCCAACCATCACACATCAAAGTGACACCCAATTCATTCCAATAAGCTTTTAATCCATTAACCTATTCATGAACTTGTTGATACTCAGACTCTAAATACATATCTGAGACCTCATAAGGTGTTGGAAGTCTTACATGTTGGCCAACTTCTGCTGCCACAGAAATCAAATTATGCAACCATGGGGAATTTGCTAATTGAAAAGGAAGTCGATCATATATCAAAAATTTTGATACTGATTCACCCATTTTTCTTCTTAATGTCTTTAGAAATGAATCACTTACTTTTGGTTGTCTTGAACTTTTACTTCTAACCAATTCAGAAACAGCTCCCCTTAATGAAAATTCAGACTCATTTGGAGTTCTTGTTCTTTCTTCAAAATATTCAGCAACTGAACCATGAGAGCTTCGTCTTTCTTCATATATGTTACTCCAACCACTAGTTCTTTGTCTGAATTCTTGTCTTCTGTGCCACTCATGTTGTGATTGGATACTATCTCGCACGGCTTGTCTAGTAGCAATGTCTTCATCAATAAATCCTTCATAATCATCTTCCCCTCTTAACTGTGATAAAAATTCATTTTTTCTTCTTTTGTTGTCAGCCTTTTTTGATTTACTTTCTTGAAGGAGTTTCATCATGCTTTCTCTTACTATACCTATTAATAATATAGTTTTAAAAAAAAGAAAAAATTAGTTGCACATGCTTATGTAATTTTATAATTTTTATTAAGAAATTAACAATAATATTTTCAAAGAAATTAAAAAAACATAACATACTAGTAACGTTGGGGCATGGTGCAACATTGCCAGTTTTATGAGCAATGTGTTCTTTGAAACGTGTTATTCCTCCTTTTACAACTTTACCACAAAGTTTACATGAAACATTTCCTCTTGTATTTGGCACAGGTGTTCCAAAATGCCAACCTATATCATCACTTGGCGCGCCCTCTACTCCTTTACTCGGAAACTCTTCACGTGGTGGCATACTTACTATTTTGTATAAAAACAAAATAAACTTATATTTAGAAATATTAATATTACTTATTACATCATTAAAAATTGATTTTAGGCTAAATTTTTTAATTTTTAGTTTTTAATCTTAAGAATATTATTAAATAACTTAATCTTTTAGATGCACTAATTGATATTAATTTTTTTATCACAAATAACTTCAAATAATTATATAATAAATACAATCTTCAATAATTACACAAAAATAATAAGAATTAATCTAATATTAAAAGAATTGACAATGATATAAATATCAAAACAACAAAAAAAATTATTAAATTTCATATACAAAATTATAAATTAATATCTAACACAATCAAAATATAATATTTAATTTTAATTAATTTTTATCTAACTTATATAAAATATTTATCAATAATTTTCATCTACAATCTCTATGTATATCATATTAAATTATTAATCTTTTATTTTTTTTAATTATAAATCTTCAATCCCTCTAATTAGATTTTATCTAAAAAAAATTTCAAAAATTAAAAGTTTTCAAACTTATATTTTAATAAAATTTTCAAACCTATATTTTTTATTTTTTAGTTTTTAATCTTAATAAGAATAATAGATCATAAAATGCTAAATTTGTTAAGTAACTTAATTTTTTTGATACAATAATTGATATAAAATTTTTTTTATCACAAACAACTTTTAATAATTATATAATAAACACAATCTTCAATAATTACACAAAAATAACAAGAATTAATATAATATCAAAAGAATTGACAATAATATAAATATCAAAACAACAAAAAAAAATTAAAATTCATATGCAAAATTATAAATTAATATATAACACAATCAAAATATAATATTTAATTTTAATTATTTTTCATCTAACTTATACAAAAAATTTTATCAAAATTTTCATTTAAAATATCTATATATTATATTAATTATAAATTTTCAAAACCACTAATTAAATTTTATCTAAAAATTTTTTAAAAATTAATTACAAAATTAAATAAAAAAATTCAATCCCACCTTCCATACACCCTACCACACTCAATCCCTCCCCACCCCATCAATCCCTCTCCACCTTCCCTCCCAACATCCTACCACACCCAATCCCTCCCCACCTTCCTCCCAACACCCTACCACACCCAATCCACACCCAATCCCTCCCCACCTTCCCCCCCCCCAACGCCCCACCACACCCAATCCTCCCACCCCCCTCCAATCTCTCCACGTGCCTAAATATATCAATCTGTTTGACTCTTTCTAACAACCCGAGCCGAGACCATTCTAGAAACATTTCATTTTACTATTCATCATCTTATTCGTCTTTACTTTCTCTGGCTTTCCAGAAAAAATTTTTTTTTTTTTTTCGTCTCTCATTTTCTCTCACATCCCTTTATCACTATCACTTGCTGACTTACCTAGTATCTACAGATCTCGTTCATCTTTCAAACTCTCACAAGACACAACAGATCGATCATTTTACAGAAATTTTACAAAAAAAAAAAGGTAATTTAACTTTCTTTTCTTACCTTGTTTGATCTTGATTCTTGAATGTTGATCGAAAACTTGAGGTTGATTTGAATTTGAATGCCGAAAATGCCGTTTGAATGGTTGAAACTTGAAACTCTGTTTTCTAGCTCGTTTTACAATATTTTTTGATGATAAAGATCTGAGATTGTGAGCTTTATTTTTTGATTTGGCTTTTACTTTTACTTTTACAGGTTTGTTGTTTTATTTTGCAGGCGTAAAATTTTATTTTTTTGTTAAAACTATTAGATCAGTGAGTAGAAAAACGGAATAGCGACAATAACGGTCCGTTATTGCCGCTATTGTCCGTTACGCCGTTATTTTGCGGCCGTTATTCTCCGTTTTTGATGGGAATGAATTTTTCAACCGTTTTCTATACATTAACGGTGGCGGAAGGCAGCGCTACCGTAATTTTGCGGCCGCTATTCCGCTATCAACCCGTTTTTTGAATCCTTGATCCCAACAGCTTCGCTAATCATAAAACTCCAAATGATCCGTAGATATACGCTAGTGATCAATACATAAACTCTACACCAACAATAGGCAGGTTGATCAGCAAGAATTAATGTATCAAAACCTAATACCAGATAAGGGTAAACAAAGGAAAACCAATCACAATGGATTTGCTAATCATGAATGAAAGCCTGAAACCAAATAGTTCTAATTTGTAACAACACCACGTACATCATATTTTATGTATATTACATCGAGCGAGGTCAACAATAACCTAACAAATGCACCATGTATATATCACAGATAAATTGAAACTTGGAGATCAACAGGAATCTGGCTGTAGAGTACTGGACGGTGGACACAATATGCAAACTAGTAAAATACTCTAGAATGATGAAAGCTAGGACCATCAAAATTGCACTAAAAACGAAGACCTTTTAATAACTATAGGTGGGGAATGGAAATTATACCGTTCTTCACTTCAAATTTTGATTGTATTGTCGCCAAATCAAGCTCTAGAGATCAGCCCAATGTTCTTGACTGAGTAACTTTATGTTTCTCTGTACCCGGATCCCAAGCTGTTCCCCGTTTTCACGCACATGGAAAATCACTTTGTCTCCCACTCTGAGATCCTTATGTTTCACAAAGTCAATCCATCCCCTAGTGAGGACAGGCTGTGGCTGACCGTCATTCTTCCTAGTGTGGCGGCGAAAGGTCCAGACCTTCCTATTCTTGTCAATGACTTGAAAATCCAGTGACTGAGTCCCTTCCTCGAGTCTGAAATAATGTTCCCTCATTGCAACAGTTAGAAATGAGAGCCTAACCTTTACATCAGTTGAGGTTAATATCTTCGAGCAAAGCTCCGGTACTATTGGTTCACCCTGACTCGACTGCATTTGACAAGGTTAAAGTGAACCGAGTTCTCAGGGATTGCGAATGACATGTTAAATTGATTAATAATTTACAGGTGTTCGACGGTGGGCCTTTCCATTTCAATGCAGTTTCAAGAAAATGTACAGACCCACAATCAGAAATAGAACATTAAATTTAGAAGAAGTTTCACAGTTAATTATTGGATAATACAAACCATGCACGTGCTTTGAGATCCTTGCCTTTGTGGGATTGCTTGGGTTTTGCATGTTGAGGACTCGAGGGACCCCTGTAGACTGTGGTTACTTGCTGTTATTAAATCAAGGTAATTACATACCTTAAGAAAAAAAAATTAAGCCTCAAAAAAATTTTCTTCAAAATTAATTGTTAAAATCTGTCACTATTTATAAGATTAAGTTATTTCAGCTGAAGGCAAACTTGAAATTTTTTTTGTATTCTTATCGAATAAGGATCTCGATCCTCTTCACTATAAAATCTCTCCCCTTGAGGTCATTGGAAAAGTTACATATATTTTACTCTTTTCAATGTTCTTTTACACTTACTTTCTCAAACCCAAATGTTGAAACAATTAATATCAAAATATATCATTTAAAAAATAACTAAAAAAAAAAAATCACACCCGAGTTTTGATTATTACAAAGAATAATAATTCTCCTACAAATTATGGTATGTAATTAATTGAAATTATAAGTCAATACAAAAAGAAATAATCGTCCATGCTTCTTTCATGCAAGAGGTGGTTGATCAAGAACAATTATTCCACGGAAGCCCAGATATCCTGACCCAGCAATCTGATTTTTCTCTTCACTTCAATTTTCAACTGCATGCACATAGAATCATCGTCCATGGATTTCTGGTGAAGAAAAACCATATCGCCAACTCTAACATCTTTACCGCAAAGAAGTTTAAGCCAACTGACGGAAACAATAGCTGATTCGATGCCCTGATCACTTGGTTGAATAATGAAGGATGGAAAACTCCAAGCTTTTCCAGTCTTATCAATTACATTGATATAAAAAAAATGACCTTCGAAAGGGAGGACATCGAAAGAATCAGTAGGGAGCAGTAAGCTCTTGTCGATATCGCTTTTCGTCAACAGCTTTGAGACCAACATTGTCATGCTAGCTGCAACTCTGCAATAACAAATAAAAGAAAGATCTTCTGAAATTTGCCGCTGTGCTGATCGATTCTTCGGTTGCTCTTTCTCACTTCAGCAGTTGATTGATTCTTATATATATATATATATAGATAAACAAGCGCGTTCCTTTGACTCTTTCATAAGCATTAATAATATTTTCTCTGCAGAGTCGAATGAAGTTTCAATGGGGGTTCCAGGAAAGAACTAGACAGACACCATTATCAGCTTAATATTGTTAAAGTCCTATGATTCTTTTCTTGAAACGTTACACCCCCTATTATATCCTTTGACATCCACCCTCCTCTTCTTTCAAGAATCAAATTTTTTACACCTTGGCATGAACAAATATATATATATATATAAATATATATAAATATAAATATATATGTATATATATAATTAATTAATTAATGCCTTAATTTTAGTTCTATCTCTAAATATTCTTGAATTTATTTTTTTATCTCATATTGCAGTTTTTTTTTAAATAAAATTCACTAGTAATAAATACATTAATTATACATTGCATGGTCAAAAAATAATTAGTATTAGGCAATAATTTGTCTTAATAGTCAGTTGTTTTCTTCTCAATCTTTACATTATGTTTAACTTAATTTTTTTTTTATACAAGAATATCCACAATTATGGGAAAGTGGCCCGTATTTTTTTTTTCTTATTTAGTTTGCATGAAGTCTTGTTTGGTGTTGATATAATATCTTGTTGGATTTTCAGAACTCTTTTGCATGAATGAAGCCTTTTGATTACATTTTAATAAATTCTCATTTTTCTGAGAGAAAAATTTGTTGCAAATATATTTAATCCCCACACAAAATAATGCTCATAATCGTCATCCAAATTCCTAATTGTACCAACAAATTACGTGATTTAATTTTTGTTCTCTAACTTTATAATACTCATTAGTGTGCAGAAAATTGAGATAAAAAACATGAAAAGAAAGAGGAAATAATGAGATATGAGATGGAAACACTATAGATTCATTGAGGCAAAATGGAAGATCCAGCTCAATTAATTATAGTAGGAGCAAAACTGCTGGCTGGCCATTTGTTAAAATTAACATTGTTTTATTAGTTTCAAAGACATGTTCGGTCCCATAATGTATATTTGGCACCGAATTTGTTCTTCTTTCATAAGTGGCTCCTTTATTAAAAAATGGCACAACCTGTCCTTAATTTCGGAGTTGCCAAACAATCTGATCTTTCTATGCAGTTCGAAGTTGAATTGCATCCTAGTATCTTCTACACCTGCGAATTCTCCGAGGAGAGCAACCTCGTCGTCAGGTCGGATGCCTTTTACTCGAGTAAAGTCGTGCCAATTTATAGAAACAACCATTCACATGTCTGTATTTTGCTGAATGAAAGATGGGAAAGTATAGGCTTCTCCATTCCTGTCATGAACGTACAAAACAACTCACCTTCTTCTTAATTAAAGATACGAGGAACAGGGAATAATAGGCATTGCTCCACGTCGTTACTGGTCAGACGCTTTGAGATCCTTGCCTTTGTGGGATTGTTTGGGTTTTGCATGTTGAGGACTTGAGGGACCCTGTGGACTGTGGTTACTTGCTTTTCTTAATAAAGGTAATTACACACCTTAAGATAAAAAAAAGTTATGCCTCAAAAAAATTTCAGCCACAAAAATTTTCAGGCAGAAAATTTTTTAAAAATTTATGTTTTATATATTGTCAGCATACAGATTTTATACATTGTGAATGAATTAGATTATGCTATTTAATCAGTGAGTAAATATCAACCCTCAAAATAAATAAAAAAATTAAATTTTTTTAAAAAATATAAATATTAATAAAGTATTATAATCTGATTTACTTTATTAATGATATAGTATCATCCAAATACTGAGTGGAAAAATGTTACTTTGATCATAGGACACAACACTTGACAAATGAATGAAACATTTCACTAACGAATAAGCATAACTCTTTACTTAATAAACAAATACAAATTTTCACTTGATAAACAATCATAATTTTTTTAGTTGGAAAAGTAAATTGTTTTGTCTCATAAAAAAATAATTTTCGTTGTTCGAACCAAAATTGTTTGGCACCGATTCTAAATGAAATTGGCACAGCAATTGACCAAAGAGAAGAAAGAAGAGGGAAGTTTATTTGGTCATGGGTTAATTTGCAGTAAAATCAAGTTTGTTAAATTTTTAAAGGTGCAAAATGACAGTTTAAAATTAACAAGAGTTTGTCGATAGTCACATGATTTAGTGACCAACACACTACCAAAAAATTATTTAATATTGACAGATTTTTATCGATAAAAATTTTTGTTAATAATTATCAATAAATTACTAATGATTTACCGACGGATTATAAAAAAATTATTATAGATTTACTGACGGAAAAAATCCATTGATATTCCATAAGTGATGTTATCGTGAAAAATTAACAAATTGGCTCAACATTTACGGAAAAAAAAATCGCTAATAATCTGTTAATAAAACTTTTATTGAAGGTTTGCCAACGGATTTTTTCCGGTCATAAAAAAATTAATTTAATATAAAAATAAATTGAATGAAAAAAGTTTTAGATTATTAACGAATCCATCGATAATCCGTTAGTACAAGTCAAAAAATTTTTGAATTACCAGCGAAGTCAATAATCCATCGTTGAAAAGCTCTAAAAATCAAATGCCCTTCCCTTTTCTTCCTCCCCGATCTGCAAAATCCGTAAAGTTTCTTACACTGCTCCTTTCTCCTCTTGGTCTCCCCTCTCCTGCCACCGTTCTTGCCGTCCGTGAAGCTGTAGCCGGCCTGTGAAGCCTTGCCGCCTGTAAAGCCGCACCGTTCTCCCTCCTGGTTCTGTTTCTCTAGTGGAGCTGTTGAATCAAAATTTTCAACAAGCTCTTCTGATGATCTTGCTAAACAAGTTCACTATTTAGATTTCAATGTTATCATGTGTGCATTGAGAATGAAGTCTTATAATACACAGGGGCTGGACTTATTGAGATTTAACAAAGGCTCCAAGAAAAGAAAATAATCATAAATCTATCAAATAAAAAATCTTTAAAAACAAAACCCTCCTATCAATATCATTCTGCTTTTTTTTTTTTTTTGGCTAAAAATTAAAATAGGGAAATCCTTAGGAAGGTAAGCGGAAGAGCAATGGGAAGCGTACCTGCTCAAATTCCGACGAGCTTTGGACACGAGCACAAGGCTTGCCTTCGTTACCGTCTCGTCAAAACCTACGATCAAAGTATTTTTCTGTTCTATGTTAGGGTTTCTTCTTTCTTTTAAATTACTGTTTTTTGGCTTTTTAAATTACGATATAGAGAACTAGGATGTGCAAACTGAGAACTAGGATGTGCAAACTGACACTCACTGAGTATTAAATTACTAGTTTCAGTTCAAATCCTGGCAAGTTTTTTTTGACCAAAAGATCCTGACGAGTTCAATTACAAAAAAAAACAGTTTTACTTTGAATCATATTAAATTATTAGTTTCAGTTCAAATCCTGACAAGTTTTTTTTGACTGAAAAATCCGGAAAAGTTCAATTACTGAGAAAAATAACAAAAGTTCTACCTTGAATCAAATCAAGGGTCGTACAGCACGGTAAAGAATGCAAAAGAGAGCCATCACACGGCCTAACAGAAGTCAGGGAATTTCAGCCGAATATCCTGGCTGAATAATCTGAATTTTCTCTTCACTTCAATTCTTAGAGTAGCTTTATCAATGTCTATCTCCTCGTGAAAACTGACCTTATCGTTGGGTTTAAGTCAGATTCTTTCGTTGAGAAAATCAAGCCAAACCTTGGACAGAACCCTGTCATCTGTCATCTCATCATTCTGTCAAACGTTGCAGCAAATTAAACACTCAAAAACTGCAGCTCCCTTTTTGCTCATACATGGCTAGCTGCGCAATCTCAAATTAACACGTATGTTTGATAAGCAAACTCACAGCATGGCCAGAAATTTATATATAGAGAGTTCAGAATCCTTCGTCTGCAATTTCCTAACTGAAATGAAAGAATCAGACTACACCTGCCTCCATCCTCTCTATATCCCAACAGCTTCGCTAATCATAAAACTCCAAATGATCCGTAGATATACGCTGGCTAGTGATCAATACATAAACTCTACACCAACCATAAGCGGGTTGATCAGCGAGAATTAATGTATCAAAACCTAATACCAGATACATCATATTTTATGTATATTACAACAAATACATCATATTTTATGTATATTACATCGAGCGAGGTCAACAATAACCCGACAAATACACCATGTATATATTACAGATAAATTGAAAGTTGGAGATCAACAAGAATCTGGCTATAGAGTACTGGACAGTGGACACAATAAATATTACAACAAATATTTTATGTAACAACACCAAATACATCATATTTTATGTATATTACATTGAGCGAGGTCAACAATAACCTGACAAATACACCATGTTTATATTACAGATAAACTGAAACTAGGAGATCAGCAAGAATCCGGCTATAGAGTACTGGACAGTGGACTCAATAAGCAAACAAGTAAAATACTATAGAACGATGAAAGCTAGGACCATCACCATTGCACTAAAAACGAAGACCTTTTAATAACTATAGGTGGGGAATGGAAATTATGCCATGCTTCACTTCAAATTTGATCGTATTGTCGCCAAATCAAGCTTTAGAGATCAACCCGATGTTCTTGACGGAGTAACTTTATGTTTCTCTGTACCCGGATCCCGAGCAGTTCTCCGTTTTCATGCACCTGGAAAATCACCTTGTCTCCCACTCTGAGATCCTTATGTTTCACAAAGTCAATCCATCCTCTAGTGAGGACAGGCTTTGGGTGACCGTCATTCTTCCTAGTGTAGAGGCGAAAGGCCCAGACCTTCCTATTCTTGTCCATGACTTGAAAATCCGGTGACCGAGTCCCATCCTCGAGTCTGAAATAATGTTCCCTCATTGCAGCAGTTGGAAATGAGAACCTAACCTTTACATCAGTTGAGGTTAATATCTTCGAGCAAAGCTCCGGTACTATCGGTTCACCCGGAGTCGACTGCATTTGACAAGGTTAAAGTGAACCGAGTTCTCAGAGTTTGCCAATGACATGTTAAATTTATTAATAATTTATAGGTGCTCGACAGCAGGCCTTCCCATTTCAATGCAGTTTCAAGAAAATGTACAGACCCACAATCAGAAATAGAACATAAAGTTTCGAAGAAGTTTCAAAGTTAATTATAGGATAATACAAACCATGCACGTGCTTTCAGATCCTTCCCTTTGTGGGATTGCTTGGGTTTTGCATGTTGAGGACTTGAGGGACCCCTGTGGACTGTGGTTACTTGCTTTTATTAAATCAAGGTAATTACACACCTTAAGATTAAAAAAAAAATTAAGCCTCAAAAAAAATTTTAAGTAGAAATTTTTTTAAGAGTTTATATAGTGCATAAACTCTATACATTGTCAAAAAATCAAATTATGTTTAGGGCCGGATCCAAGATTTACGGCTAGTGAGGGCAAATGATTAGGTATATTTATTTACAAAGTATTGTAACTTAAAATGACTATCATTAAAATATAGTGTCAAATATTTTTAATTAGAAATATAAAATAATAACAATATTTTTTAAAAATTATAAAATATTAAAAATATCATTTTTATATAAAAATTCTTAGTTGTGTCATGTTAAAAAAGAATATTAACACTTATATAAATAAACATAAATATGACAATTGAATAAACAAATTAAAGATTTAAACATATACACAAATATATTTATTAAATTGATATAATACCATACTATTAATAAGTTTATCGATCAAGTCAGATTAAACACGACATTACATAACATGTGTTGTAACCCATTAAAAAGTCATTCTTACAAAATCAATAAGTATAGTAAAGAGATAAATTTTATATTTATATTTTGAATCATTAACACATCCAATTACTTTTTTATTTTGTTAATACATTCATATACATTTCAATATTATAAAAGATGCATACTTATTTTATTTTATTTTATTTTACATTTAGTGGGGGTAAAAAACAAAAAATTAACAATTGAGTTTATTTCTAACAATGCTACTTGTTATTTTAAAATTTGAGTGGGGGTAAAATACAAAAATAATTTATATTTGGATCTTTTACTAATAAAAATATTCAAATTTCAAGATTTTAGTGGGGCAGCTCCCACCCTAAATTCATTCTTGATTATATTACCTCATTAATAAGCAAATATTAATTCTTAAAATAAATATCTAAAAATTAATATTTAAAAAAAAAAAACTTACTTATTAATGAAGTGGTATCACCTAATTCACTTTATTAAAAAGATGATATCATCCAAATACTTGGTGAAAAAATGTTTCTTTGATCATAGGAGACAACACTTGACAAATGAACAAAACATTTCACTGACGAACAAGCATAACTCTTTACTTAATGAACAAATGCAACATTTCACTTGATAATCAATCATAATTTTTTTAATTGGAAAATTAAATTGATTTGGTCTAATTAAAAAAATATTTTAGTTATCCGAGCCAAAATTGTTTGGCACCGATTATAGATATGTGTGGAAACCCTGTCCAAATGGAATTGGCACAGCAACTGGCCAAAGAGAAGAAAGAAGAGAAGTTGTTTGGTCATTGGGTTAATTTGCAGTAAAATCAAGTTTGTTAAATTGCCAAAGGTACAAACTCTTAGTTTAAAATTAACAAGAGTTTGACAATAGTCACATGATCTATTGGCCAACAATTACGTGATCTATTCATGGAGTATTGAATTATTTGTTTCAGTTCAAATCCTGACAAGTTTTTTTTTGGCCAAAAAATCCTGACAAGTTCAATTATTGAAAAAAATAGCAGGAGTTTTACCTTGAATCAAATTAAGGGTAGTTCAACCCAGATTAAAGAATGCAAAGGAGAGCCATCACATGGCCTAACAGCAGTCAGGGAATTTCAGCCAAATATCCTTGCTGAATAATCTGAATTTTCTCTTCACTTCAATTTTTAGAGTAGCTTTATCATTGTCTATCTCTTCGTGAAAAATGACCTCATCGTTGTGTTTAAGTCAGATTCTTTCGTTGAGCAAATTCAAGCCAACCCACGGACAGAACCCTGCCGTCTGTGATCTCATTATTCTGGCGAACGGTGCAGCAAATTAAACACTCAAAAACTACAGCTCCCTTTTTGCTCATACATGGCTAGCTGTGCAATCTCAAATTAACACGTAAGTTTTATCAGCAAACTCACAGCATGGCCAGAAATTTATATAGAGAGAGTTCAGAATCCTTCGTCTGCAATTTCCTAATAACTGATATAAAAGAATCAGACTGCAGCTGCCACCGTCCTCTCAATATCCCAACAGATTCGGGAATCAGAAAACTTCATATGATCCGTACATATATGTTAGTGATCAATACATAAACTCTATACCAACCATAAGCAGGTTGATCAGCAAGAATCAATGTATCAAAACCTAATACCAGATAAGGGTATATAAACGAAAACCAATCACAATTGATTGGCTAATCATGAACGAAAGCCTGAAACTAAATAGTTTTAATTTGTAACAGCACCAAATACATCATATTTTATGTATAATACATAGAGCAAGGTCAACAATAACCTGACAAATACACCATGTATATATCACAGATAAATTGAAGCTTGGAGATCAACAAGAATCTGGCTGTAGAGTACTGGACGGTGGACACAATAAGCAAACTAGTAAAATATTATAGAATGATGAAAGCTAGGACCATCATAATTGCACTAAAAACGAAGATCTTTTAATATCTATAGGTGGGGAATGGAAATTATACCATTCTTCACTTCAAATTTTGACCGTATTGTCGCCAAATCAAGCTCTAGAGATCAGCCCAATATTCTTGACCGAGTAACTTTATGTTTCTCTGTACCCGGATCCCGAGCTGATCCCCATTTTCATGCGCATGGAAAATCACCTTGTCTCCCACTCTGAGATCCTTATGTTTCACAAAGTCAATCCATCCTTTAGTGAGGACAGGCTTTGGGTGACCGTCATTCTTCCTAGTGTAGAGGCGAAAGGTCCAGAACTTCCTATTCTTGTCCATGACTTGAAAATCCAGTGACTGAGTCCCTTCCTCGAGTCTGAAATAATGTTCCCTCATTGCAGCAGTTGGAAATGAGAGCCTAACCTTCACATCAGTTGAGGTTAATATCTTCGAGCAAAGCTCCGGTACTACTAGTTCACCCTGAGTCGACTGCATTTGACAGGCTTATAGCGAACCGAGTTCTCAGAGTTTGCCAATGACATGTTAAACTTATTAACAATTTATAGGTGCTCGACAGCGGGCTTCCCATTTCAATGCAGTTCTAAGAAAATGTACAAACCTTTTTCAAGTGTAGTCACAATCACCAAATAGAACATTAAATTCCCAAGAAGCTTCAAAGTTAATTATTGGATAACACAAACCATGCATGTGCTTGCTGGCTGGTTGGATCTAGATGGATTGATGGAGAGATCTTTTGCATTTCTATTTTCAATCCCGTTGATTCTAGTAATTAATACTTGATAGGTTGTTTATACCAGTCTCCCTTTATCAAAGTATTGTGAACCAGACAGGGTTTATTATTATTGGCCCAGAATAGATAAGATAAGATATGAAATGCCATCCGAGGTTTCTAACTAGAAGCCGGCCTGAAAATAATGTTCTATAGAAACAATTAGAGGATCCCCAGATCCTGGAATACGACATGAACATGATTTTTCAATGTACTTTCCATTTTCTTTTAGAATTCATACTCCCCTTTTTCTAGTCCGTGCATCCTTTTAACTAATTTCATCGGCAATATACCAACAGTACCAATCAATAGCATTATACATAACAGATTTTGTTTCTCTTTTTAATCATCCCTCTCTCAATTTGATATATATTTTATCCATATTTCATAGTCACAGACGAAACCAGACAATGACTAAAGAGAAAGTCAAACGCACATTAGTTTTGGTGGGCCCAATTAATGTTTTAGAATTGGATTTTAACCCTTACCACCAAATAAAAAAAATAAATAAAAGAATGGGGTAAAAATTGTTTTTTGGAGTGATGACCTGTTCACATGTTTCTCTAATTAAAACAAAATTTTATAGATGTCAATATATTTTTAGTTATGATTGTCATTAACATATACTAATTATTTTTAATTAAAAAAATTATCATTTCGACTTGAAAAAACCCTTCACAAATTGTAGTATACAATTCATTCATACGGCTTAGATCAAAACATGTAATAAGTTTAAACAAAAATTTAGATTAAGCTTACAAATTATCCAAACAACAAGATTATCAATTAGATATGATAATTTAAAACATAATATGATAATACAATATAAATACGATATAAAAATAAAATACGAAAATGATACAATTTAAAATTTTAATAATAAATATATATAAATTTAATAAAATTAAAAAAAAATATTTCATATTTTTATATCGACACAAATTATAATACGTTATTTTTATATAAAATTTAATATAAATATATAAATTTTACAAATTATAATACGTTATTTTTATATAAAATTTAATATAAATATATAAATTTTAATATTTTATATAATATAAATATACGAATCATTAAATCAACGACTGACAATAAAACTCATATTTCAATTTAATTAGCCAAGTATTCAATGTTTATTTATACTTAACCAAAGGTATTCTGACAAATAATGTTTTAAATGATAACAAAGGACAAAGGCATATCTAATTCTATAAAACAAGCGTTATTGGATTATGCATTGGAATGTCAGACAGCGTACGGAATGTGGACGAAAATCATGTTAACAACATAATATTGACAAAGAAAGTATCCCCCGAGCCAACCAATCAAAGAAACAGCATCAAAAGTCGACAATGAAATAATAATCAAAATCAGAGCCGTCAATTGTTTGGTTCTGGGCGAAACGTTGGGAAACATTTTTTTATGGAAAAAATATAAAAATATTTATCAGTACTACTATATAATAAACAAAACAATAGTATACTATTTGGTAATTTCCTATAGAAAGCAATACTATTTTTTATAGATAAAGTTAACTAAGATTGTGATGCTTTCAATAAAACAGAAACAGCAGCCCAAAAAAATTCCATGATGACTGTAGTTTTCCTCTTTGTTTTATATTTTGGCCTTGAACCCCATCATGGCATGGGATTTTTTTTTTCCTGTAGAAATCTGTTCTTTAGGTATTGTCCATCAATAATTTTTCTTTATTCAACCAATGCAAGCGGCTTGCAAGTTATGATTATTGCAATGCCCCAATGATTTATTTATCATCAATGACTGTTGCATGCATGGTATGGCTCAAATTAAATCTTTCCCAAATATGAGTCCTTTCCTTTAATTTTCACTTCATAAACTATAGGACAAGTTACCCTAGGTGCTTTTTGTTTTTCACTTGCAATATTCTAACACAAAAACTATGTTGTGTTGTTTCTTCAGCAGTAAAAGTGAATGATGAACCAATAATATGGTCTCTCCTTGATTCCGCAAACTTTCCCCTCTTTTCTAGTGTAATCTATGTTGAAACAGACTCAGACTTGATGATAATGGACAGCCCAATTGGGAGCAAAGACGAGGATTAGAAGCTAGCTAGAAAGAAATAGAGGTATTTATTTGACTGATTCGATTAATTTTAAATTTAATTATTTAAAATTGAATTAATTACATTATTTTTTATATTTTTGTTAATTAAATTGAATTTTTTATTTTAAAAATTAATTAACCAAAATTAATTCTATCTGTTTAGTTACTTTTTTTAGATTAATCGAATAATAAAATATATTAAATTAAATGAAATTTTAAATTTTTTATATTTAAAATAAATTAAATAAAATTATTTAACAAAAATATTCAAATAGTGTTAAAAACTTTAATAACTTTGAAGTGAAATGGGCAAAATTTATATGCTTTTTGCTTTATGGATAGGTTCTATTATATTTTGGTTAATTTGATTTTTAAATTAAATTAATTAAAAATTAAAAAATTTTTAAAATTATTTTTTATATTCGATCAAAATTAATTTGATAATTAACTAATTAATCAAATTAAATCAATTTGATTAATTAATTTGATTAAAACTAAAATTTGAACGTCCTAAAAACAAAAAGGCTAAGGACATACGAAGAATTTTTAATTGGTCTCTAGGAATTGAGCTGTGGACTTGAGGATTTATTCTTTTCGGTCAACATTTGGAAGGTACATATCTAATATGATTGGTAAAATTATTCACTTGGGTTTATCTTGGTTGGTTGAGGGTGAAGATCATCCAAATGAAAATTACTCTAGATTTATCAACAAAAAGTTGATTCAATTAGTAAAGTCGTTTTTCTCAACGTGAACGATCGAGTTTGAGTTTAATTGTATTCAGATAAATAGATTATTCTAAAATTAACCAATAATTTGCAAAAAATTCTTGTCCTAGCTAATTAAGTTTATCCAAATAAACCTCTAATTAGTCGAGAATATTTTATTTATAATTTTTGGTTATAATTTTATAATTATTTAATTATAATGAAAAATTATATAAAAATTAATTATTTATAAATGCAAATTTTATATAATTTTAAATTTTAATTAATTAATTGTATTGCTTCCCATCAGTCAAGAGTGAACGGTTTCAGTCTCATCCATAGAGTCCAAACAAGTGCGCCTAGCATCAAAGGCCATCATCTACGTTTTGGTTGCGACGCAACTGCTTGCTTGCTGCATGTTTTCTACGTTCTTAAAGGTTTCTTACACAAATTTGTCTCAGTGGGCGCATAAATCTCGATGATGTCAAAAGCCTGTCTGACGAAGGAATCGCGTGAAAGATTAGTTTACCTTGTAGTATAATTAATTAATTTAAATTTAAATTTTTATATAATCTATTATAATTTTATATAGACTCTACTTATAAATAATATAATTTTTATAATTTTATATAGATTCTATACTTATAAATATAAAAACCTCTAATTAATTATAAAAACCTCTAATTAATCGAGAATATTTTATTTATAGTTTTTATTATAATTTTATAATTATTTAATTATAATAAAAAATTATATAAAAATTAATCATTTATAAATCTTGTGTCTAATAAGGCTATTCTGGTACATACAAGAATTTTATTTCTGCCGTGGAATGTTAAAGTTATTTTGATAGCATTAAAGTAAAACTCTTGAAAAAGAGAAAAATTTGAGCTTGGGTAGGTTGGTTGCATCATGAAAATTTGTGGTAAAGGTTGGGTGGAATCTTGGGTGAAATCTGATTTTTATGTGGTTTAATTTGAGTAAGTTTAAAGGAATAGTTTTTTTTTCTTATGATAGATGACATAATAGTCAAACTTTTCTGATGGTTCACATGGGAATGGTTTTTCTTTCTGAGGATAGATGATATAATAGTTAAATTTTTTTGAAGGTTCACCTCTTTTAGTGTAAAATGATAATGGAGTTCCGAATCTTTGAATTTTTCACTCTTGTAACCTTCACCACAGCACATATAAAAGACAAAGATAACCTCATTCTAAACATGCTCACAAGATCTCCTTCAAACACCTTGCAGTTTATCCCAGTTATTTATATGATGGCCTCTTTACCTTTACTTTTACCCTCCTTTGATTTTATTCCTCAAACGGTAACCAATCCTTTTCTCTACCCTTACTTATGGTTTCTAACCATTGATCTAGATCAAAATCTTCAAAAGGGTTTTGGGATTCTTCCTATTCCATTTGTGGTAGAACTTCAGGAGGTTTTCAGTGAGGATTCCATTCTATTAGTCCTGCATGGTTAAGTTCAAATCTGATAATTTCAGAAAGAAGTTGTTGGGCATTAAAAAAATTAGAGTTGTCTATATTCACCAATATTGTCTCATAAGTTTTTTAGAGTTTCAACTAGAATAACCCCCTATAATTGAAAAATAGATTCACAGATTTCGAAAAAAACAATCAGTTGATTCAAAATAAAAAAGAGTTACAAAATAACCACTTTCTCAACCTTCAAAACCAAACTCAACAATCACAAAAACTGTCTCTCAATTTACAACAATTTTTTATGTACAAAAAACTCACAGATTAAAAAAAATCAAAGAATAATTTTTCAAATTAAAATGCTATTCTCTCAATCCAAAAGATTAATTAATTGTATTGCTTCCCATCAGTCCAGAGTGAAGGGTTTCAGTCTCATCCATTGAGTCCAAACAAGTGGGCGTAGCATCAAAGTCCGTCATCTACGTTTTGGTTGCTACGCAATTGCTTGCTTGCTGCACGTTTTCTACGTTCTTGAAGGTTTCTTACACAAATTTTTCTCGGTGGGCGCATAAATCTCGATGATGTCAAAAGCCTGTCTGACGAAGTGACCGCGTGAAAGATTAGTTTACCTTGTCGAATTATTAATTAATTAAAAATAAAAAATTATATAATTTTATATAATTTAATATAGATTCTATACTTATAAATATAATTTTATATAGTATTGTTTTATGTTTGTTTCTCTTGTTACTCTGTAGCGGATTTTCTTTTTCTTTTGGCTCTTTGTTTGAAGAATAAAATTTTATTTTTCTGACCAAAGAAACTTTAGTTATCATCAGTCTATCTAAACAACCCTTTATATCAATTCACTAAAAATAAAGATCAAATATGTAAAAAATTTAGACTTTTACCCATCAACGAAAAAGAGATAAAATCATAAAATGAGGTTCTATAGTTGAGATTTTAAGGATGAAATATTTAACTTATAAAATTTAGGTTTCATTATTGCTGTTTGTAATTTTTTTTATCGATGATTTGTTAGTTTAATGTAAGACTTTAATAAAATCTGAAGTATACTTTTGATTTTGGAATGAATGATCTCTCTTCACCAATTTTTTTTTTTAAAGAAATGTTATAAAATTATTCAAGATTTGTTTGATTATCTTTTGTTATTCACCTTTTTTATTTATTTCTTATTTTTATATTATTTATTTTTTTTACCAAAAAAAAAAAAAAATCAACCAAAGCGGAATTGAAGTATAATCCGACCGAAGTAATTATTACAAACGAGTAGAAAACAACACAAGTGTTGACCTAAATAATTGAAACAGGCAAATTGAAACTAAAACAAAAAATTTTCGACCAAATTGGCAACATAATCTAAGCCACACCATATAGGTGTAATTGCTCTACCTCAATCCAAATATCCTGACCCATTAGCCTCATAATTTTCCTTCTCACTTCAATTCTGTAAGGAACTGCAGCTTCCAAATCTTTGTCCTTATACACAACAACTTTATCATAGATTTTGAGGTTTTTGGCATAGACAAATTCGAGCCATCCCTTAGAAAAAACAGGCTTTGCATAAATCCCATCTCTGCAAATGCATCGAAAAGTCCATAATTCTCCGTTGGTGTCCTTAACTTGCAAATCAGCATATCGATGATCTCCATTGAGGAAGGGAAACAAACATAAAATATTGGTTGGGACTGACAATCTTCTCTCGATATCAGTTTGAGTTAGTAACTTTGAGAAAAGCTTCATTCTAGAATTAAACTTACCTCGGCCTGAATATATGCACTTATTTATATATGACAATTTCGGCTACATGTTTTTTTTTTTCCTGGAAACTGTCTGATAGTCATAGAAATGTTTAGGCTGGGCATTCCAAGTTTCAACTTTTCTTTTCTTTTCAGAGACCTTCACTTGCAAATGCCTATGTATTTACCAAATTCTTGTAGTTGTGGAATGTTTTCAGCTCAGTTTCTATATTTTTTTTCCAAAATTTCCTTCACATTTTCGTGTTTCCATTGGAGCTTGCCCTAGACTATTTCTTTTTCTTTTTCCTCGGTGTTCCACGGGGAAAAGCTTGGCAAGATTGGGACAATTTCTAAGCCGTGGAGGCTCCTAATACAAGTCAGAAGGATTACCAAATTCAAATATATATACATATATATATATATAATTAAATTCATCCATTCAACCAAGCATGCTATTATTTATTTTTTTCTTAGCCTTTAATTTACTTTTATGCATTGTATTTTAAAAAGAATTAAAATCACATTATTATTTATCTATTTATTTTATCAGTCAATCACTACCTAAAAATTAAATCTTTAAAATTTGTTATAAGAATATTTAAATCATAATCATGTCAATTTAATAAAATTCAAATTAATTTTTTTGCTTCTTCATAAGACTCTTTTTTGAAATATTAGCTTCTTCATAAGACTTTAAGTCTACAATCAAATGCCAAACATACCTTTCTTTTTTTTTTTAATTAACTACAACTTCTCTCTATATAATCTTCACTTTTAATTTTATTTTTAATCTTTTTCATCCTTTGTCATACAATTTTTTTCAATACAAAACTTAGATTAAAACCACTTTAAAAAAGTTTAAAAAACATCATAACTTTTAAACTCAAAGTTTTAACTTTATTCTTTTAATGGTATATTTTATTTTTCCTTATTTTGATGAAAAATATATTATTTAACAATTGATTTATTTATTTTATTTTTAAAAAAAGTCGTTCTCAATTTTTAGTAAAATTATTTATTTGATGTATTATATTCTTTTGTACATTTAATTCTAAATTGATAAAAATTTATAATTTTATAAATTTTTTAGTACATTTTTTGTATATATATTTATATTAATAATAAAATAAGATAAATTAATGAAAAAACTAAAGTTAATATAATATTAATTTATTTCTTCAAAATTAAATATTAAAATCTGTGACTATTTATAAGATTAAGTTATTTCTGAAGGCAAACTTGAAAATTTCTATGTATTCTTATTGAATAAGGATCTCGATCCTCTTTGCTATAAAATCTTTCCCCTTGAGGTCATTGGATAAGTTACGCATATTAGGATTTTTTTTTTTTTGGGGGGGGGGGGGGGGGGGGGGGGCAGCATAATCTATTAAGTTTCATAAGAGATAATTGTATTGACCATGGGTAACATCGGCCGACTTTGAGTATGTCAGGTCATTTTGGTTGGTTTCAACGAATTAAATGGTTTTGGCCAGTGTAAATATATATGAGGAATATTTTATAGTAATTTCTAATGTTGTTAATTTAAATATTTGAAACTTTCATCAAATTCTTTTAATTATTTGAAACAATTGATATCGAAATATATCATTTTTTTAAATAACTAAAAAGAACAAATCAGACCCGAATTTCATTTATTACAAAGAATAATAATTCTCCTACAAATTATGGTCTGTAATTAATTGACATTACAAGTCAATATGACAAAAAAAAATTATCCATGCATCTTTCATGCTAGAGGTGGTTGATCAAGAACAATTATTCCACGCAAGCCCAGATATCCTCACCCAGCAATCTGATTTTTCTCTTCACTTCAATTTTCAACTGCATGCACGTAGAATCATCGTCCATGGATTTCTGGTGAAGAAAAACCATATCACCAACTCTAACATCTTTATCGCAAAGAAATTTAAGCCAACCGACGGAAACAATAGCTGATTCGATGCCCTGATCACTTTGCTGAATAATGACGCATGGAAAACTCCAAGCTTTTCCAGTCTTATCAATTACATTGATATAAAAAAAATGACCTTCGAAAGGGAGGACATCGAAAGAATAAGTAGGAAGCTGTAAGCTCTTCTCGATGTCGCTTTTCGTCAACAGCTTTGAGACCAACATTGTCATGCTAGCTGCAACTCTGCAATAACAAATAAAACAAAGAGTTTCTGAAATTTGCCGCTGTGCTGATCGATTCTTCAGTTGCTCTTTCTCACTTCAGCGGTTGATTGATTCTTATATATATATATATATATATATATATAGATATATAGATAAACAAGCGCGTTCCTTTGACTCTTTCATAAGCATTAATAATATTTTCTGTGCAGAGACGAATGAAGTTTCAATGGCGGTTCCAAGAAAGAACTAGACAGACCACCATTATCAGCTTAATATTGTTAAAGTCCTATGATTTTTTTCTTGAAACTTTACACCCCCTATTTTATCCTTTAACTTCCACCCTCCTCTTCTTTCAAGAATCAAATTTTTTACACCTTCGCATGAACAAATATATAGATATAGATATAGATATAGATATAGATATAGATATAGATATAGACATAGATATAGATATAATTAATTAATTAATTATGTCTTAATTTTAGTTCTATCTCTAAATATCCTTAAATTTTTATTTTTTTATCTCATATTGCCCTTTTTTTTTTTAAAGAAAAATAAAATTCACCAGTAATCAATACATTAATTATACATTGCATGGTAACAAAAAAATTAGTATTAGGCAATAATTTGTCTTAATATTCAATTGCTTTCTTCTCAATCTTTACATTATGTTTAACTTAATTTTTTTATACAAGAATATCCACAATTATGCGAAAGTGGCCCGTATTGTTTTTTTTTTCATTTTTTATTTAGTTTGCAAGAAGTCTTGTTTGGTGTTGATATAATATCTTGTTGGATTTTCAGAACTTTTTTGCATGAATGAAGCCTTTTGATTACATTTTAATAAATTCTCATTTTTTCTGAGAGAAAAATTTGTTGCAAATATATTTAATCCCCACACAAAATAATGCTCATAATCGTCATCCAAATTCCTAATTATACCAACAAATTACGTGATTTAATTTTTGTTCTCTAACTCTATAATACTCATTATTGTGCAGAAAATTGAGATCAACAACCTGAAAAGAAAGAGGAAATAATGAGATATGAGATGGAAACACGATAGGTTCATTGAGGCAAAATGGAAGATCCAGCTCAATTAATTATAGTACGAGCAAAACTGCAGGCTGGCCATTTGTTAAAATTAACATTGTTTTATTATTTTCAAAGACATGTTCGGTCCCATAATTTATGTTTGGCACCGAATTTGTTCTTCTTTCATCAAGTGGCTCCTTTATTAAAAAATGGCACAACCTGTCCTTAATTTCGGAGTTGCCAAACAATCTGATCTTTCTATGCAGTTCGAAGTTGAATTGCATCCTGGTATCTTCTACACCTGCGAATTCTCCTAGGAGAGCAACCTTGTCGTCAGGTCGGATGCCTTTTACTCGAGTAAAGTCGTGCCAATTTATAGAAACAACCATTCCCATGTCTGCATTTTGCTGAATGAAAGATGGGAAAGTATAGGCTTCTCCATTGCTGTCATGAACGTACAAAACAACTCACCTTCTTCCTAATTAAAGATACGAGGAACAGGGAATAATAGGCATTGCTCCACGTCGTTTCTGGTCAGACGCTTTGAGATCCTTGCCTTTGTGGGATTGTTTGGGTTTTGCATGTTGAGGACTTGAGGGACCCTGTGGACTGTGGTTACTTGCTTTTCTTAATAAAGGTTATTACACACCTTAAGATAAAAAAAATTATGCCTCAAAAAAAAATTTCAGTCAGAAAAATTTTCAGGCAGAAATTTTTTAAAAGTTTATGTTTTATATATTGTCAGTATATAAATTTTATACAACTTAAATAAATTACATTATGCTACATAATCAGTGAGTAAATATCAATCCTCAAAATAAATATACAAAAATTAATATTTTTTAAAAAAATTTACATATTAATAAAGTGTTATAATCTGACTTATTTTATTAATGATATAGAATCATCCAAATACTTAGTGAAAAAATATTACTTTGATCATAGGACACAACACTTGACAAATGAATGAAACATTTCACTAACGAATAAGCATAACTCTTTACTTAATAAACAAATACAAATTTTCACTTGATAAACAATCATAGTTTTTTTAGTTGGAAAATTAAATTGTTTTGTCTCATAAAAAAATAATTTTCGTTGTTCGAACCAAAATTGTTTGGCACCGATTCTAAATGAAATTGGCACAGCAATTGACCAAAGAGAAGAAAGAAGAGGGAAGTTTATTTGGTCATGGGTTAATTTGCAGTAAAATCAAGTTTGTTAAATTTTTAAAGGTGCAAAATGACAGTTTAAAATTAACAAGAGTTTGTGGATAGTCACATGATCTATTGACCAACACACTACCAAAAATTTATTTAATATTGACAGATTTTTATCGATAAAAATTTTTGTTAATAATTATCAATAAATTACTAATGATTTATCGATGATAAAAATTTTTGTTAATAATTATCAATAAATTATTAATGATTTATCGATGGATTATAAAAAAATTATTATAGATTTACTGACGGAAAAAATCCATTGATATTCCATAGGTGATGTTGGGGTGAAAAATTAACAAATTGGCTCAAGATTTTTGGAAAAAAAAAATTCGCTAATAATCTGTAAATAAAATTTTTATTGAAGGTTTGCCAACGGATTTTTTCCTGTCAATAAAAAATTTTTTGAAAAAAAATTAATTTAATATAAAAATAAATTGAATGAAAAAAGTTTTAGATTATTAACGAATCCATCGATAATCCGTTAGTACAAGTCAAAAAATTTTTGAATTACCAGCGAAGTCAATAATCCATCGTTGAAAAGCTCTAAAAATCAAATGCCCTTCCCTTTTCTTCCTCCCCGATCTGCAAAATCCTTAAAGTTTCTTACACCGCTCCTTTCTCCTCTTGGTCTCCCCTCTCCTGCCACCGTTCTTGCCGTCCGTGAAGCTGTAGCCGGCCTGTGAAGCCTTGCCGCCTGTAAAGCCGCACCGTTCTCCCTCCTGGTTCTGTTTCTCTAGTGGAGCTGTTGAATCAAAATTTTCAACAAGCTCTTCTGATGATCTTGCTAAACAAGTTCACTATTCAGATTTCAATCTTATCATGTGTGCATTAAGAATGAAGTCTTATAATACACACGAGCTGGACTTATTGAGATTTAACAAAGGCTCCAAGAAAAGAAAATAATCATAAATCTATCAAATAAAAAATCTTTAAAAACAAAACCCTCCTGTCAATATCATTCTGCTTTTATTTTTTTTGGCTAAAAATTAAAATCGGGAAATCCTTAGGAAGGTAAGCGGAAGAGCAACGGGAAGCGTACCTGCTCAAATTCCGACGAGCTTTGGACACGAGCACAAGGCTTGCCTTCGTTGCCGTCTCGTCAAAACCTACGATCAAAGTATTTTTCTGTTCTATGTTAGGGTTTCTTCTTTCTTTTTAATTACTGTTTTTTGGCTTTTTAAATTACGATATAGAGAACCAGGATGTGCAAACTGACATTCACAGATTATTAAATTACTAGTTTCAGTTCAAATCCTGACAAGTTTTTTTTGACCAAAAAATCCTGACGAGTTCAATTACAAAAAAAAAAAGTTTTACTTTGAATCATATTAAATTATTAGTTTCAGTTCAAATCCTGACAAGTTTTTTTTAACTGAAAAGTTCAATTACTGAGAAAAATAACAAAAGTTCTACCTTGAATCAAATCAAGAGTCGTACAGCACGGTAAAGAATGCAAAAGAGAGCCATCACACGGCCTAACAGCGGTCAGGGAATTTCAGCCGAATATCCTGGCTGAATAATCTGAATTTTCTCTTCACTTAAATTTTTAGAGTAGCTTTATCAATGTCTATCTCCTCGTGAAAACTGACCTTATCGTTGGGTTTAAGTCAGATTCTTTCGTTGAGCAAATCAAGCCAAACCTTGGACAGAACCCTGTCATCTGCCATCTCATCATTCTGTCAAACGTTGCAGCAAATTAAACACTCAAAAACTGCAGCTCCCTTTTTGCTCATACATGGCTAGCTGCGCAATCTCAAATTAACACGTATGTTTTATAAGCAAACTCACAGCATGGCCAGAAATTTATATATAGAGAGTTCAGAATCCTTCGTCTGCAACTTCCTAACTGAAATGAAAGAATCAGACTACACCTGCCTCCATCCTCTCTATATCCCAACAGCTTCGCTAATCACAAAACTCCAAATGATCCGTAGATATACGCTGGCTAGTGATCAATACATAAACTCTACACCAACCATAAGCGGGTTGATCAGCGAGAATTAATGTATCAAAACCTAATACCAGATACATCATATTTTATGTATATTACAACAAACACATCATATTTTATGTATATTACATCGAGCGAGGTCAACAATAACCCGACAAATACACCATGTATATATTACAGATAAATTGAAAGTTGGAGATCAACAAGAATCTGGCTATAGAGTACTGGACAGTGGACACAATAAATATTACAACAAATATTTTATGTAACAACACCAAATACATCATATTTTATGTATATTACATTGAGCGAGGTCAACAATAACCTGACAAATACACCATGTTTATATTACAGATAAATTGAAACTAGGAGATCAACAAGAATCTGGCTATAGAGTACTGGACAGTGGACTCAATAAGCAAACAAGTAAAATACTATAGAACGATGAAAGCTAGGACCATCACCATTGCACTAAAAACGAAGACCTTTTAATATCTATAGGTGGGGAATGGAAATTATGCCATTCTTCACTTCAAATTTTGATCGTATTGTCGCCAAATCAAGCTTTAGAGATCAACCCAATGTTCTTGACCGAGTAACTTTATGTTTCTCTGTACCCGGATCCCGAGCAGTTCTCCGTTTTCATGCACCTGGAAAATCACCTTGTCTCCCACTCTGAGATCCTTATGTTTCACAAAGTCAATCCATCCTCTAGTGAGGACAGGCTTTGGGTGACCGTCATTCTTCCTAGTGTAGAGGCGAAAGGTCCAGACCTTCCTATTCTTCTCCATGACTTGAAAATCCAGTGACTGAGTCCCTTCCTCGAGTCTGAAATAATGTTCCCTCATTGCAGCAGTTGGAAATGAGAACCTAACCTTTACATCAGTTGATGTTAATATCTTCGAGCAAAGCTCCGGTACTATCGGTTCACCCGGAGTCGACTGCATTTGACAAGGTTAAAGTGAACCGAGTTCTCAGAGTTTGCCAATGACATGTTAAATTTATTAATAATTTATAGGTGCTCGACAGCGGGCCTTCCCATTTCAATGCAGTTTCAAGAAAATGTACAGACCCACAATCAGAAATAGAACATAAAGTTTCGAATAAGTTTCAAAGTTAATTATAGGATAATACAAACCATGCACGTGCTTTCAGATCCTTCCCTTTGTGGGATTGCTTGGGTTTTGCATGTTGAGGACTTGAGGGACCCCTGTGGACTGTGGTTACTTGCTTTTATTAAATCAAGGTAATTACACACCTTAATATTAAAAAAAAAATTAAGCCTCAAAAAAAATTTTAAGTAGAAATTTTTTTAAGAGTGTATATAGTGCATAAACTCTATACATTGTCAAACAATCAAATTATGTTTAGGGCCGGATCCAAGATTTACGGCTAGTGAGGGCAAATGATTAGGTATATTTATTTACAAAGTATTGTAACTTAAAATGACTATCATTAAAATATAGTGTCAAATATTTTTAATTAGAAATATAAAATAATAACAATATTTTTTAAAAATTATAAAATATTAAAAATATCATTTTTATATAAAAATTCTTAGTTGTGTCATGTTAAAAAAGAATATTAACACTTATATAAATAAACATAAATATGACAATTGAATAAACAAATTAAAGATTTAAACATATACACAAATATATTTATTAAATTGATATAATACCATACTATTAATAAGTTTATCGATCAAGTCAGATTAAACACGACATTACATAACATGTGTTGTAACCCATTAAAAAGTCATTCTTACAAAATCAATAAGTATAGTAAAGAGATAAATTTTATATTTATATTTTGAATCATTAACACATCCAATTACTTTTTTATTTTGTTAATACATTCATATACATTTCAATATTATAAAAGATGCATACTTATTTTATTTTTACATTTAGTGGGGGTAAAAAACAAAAAATTAACAATTGAGTTTATTTCTAACAATGCTACTTGTTATTTTAAAATTTGAGTGGGGGTAAAATACAAAAATAATTTATATTTGGATCTTTTACTAATAAAAATATTCAAATTTCAAGATTTTAGTGGGGCAGCTCCCACCCTAAATTCATCTTTGATTATATTACCTCATTAATAAGCAAATATTAATTCTTAAAATAAATATCTAAAAATTAATATTTAAAAAAAAAACTTACTTATTAATGAAGTGGTATCACCTAATTCACTTTATTAATAAGATGATATCATCTAAATACTTGGTGAAAAAATGTTTCTTTGATCATAGGAGACAACACTTGACAAATGAACAAAACATTTCACTGACGAATAAGCATAACTCTTTACTTAATGAACAAATGCAACATTTCACTTGATAATCAATCATAATTTTTTTAATTGGAAAATTAAATTGATTTGGTCTAATTAAAAAAATATTTTAGTTATCCGAGCCAAAATTGTTTGGCACCGATTATAGATATGTGTGGAAACCCTGTCCAAATGGAATTGGCACAGCAACTGGCCAAAGAGAAGAAAGAAGAGAAGTTGGTTGGTCATTGGGTTAATTTGCAGTAAAATCAAGTTTGTTAAATTGCCAAAGGTACAAACTCTTAGTTTAAAATTAACAAGAGTTTGACAATAGTCACATGATCTATTGGCCAACAATTACGCGATCTATTCATGGAGTATTGAATTATTTGTTTCAGTTCAAATCCTGACAAGTTTTTTTTTGGCCAAAAAATCCTGACAAGTTCAATTATTGAAAAAAATAGCAGGAGTTTTACCTTGAATCAAATTAAGGGTCGTTCAACCCAGAGTAAAGAATGCAAAGGAAAGCCATCACACAGCCTAACAGCAGTCAGGGAATTTCAGCCAAATATCCTTGCTGAATAATCTGAATTTTCTCTTCACTTCAATTTTTAGAGTAGCTTTATCATTGTCTATCTATTCGTGAAAAATGATCTTATCGTTGTGTTTAAGTCAGATTCTTTCGTTGAGCAAATTCAAGCCAACCACGGACAGAACCCTGCCGTCTGTGATCTCATTATTCTGGCGAACGGTGCAGCAAATTAAACACTAAAAAACTACAGCTTCCTTTTTGCTCATACATGGCTAGCTGTGCAATCTCAAATTAACACGTAAGTTTTATCAGCAAACTCACAGCATGGCCAGAAATTTATATAGAGAGAGTTCAGAATCCTTCGTCTGCAATTTCATAATAACTGAAATAAAAGAATCAGACTGCAGCTGCCACCGTCCTCTCAATATCCCAACAGATTCGGGAATCAGAAAACTTCATATGATCGGTACATATATGTTAGTGATCAATACATAAACTCTATACCAACCATAAGCAGGTTGATCAGCAAGAATCAATGTATCAAAACCTAATACCAGATAAGGGTATATAAAGGAAAACCAATCACAATTGATTGGCTAATCATGAACGAAAGCCTGAAACTAAATAGTTTTAATTTGTAACAGCACCAAATACATATTTTATGTATAATACATAGAGCAAGGTCAACAATAACCTGACAAATACACCATGTATATATCACAGATAAATTGAAGCTTGGAGATCAACAAGAATCTGGCTGTAGAGTACTGGACGGTGGACACAATAAGCAAACTAGTAAAATATTATAGAATGATGAAAGCTAGGACCATCATAATTGCACTAAAAACGAAGATCTTTTAATATCTATAGGTGGGGAATGGAAATTATACCATTCTTCACTTCAAATTTTGATCGTATTGTCGCCAAATCAAGCTCTAGAGATCAGCCCAATGTTCTTGACCGAGTAACTTTATGTTTCTCTGTACCCGGATCCCGAGCTGATCCCCATTTTCATGCGCATGGAAAATCACTTTGTCTCCCACTCTGAGATCCTTATGTTTCACAAAGTCAATCCATCCTTTAGTGAGGACAGGCTTTGGGTGGCCGTCATTCTTCCTAGTGTAGAGGCGAAAGGTCCAGACCTTCCTATTCTTGTCCATGACTTGAAAATCCAGTGACTGAGTCCCTTCCTCGAGTCTGAAATAATGTTCCCTCATTGCAGCAGTTGGAAATGAGAGCCTAACCTTTACATCAGTTGAGGTTAATATCTTCGAGCAAAGCTCCGGTACTACTAGTTCACCCTGAGTCGACTTCATTTGACAAGATTATAGTGAACCTAGTTCTCAGAGTTTGCCAATGACATGTTAAACTTATTAACAATATTATAGGTGCTCGACAGCGGGCTTCCCATTTCAATGCAGTTCTAAGAAAATGTACAAACCTTTTTCAAGTGTAGTCACAATCACCAAATAGGACATTAAATTCCCAAGAAGCTTCAAAGTTAATAATCGGATAATACAAACCATGCATGTGCTTGCTGGCTGGTTGGATCTAGATGGATTGATGGAGAGATCTTTTGCATTTTTATTATCAATCCCGTTGATTCTAGTAATTAATACTTGATAGGTTGTTTATACCAGTGTCCCTTTGTCAAAGTATTGTGAACCAGACAGGGTTTATTATTATTAGCCCAGAATAGATAAGATAAGATATGAAATGCCATCCGAAGTTTCTAACTAGAAGCCGGCCTGAAAAGAATGTTCTATAGAAACAATTAGAGGATCCCCAGATCCTGGAATACGACATGAACATGATTTTTCAATGTACTTTCCATTTTCTTTTAGAATTCATACTCCCCTTTTTCTAGTCCGTGCATCCTTTTAACTAATTTCATCGGCAATATACCAACAGTACCAATCAATAGCATTATACATAACAGATTCAGTTTCTCTATTTAATCATCCCTCTCTCAATTTGATATATATTTTTATCCATATTTCATAGTCACAGACGAAACCAGACAATGACTAAAGAGAAAGTCAAACAGTGAATTAAATTGAGGATGAAGGACGCACATTAGTTTTGGTGGGCCTAATTAATGTCTTAGAATTGGATTTTAACCCTTACCACCAAAATAAAAAATAAAAAAAAAGAATGGGGTAAAAATTGTTTTTTGGAGTGATGACCTGTTCACATGTTTCTCTAATTAAAACATAATTTTATAGATGTCAATATATTTTTAGTTATGATTGTCATTAACATATACTAATTATTTTTAATTAAAAAAATTATCATTTCGACTTGAAAAAACCCTTCACAAATTGTAGTATACAATTCATTCATACGGCTTAGATCAAAACATGTAATAAGTTTAAACAAAAATTTAGATTAAGCTTACAAATTATCCAAACAACAAGATTATCAATTAGATTTGATAATTTAAAACATAATATGATAATACAATATAAATACAATACAAAAATAAAATACAAAAATGATATAATTTAAAATTTTAATAATAAATATATATGAGTTTAATATAATTAAAAATATATATTTTATATTTTCATGTCGATACAAATTATAATACGTTATTTTCATATAAAATTTAATATAAATATATAAATTTTAATATTTTATATAATACGAATATACAAATCATTAAATCAATGACTGACAATAAAACTCATACTTCAATTTAATTAGGCAAGTATTCAATGTTTATTTATATTTAACCAAAGGTATTTTGACAAATAATGTTTTAGACGATAACAAAGGACAAAGGCATATCTAATTCTATAAAACAAGCGTTATTGGATTATGCATTGGAATGTCAGACAGCGTACGGATTATGGACGAAAATCATGTTAACAGCATAATATTGACAAAGAAAGTATCCCCGAGCCAACCAATCAAAGAAACAGCATCAAAAGTCGACAATGAAATAATAATCAAAATCAGAGCCGTCAATTGTTTGGTTGTGGGCGAAACGTAGGGAAACATTTTTTTATGGAAAAAATATAAAAATATTTATCACTACTACTATATAATAAACTAAACAATAGTATACTAGTTGGTAATTTCCTATAGAAAGCAATACTATTTTTTATAGATAAAGTTAACTGAGATTGTGATGCTTTCAATAAAACAGAAACAGCAGCCCAAAAAAATTCCATGATGACTGTAGTTTTCCTCTTTGTTTTATATTTTGGCCTTGGACCCCATCATGCCATGGGATTTTTTTTTCCTGCAGAAATCTGTTCTTTAGGTATTGTCCATCAATAATTTTTCTTTATTGAACCAATGCAAGCGGCTTGCAAGTTATGATTATTGCAATGCCCCAATGATTTATTTATCATCAATGACTGTTGCAAGCATGGTATGGCTCAAATTAAATCTTTCCCAAATATGAGTCCTTTCCTTTAATTTTCACTTCATAAACTATAGGACAAGTTACCCTAGGTGCTTTTTGTTTTTCACTTGCAATATTCTAACCACAAAAACTGTGTTGTGTTGTTTCTTCAGCAGTAAAAGTGAATGATGAACCAATAATATGGTCTCTCCTTGATTCCGCAAACTTCCCCCTCTTTTCTAGTGTAATCTATGTTGAAACAGACTCAGACTTGATGATAATGGACAGCCCAATTGGGAGCAAAGACGAGGATTCGAAGCTAGCTAGAAAGAAATAGAGGTATTTATTTGACTGATTCGATTAATTTTAAATTTAATTATTTAAAATTGAATTAATTACATTATTTTTTATATTTTTGTTAATTAAATTGAATTTTTTATTTTAAAAATTAATTAACCAAAATTAATTATATCTGTTTAGTTAATTTTTTTAGATTAATCAAACAATAAAATTTTAAATTTTTTATATTTAAAATAAACTAAAAAAATTTATTTAACAAAAATATTCAAATAGTGTTAAAAACTTTAATAACTGTGAAGTGAAATGGGCAAAATTTATATGCTTTTTGCTTTATGGATAGGTTCTATTATATTTTGGTTAATTTGATTTTTAAATTAAATTAATTAAAAATTAAAAAAATTTTAAAATTATTTTTTATATTCGATTAAAATTAATTTGATAATTAACTGATTAATCAAATTAAATCGATTTGATCAATTAATTTGATTAAAACTAAAATTTGAACGTCCTAAAAACAAAAAGGCTAAGGACATACGAAGTATTTTTAATTGGTCTCTAGGAATTGAGCTGTGGACTTGAGGATTTATTCTTTTCGGTCAACATTTGGAAGGTACATATCTAATATGATTGGTAAAATTATTCACTTGGGTTTATCTTGGTTGGTTGAGGGTGAAGATCATCCAAATGAAAATTACTCTACATTTATCAACAAAAGGTTGATTCAATTAGTAAAGTCGTTTTTTCTCAACGTGAACGATTGAGTTTGAGTTCAATTGCATTCAGATAAGATAAATAGATTATTCTAAAATTAACCAATAATTTCAAAAAATTCTTGTTCTAGCTAATTAAGTTTATCCAAATAAACCTCTAATTAGTCGAGAATATTTTATTTATAATTTTTTGTTATAATTTTATAATTATTTAATTATAATGAAAAATTATATAAAAATTAATTATTTATAAATGCAAATTTTATATAATTTTAAATTTTAATTAATTAATTGTATTGCTTCCCATCAGTCAAGAGTGAACGGTTTCAGTCTCATCCATAGAGTCCAAACAAGTGCGCCTAGCATCAAAGGCCATCATCTACGTTTTGGTTGCGACGCAACTGCTTGCTTGCTGCATGTTTTCTACGTTCTTAAAGGTTTCTTACACAAATTTGTCTCAGTGGGCGCATAAATCTCGATGATGTCAAAAGCCTGTCTGACGAAGGAATCGCGTGAAAGATTAGTTTACCTTGTAGTATAATTAATTAATTTAAATTTAAATTTTTATATAATCTATTATAATTTTATATAGACTCTACTTATAAATAATATAATTTTTATAATTTTATATAGATTCTATACTTATAAATATAAAAACCTCTAATTAATTATAAAAACCTCTAATTAATCGAGAATATTTTATTTATAGTTTTTATTATAATTTTATAATTATTTAATTATAATAAAAAATTATATAAAAATTAATCATTTATAAATCTTGTGTCTAATAAGGCTATTCTGGTACATACAAGAATTTTATTTCTGCCGTGGAATGTTAAAGTTATTTTGATAGCACTAATAAAACTCTTGAAAAAGAGAAAAATTTGAGCTTGGGTAGGTTGGTTGCATCATGAAAATTTGTGGTAAAGGTTGGGTGGAATCTTGGGTGAAATCTGATTTTTGTGTGGTTTAATTTGAGTAGGTTTAAAGGAATAGTTTTTTTTTCTTATGATAGATGACATAATAGTCAAACTTTTCTGATGGTTCACCTGGGAATGGTTTTTCTTTCTGAGGATAGATGATATAGTAGTTAAATTTTTTTGAAGGTTCACCTCTTTTAGTGTAAAATGATAATGGAGTTCCGAATCTTTGAATTTTTCACTCTTGTAACCTTCACCACAGCACATATAAAAGACAAAGATAATCTCATTCTAAACATGCTCACAAGATCTCCTTCAAACACCTTGCAGTTTATCCCAGTTATTTACATGATGGCCTCTTTACCTTTACTTTTACCCTCCTTTGATTTTATTCTTCAAACGGTAACCAATCTTTTTCTCTACCCTTACTTATGGTTTCTAACCATTGATCTGGATCAAAATCTTCAAAAGGGTCTTGGGATTCTTGCTATTCCATTTGTGGTAGAACTTCAGGAGGTTTTCAGTGAGGATTCCATTCTATTAGTCCTGCATGGTTAAGTTCAAATCTAATAATTTCAGAAAGAAGTTGTTGGGCATTGAAAAAATTAGAGTTGTCTATATTCACCAATATTGTCTCAAAAGTTTTTTAGAGTTTCAACCAGAATAACCCCCTATAATTGAAAAATAGATTCACAGATTTCGAAAAAAACAATCAGTTGATCCAAAATAAAATAGAGTTACAAAATAACCACTTTCTCAACCTTCAAAACCAAACTCAACAATCACAAAAGCTGTCTCTCAATTTACAACAATTTTTTATGTACAAAAAACTCACAGATTGAAAAAAATCAAAGAATAATTTTTTAAATTAAAATGCTATTCTCTCAATCCAAAAGATTAATTAATTGTATTGCTTCCCATCAGTCCAGAGTGAAGGGTTTCAGTCTCATCCATTGAGTCCAAACAAGTGGGCGTAGCATCAAAGTCCGTCATCTACGTTTTGGTTGCTACGCAATTGCTTGCTTGCTGCACGTTTTCTACGTTCTTGAAGGTTTCTTACACAAATTTTTCTCGGTGGGCGCATAAATCTCGATGATGTCAAAAGCCTGTCTGACGAAGTGACCGCGTGAAAGATTAGTTTACCTTGTCGAATTATTAATTAATTAAAAATAAAAAATTATATAATTTTATATAATTTAATATAGATTCTATACTTATAAATATAATTTTATATAGTATTGTTTTATGTTTGTTTCTCTTGTTACTCTGTAGCGGATTTTCTTTTTCTTTTGGCTCTTTGTTTGAAGAATAAAATTTTATTTTTCTGACCAAAGAAACTTTAGTTATCATCAGTCTATCTAAACAACCCTTTATATCAATTCACTAAAAATAAAGATCAAATATGTAAAAAATTTAGACTTTTACCCATCAACGAAAAAGAGATAAAATCATAAAATGAGGTTCTATAGTTGAGATTTTAAGGATGAAATATTTAACTTATAAAATTTAGGTTTCATTATTGCTGTTTGTAATTTTTTTTATCGATGATTTGTTAGTTTAATGTAAGACTGTAATAAAATCTGAAGTATACTTTTGATTTTGGAATGAATGATCTCTCTTCACCAATTTTTTTTTTTTAAAGAAATGTTATAAAATTAATTCAAGATTTGTTTGATTATCTTTTGTTATTCACCTTTTTTATTTATTTCTTATTTTTATATTATTTATTTTTTTTACCAAAAAAAAAAAAAATCAACCAAAGCGGAATTGAAGTATAATCCGACCGAAGTAATTATTACAAACGAGTAGAAAACAACACAAGTGTTGACCTAAATAATTGAAACAGGCAAATTGAAACTAAAACAAAAAATTTTCGACCAAATTGGCAACATAATCTAAGCCACACCATATAGGTGTAATTGCTCTACCTCAATCCAAATATCCTGACCCATTAGTCTCATAATTTTCCTTCTCACTTCAATTCTGTAAGGAACTGCAGCTTCCAAATCTTTGTCCTTATACACAACAACTTTATCATAGATTTTGAGGTTTTTGGCATAGACAAATTCGAGCCATCCCTTAGAAAAAACAGGCTTTGCATAAATCCCATCTCTGCAAATGCATCGAAAAGTCCATAATTCTCCGTTGGTGTCCTTAACTTGCAAATCAGCATATCGATGATCTCCATTGAGGAAGGGAAACAAACATAAAATATTGGTTGGGACTGACAATCTTCTCTCGATATCAGTTTGAGTTAGTAACTTTGAGAAAAGCTTCATTCTAGAATTAAACTTACCTCGGCCTGAATATATGCACTTATTTATATATGACAATTTCGGCTACATGTTTTTTTTTTCCTGGAAACTGTCTGATAGTCATAGAAATGTTTAGGCTGGGCATTCCAAGTTTCAACTTTTCTTTTCTTTTCAGAGACCTTCACTTGCAAATGCCTATGTATTTACCAAATTCTTGTAGTTGTGGAATGTTTTCAGCTCAGTTTCTATATTTTTTTTCCAAAATTTCCTTCACATTTTCGTGTTTCCATTGGAGCTTGCCCTAGACTATTTCTTTTTCTTTTTCCTCCGTGTTCCACGGGGAAAAGCTTGGCAAGATTGGGACAATTTCTAAGCCGTGGAGGCTCCTAATACAAGTCAGAAGGATTACCAAATTCAAATATATATAATTAAATTCATCCATTCAACCAAGCATGCTATTATTTATTTTTTTCTTAGCCTTTAATTTACTTTTATGCATTGTATTTTAAAAAGAATTAAAATCACATTATTATTTATCTATTTATTTTATCAGTCAATCACTACCTAAAAATTAAATCTTTAAAATTTGTTATAAGAATATTTAAATCATAATCATGTCAATTTAATAAAATTCAAATTAATTTTTTTGCTTCTTCATAAGACTCTTTTTTGAAATATTAGCTTCTTCATAAGACTTTAACTCTACAATCAAATGGCAAACATACCTTTCTTATTTTTTTAATTAACTACAACTTCTCTCTATATAATCTTCACTTTTAATTTTATTTTTAATCTTTTTCATCCTTTGTCATACAATTTTTTTCAATACAAAACTTAGATTAAAACCACTTTATAAAAGTCTAAAAAACATCATAACTTTTAAACTCAAAGTTTTAACTTTATTCTTTTAATGGTATATTTTATTTGTCCTTATTTTGATGAAAAATATATTATTTAACAATTGATTTATTTATTTTATTTTTAAAACAAGTCGTTCTCAATTTTTAGTAAAATTATTTATTTGATGTATTTTATTCTTTTGTACATTTAATTCTAAATTGATAAAAATTTATAATTTTATAAATTTTTTAGTACATTTTTTGTATATATATTTATATTAATAATAAAATAAGATAAATTAATGAAAAAACTAAAGTTAATATAATATTAATTTATTTATTCAAAATTAAATATTAAAATCTGTGACTATTTATAAGATTAAGTTATTTCTGAAGGCAAACTTGAAAATTTCTATGTATTCTTATTGAATAAGGATCTCGATCCTCTTTGCTATAAAATCTTTCCCCTTGAGGTCATTGGATAAGTTACATATATTTGCTCTTTTTTTTTTTTTTTTGGGGGGGGGGGGGGGGGGGGGCGCATAATCTATTAAGTTTCATAAGAGATAATGATATTGATCATGGGTAACATCGGCCGATTTTGAGTATTTCAGGTCATTTTGGTTGGTTTCAACAAATTAAATGGTTTTGGCCAGTGTAAATATATATGAGGAATATTTTATAGTAATTTCTAATCTTGTTATTTTAAATATTTGAAACTTTCATCAAATTCTTTTAATTATTTGAAACAATTGATATCGAAATATATCATTTTTTAAAATAACTAAAAAGAACAAATCACACCCGAATTTCATTTATTGCAAAGCATAATAATTCTCCTACAAATTATGGTCTGTAATTAATTGAAATTACAAGTCAATATGACAAAAAAAAAATTATCATCCATGCATCTTTCATGCTAGAGGTGGTTGATCAAGAACAATTATTCCACGCAAGCCCAGATATCCTCACCCAGCAATCTGATTTTTCTCTTCACTTCAATTTTCAACTGCATGCACGTAGAATCATCGTCCATGGATTTCTGGTGAAGAGAAACCATATCACCAACTCTAACATCTTTATCGCAAAGAAATTTAAGCCAACCGACGGAAACAATAGCTGATTCGATGCCCTGATCACTTTGCTGAATAATGACGCATGGAAAACTCTAAGCTTTTCCAGTCTTATCAATTACATTGATATAAAAAAAATGACCTTCGAAAGGGAGGACATCGAAAGAATAAGTAGGAAGCAGTAAGCTCTTCTCGATGTCGCTTTTCGTCAACAGCTTTGAGACCAACATTGTCATGCTAGCTGCAACTCTGCAATAACAAATAAAAGAAAGAGTTTCTGAAATTTGCCGCTGTGCTGATCGATTCTTCAGTTGCTCTTTCTCACTTCAGCAGTTGATTGATTCTTATATATATATAGATAAACAAGCGCGTTCCTTTGACTCTTTCATAAGCATTAATAATATTTTCTGTGCAGAGTCGAATGAAGTTTCAATGGCGGTTCCAAGAAAGAACTAGACAGACCACCATTATCAGCTTAATATTGTTAAAGTCCTATGATTTTTTTCTTGAAACTTTACACCCCCTATTATATCCTTTAACTTCCACCCTCCTCTTCTTTCAAGAATCAAATTTTTTACAACTTTGCATGAACAAATATATATATATATATATATATAGATATAGATATAGATACAGACATAGATATAGATATAATTAATTAATTAATTATGTCTTAATTTTAATTCTATCTCTAAATATCCTTAAATTTATATTTTTTTTTATCTCATATTGCCTTTTTTTTTTAAAGAAAAATAAAATTCACTAGTAATCAATACATTAATTATACATTGCATGGTAACAAAAAAATTAGTATTAGGCAATAATTTGTCTTAATATTCAATTGTTTTCTTCTCAATCTTTACATTATGTTTAACTTAATTTTTTTATACAAGAATATCCACAATTATGCGAAAGTGGCCCGTATTGTTTTGTTTTTCATTTTTTATTTAGTTTGCAAGAAGTCTTGTTTGGTGTTGATATAATATCTTGTTGGATTTTCAGAACTTTTTTGCATGAATGAAGCCTTTTGATTACATTTTAATAAATTCTCATTTTTTCTGAGAGAAAAATTTGTTGTAAATATATTTAATCCCCACACAAAATAATAATGCTCATAGTCATCATCCAAATTCCCAATTATACCAACAAACCACCGGATTTAATTTTCGTTCTCAAACTCTATAATACTCAGAAAATTGAGATCAACAAAATGAAAAGAAAGAGGAAATAATGAGATATGAGAAGGAAACACTATAGATTCATAGAGGCAAAATGGAAGATCCAACTCAAATAAACAAGTTTCACAAAGTACAAATTAATTCTAGTAGGAGCAAAACTGCAGGCTGGCCATTTGTTATAATTAACATTGTTTTATTATTTTCAAAGACATGTTCGGTCCCTTAACGTATATTTGGCACCGAATTTGTTCTTCTTTCATCAAGTGGCTCCTTTTTTCAAAAATGGCACAAACTGTCCTTAATTTCGCAGTTGCCAAACAATCTGATCTTTCTATGCAGTTCGATGGTGAATTGCATCCGAGTATCTTCTACACCTATGAATTCTCCGAGGAAAGCAACCTCGTCGTCAGGTTGGATTTCTTTTACTCGAATAAAGTCGTGCCAGTTTATAGAAATAACCATTGCCGTGTCTGCATTCTGCTGAATGAAAGATGGCAAAGTATAGGCTTCTCCGTTCCTATCATGAACGTACAAGTAAAACAACTCACCTTCTTCTAAATTAAAGATAAGAGGAACAGGGAATAATAGGCATTGCTCCTCGTCGTTTCTGGTCAGACGCTTTGAGATCCTTGCCTTTGTGGGATTGTTCGGGTTTTGCATGTTGAGGACTTGAGGGACCGTGTGGACTGTGGTTACTTACTTTTCTTAAATCAAGGCAATTACACACCTTAAGATAAAAAAATATTTTCAGAAAAATTTTTGTGCAGAAACATTTTTAAGAGTTTATATTTTATATATTATGAATAAATCAAATTACGCTGTCTAATTATTAAGTAAATATTAACCCTCAAAATAAATATTCAAAAATAAATATTTTTTTAAAATATTTATTCATTAATGAAGTGTTATTATTTGATTGATTTTGTTAATAATATAACATCTTCCAAATACTTAATGAAAAAATGTTTCTTTGATCATAGGACACAACACTTACAAATGAACAAAATATTTCACCGAATAAGCATAACTCTTTACTTAATGAACAAATACAACATTTCCCTTGATAAAACAATCATAATTTACTTAATTGGAAAATTAAATTGATTTTGTCTCATAAGAAAATGATTTTCGTTGTACGAACCAAAATTGTTTGGCATCCATTATATATGTGTGGATACTATGTCCAAATGAAACTGGCGCAGCAATTGGCCAAAGCGAAGAAAAAAGAGGGAAGTTATTTGGTCATGGGTTAATTTGCAGTAAAATCAAGTTCGTTAAATTTTCAAAGGTACAAAATCTCAGTTTAAAATTAATAAGAGTTTGCCAATAGTCACATGATCTATTGACGAACACACTATCAAAAAACTATTTAATATTGACAAATTTTTATTGATGAAAAATTTTCATTAATAATTACCAATGGATTATTGACGGTTTATCAACAAATTATAAAAAAAAATTTATTATAGGTTTATTGATAAAATTTACCGACAAAAAAATTCCATCGATGTTCCATAAGTGATATTGGTGTGAGAAATTGACAAATTGGCTCAGGATTTACGAACAAAAATAAATTCACTAATAATCTGTAGATAAAATTTTTATTGAAGTATTACTAAAGAATTTTATCCATCGGTAAAATATTTTTTGAAAAAAATATAATTCGATATAAAAATAAATTGAATTAAAAAGTTTTAGATTACTGACAGAATCTGTTAATAATCTGTCAGTGTAAATCAAAAAAAATTTTGAATTACCGATAAAGTCAATAATCCGCCATTGAAAAGCTTTAAAAATCAAATGCCCCTTCCTCTCCAATCTGCAAAATCCCTAAACCTTCTTACACCTCTCCTCTCTCCTCTCGGTCTCCCCTCTCCTCGCCACCGTTCTTGCCGTTCGTGAAGCCTTGCCGCCTGTGAAGCCGCACTGTTCTCCTTCCTGGTTCAGTTTCTCTAGGTGGAGCTGTTGAATCAAAATTTTCAACAAGCTCTTCTGATGATCTTCCGAAACAAGTTCACTATTTAGATTTCAATCTTATCACGTGTGACTTGGTGCTGAAGTCTTATAATACACACGAGCTGGACTTATTGAGATTTAACAAAGGCTCCAAGAAAAGAAAATAATCATAAATCTATCAAATAAAAATTCTTTAAAAACAAAACCCTCCTATCAATATCATTGTGTTTTTTTTTTTTTTGGCTAAAAATTAAAATAGGGAAATCCTTATGAAGGTAAGCCGAAGAGCAACGGGAAGCGTACCTGCTCAAATTCCGATGAGCTTTGGACACGAGCACAAGGCTTGCCTTCGTTGCCGCCTCGTCAAAACCTACGATCAAGTATTTTTCTGTTCGAGGTTAGGGTTTCTTCTTTCTTTTTAATTACTGTTTTTTCGCTTTTTAAATTACGATTTAGAGAATTAGGATGTGCAAACTGACATTCACAGAGTATTAAATTGTTAGTTTCAGTTCAAATCTTGACAGTTTTTTTTGCCAAAAAATCTGACATGTTCAATTACTAAAAATAAGTTTTACCTGAATCATATTAAACTATTAGTTTCAGTTCAAATCCTGACAAGTTTTTTTTTTATTGAAAAATCCTGACAAGTTCAATTACTAAAAAAAATAACAAGAGTTTTACCTTGAATCAAATCAAGTGTCGTACATCACGGTAAAGAATGCAAAAGAGATCCATCGCATGGCCTAACAGCAGTCAGGGAATTTCAGCCAAATATCCTGGCTGAATAATCTGAATTTTTTCTTCACTTAAATTTTTAGAGTAGCTTTATCAATGTCTCTCTCCTCGTGAAAAATGACCTTATCGTAGGGTTTAGGTCAGATTCTATCTTTGAGCAAATTCAAGCCAACCCATGGACAGAACCCTGTCATCTGTCATCTCATCATTCTGTCAAACGGTGCAGCAAATTAAACACTCAAAAACTGCAGCTTCCTTTTTGCTCATGCATGGCTAGCTGCTTAATCTCAAATTAACACGTATGTTTGATAAGCAAACTCACAGCATGGCCAGAAATTTATATATAGAGAGTTCAGAATCCTTCGTCTGCAATTTCCTAACTGAAATGAAAGAATCAGACTACACCTGCCTCCATCCTCTCTATATCCCAACAGCTTCGCGAATCATAAAACCCAAATGATCCTTAGATATACGCTAACTAGTGATCAATACATAAACTCTACAACGACCATAAGCAGGTTGATCAGCAAGAATTAATGTATCAAAACCTAATACCAGATACATCATATCTTATCTATGTTGCAACAAATACATCATATTTTATGTATATTACATGGAGTGAGGTCAACAATAACCTGTCAAATACACCATGTATACGTAGACACCAATTTGGTCTAGGCCCGGATTAATTAGATCTGGTCCAAATGGGTAAGTCCATTTGCATTTTTATTTTTATTTTTAATTAATTAATTAATTAATTATTACTATTATTATCTATTAATATATAGATACATTTTTTTTATTATTTATCTATTCATATATTATTATTTATCTATTAATATATATTTTTTATTTTTATATTTTCGGCTGGGATTAGGATAAAAAAAATTATAATTCTACCATGAATTTGGGATTCAATCAGAGTCCATATTGGATTCAAGGATTGAATCCTAATCCAAGAGGGAATTGGGATTGATTAGAAACTCTTCTGATCAATCCCTATAAATAGATCCATAAATCACAAATAACAGAACACAAAAACACACACGAAGAGAGAGAGAGCAAAAAGAAAAGAAAAAAGGATATTCAGAAGGGTCAGAAGCAATTTTAGGAGTTTTTTAAAAATTTTGGAGAATTTTAGGCAAATTTTTTTTTGAAAATTTTTGAAAAATTTCCAGATTCTAGTTAAATTTTTGACGAAATTTGAATTTTTTGGCACCGGTTAAATTTTTCAGCCAACTACCCAGTTTTCGGTGTACTATTTCCAGAAATCGACCAGCTTTTTGGTGAACTTTCGATGAAAAATATAGATTTCGACTATATTTTTCAGAATCCGACGAGATTCAACTTGAGTTCTTGATTTTTTTATAGAGAAGGACGAGAAAAATGAAAAGAAGAAAGAGAAGGAAAGAAGCAATTTGCAGAAAAACAGAGGTTGGAGCCTTTTATAGTGCTGTAAAATGATGTTGTTTTGGCATTAGTAAACCCACATGATTCGCGCGTTTTGTCAAGATCCGAACCGACCCGATCGCGACCCAGTCCAACGACCTGCATACTAAGCTTCCCCTTGAGCCAAGCCGATGTCTCCGAGCCGCGTCTTCGGGCCACCTTTTCTATCTTGAGTCTAGCTGTTTCCCAACCGAGCCGAACGGTTCCAAATTTTTTTTTATTGTTATTATTTATTATTATTATTTTTATTATTATTATCATTATTATTATTATTATTATTATTATTATTATTTATTGATTAGATTAGAATTATTAATATTCCTTATTTTATTTTATTATTTTATATTTTATTTTATTTTTTAAAATGATTTTCTTTAAATAAAATTCCAAAAAATATATTTTTGAGAAAAAGTTAAAAGTATCAATTTTTCTTGAAAATAAGTTTTCTAAAAAATATTTTTTAGAAAAAGTTGAAAGTATAAATTTTCTTTGTACAAAAGCAATGAGTTTTTGAAGAGAAAATGATTTAAATCTAAAGCTGAGTCATTTTTTTTCATTTTATTTTATTTCCTTTTTGTTTCTTAAATTTTTTTTAATGTTAAATAATCCGATGATAGAGCCTCTGCAAGTGAAACAATAGTCTCATTGCATACTCTTGAGGTGAGGAAATTTTTTTAATTTTCTGCTAAAAATATTATAATCAATTGAGAATGATTTCGAATAATTAATTACTTGATAAATTTTTAAGGCTTATTGGATAACACAAAATTAAGTTGGTACCATCTTTCGATAGGTGTTGTGAGGGTGTTATAACATTCCTCACACGTAATCGTACTCCTGAACCATGTTCTGGTTAGTAGACCTGAACCTATTCTTTTAGGGACCCATAGGCTTAGGTGTTCCTTAAAAGGATAGATTCCTTAAATGGCTAATGGCACCTAGATAAAAAAGATTGGTGGCGACTCCTTCAAATCAATACCTAGCGATAGATCCTTGGATCTAAACGTTATGATAGTTTGATGACTCCGCTAAAGACGTCTGAGAGTCAGGCCAGTAAATAAATTTGTGTTATCTAAAAGCCTAATAAAATTGAACCTTTTTGTATATATTTTTTTATTCATTCATGTTTATTTACTTTATTAATTATGTCATTCATATGCATATGCATAACATAAGCTTTATACCCAAGCCCCATCCTTCCAGGATGGAGTAAAGTACCTATTGCTTTCGTGAGGTTTAATGCCTCCATAATGGCTAGCAAAATACTTGTAGACACCCAATTGGGTCCGGCCCAGATCAATTGGGCCTGCCCCAAATGGGTAAGCCCAATTCAATTTTATCTTGTATTTTTTTTTCTCTTTTCTTCTTCTTTTGTATTTTATGTATTGTATTATTTATTATTATTATTATGTATTAATATATGTATATATTTATTTATTTATTTTTTGTTAATATTTATGTGTATTTTATTATTTATGTATATATATATATATTTTTTTATCTTTTTTATTTTATTCATTTTTGTATTTTTACTTATCTAATTATATATCTGATATATTTTTTTATTATTATTTATCCTATAATATCTGCTGATTTATCTTCTCTAATTATCTAGTTTTTTATTTTATTTGATTTTGATTTTGGAGGGCTGAGATTGAAGGCTGAAGAATCCCATTGGAAATGGGAATTCAATCAGAAGAGTCCAGTGGGATTCAAAGATTGAATTCCCGTCCAAGGAGGATTTGGGATTGATCAGGAACTCCTGATCAATCCCTATAAAAGGGACTCTGGAACAGAATACTGAAGACACAGAAAACAGTAAGCAAAGCTACTGATTTGAGAGAAAAGGAGGCGTATAGGAAGCTAAGAAAAGTTTATGAGTGTTCTGGGAGTGAGAAAAATTTTTGCGAAATTCCGACGAAGTTTGAATTTTTTGGTGAAAATTCCGGCCAACCTTGAAGCTTCCGGCGAGCTACCCAATTTCCGGCAAAGAATCCCAGAAACCGACGATCTTTCGGCCAACTTCCGGTGAAATTTCCAGATTCCGGTGACATTTTCCAGAATCTGGCACCGGTGTTCTTCGGTTTTTAGAGAGAAGGGAGAGAAAAAAAAAAGAAGAGAGAGAGATGGAGGAGCGTTCTGCCAAAAAAACGAAGGGGATTACCTTTTATACCCTCCCAAAACGACGTCGTTTTGGCCTTAAGTAACCCAGAGGATCCGCGCGTTTTGCCAAACCCGACCCGACCCGGACGTCGACTCTCTTTCTGACCCGCGCGTGTCAGCCCCCTCCGAGCCGAGCCAAGCCGCCAAGCCGCTCCCCCTGAGCCGTTTTCTCTTCCTTGAGCCGAGCCGAGCCGAGCCGCGATCCGAGCCGCTCCAGGTTTTTTTTTTTTTATTTCTTTGTTTATTTGTTTATTTTATTTTTTATTTATTAGATTAGGTTTATGTAATATTCTTTTTTTTATTTTTTTATTATTTTATTTTCTTTAAATAAAAATAAAAAATTCCAAAAAAAATATTTTTAGGGAAAAGTTGAAAGTATCAATTTTCCTTAGAAATAAATTTTCAAAAAATATTTTTGGGGAAAAGTTGAAAGTATCAATTTTCCCTACAAAAAAATTCATTCTTTCCTTCCTTTCTATCTTAATTTTGATTTTGTTTTTTTTTCTTTAAATAATCCGATGACGGAGCCTCTGCAAGTGAAACAATAGTTTTTCTTGCATACTCTTGAGGTGAGGGAATTTTCTTAATTTTCTGCTAAAAGTATTAGAGTCAATTAAGAATAATTTCCAATAATTAATTACTTGGTAAAATTTTAAGGTTTTTGGATAACACAAATTTAAGCTGGTACCATCTTTTGATGGGCGTTGTGAGGGTGCTCTAACCTTCCTCACACGTAACCGAACTCCCGAACCCTGTTCTGGTTAGCAGACCTGAACCTATTCTTTTAGGGACCCTTAATTCTAGGTGTTCCTTGAAAGGACAGATTCTATAGGTGGCCAATCGCACCTAGACAAAAAAAGATTGGTGGCGACTCCCTAAAGCCAATGTCTAGCGATAGATCCCCGGATCTAGACGTTATGACAGCTTGGCGACTCCACTGGGGACTTTGAGAGTCAGGCCAGCAAATAATTTGTGTTATCCAAAAGCTAAATAAAATTGAACCCTTCTTGTATATATGTGTTATTATTCATTTATGTGTATTTGCTTGGTTAATTATGTCATTCATGTGCATATGCATAACATGAGCTCTACACCCGAGCTCCGTCCCTCTAGGAGGGAGTAAAGTACCTATTGCTTTCGTGAGGTCTAATACCTCCGCAGTGGCTAGCGAAATACTCCCACTCAAATTGAACCTTTCCCGCTTGTAGCCTGTAATGGGCGAGGATTAGGGTGCCTTACTAGTCTGTGATGGACAAAGATGTAAGGAGCAATTTGAGAACCTTTAGACTTTGACCTTAAAACCGCATGTAGTGAACCTTAAGAGTGCCTACACCTAGGATAGAGCCTTTTCTACCCAATGATAGATATACCCTGCAATTAGGACACAAAAAATGGTGGTTATCTAATCATTTTGATTGTTTAACTTTGTGTATTATTTTTATCATATGTAACATTATGCACCAGCATCAATTTCATCTCATCCATGGAACTAACTATGTTGTTTGTCTGATTGTATGCATCTGTATTATTTTCATGATCATTGTTTTAACACAATCATTTGCATTCATTTCATACTAGATTTCATTCAGAAAAATATACATTTCATTTGTGTATCAAAGCATCATACATAAGGCACAGCATAACATTTCTAATCATAAGTATGGTACTCAAGGTCCCAGGATAGCTCCATCTAGCGAAAACCCTGCTCATCCATACAACACAAGGTCCAGAGCAAGGCAAATGGAGGAAGAAAGTTCTCATAGATTTGAAAAGCTAGAAAAAGCTCAAGAGAAGATTGAAAGCGAAGTAAGCAAGATTCTGGAGGCCCTTAATAACATGAATAAAGGAAAAGGAGTTGAAGGAAGTACAAGCCAGCAAGAAGTGGCTGACCCTTTGTACCCTCCAGGTTTTGGTCCACCTCAGGCCCAGTCTGCTCAAGAGGTCCCGCAACAATATTTCGCACATCCTGAAATGCCATCAGCTTTCAACCCAGGGCAGTATAATAGCTATATAAATCCTGTCTTCACTGAAAAGGTAGCAGAACCAATTCCTGATCTAGAAGAGAAAGAGAAGGAAAAGATAAGGGTGGAAGCTGAGGAAAGCTCTAAAATTAGCATGCTAGAGCAGAGGTTACGGGTTGTGGAAGGATTTAGCTTTTATGGGTCAGTTGATGCTGCTGGGCTCTGCCTAGTTCCTGATGTGGTCATCCCCCATAAGTTCAAAGTACCGAAATTTGAAAAATATGACGGTACAAAGTGCCCTAAAATTCACATCACAATGTATTGCAGAAAGATGGCAGCTCATGCGCATGATGAAAAGCTCTTGATGCATGTTTTCCAAGACAGTCTTACTGGCTCTGCGGCCAGATGGTATGTTCAGCTGGACAGGACTCGCATTCGCTCGTGGAGCGATATGGCACATGACTTTATCAGTCAATACCGACATATCATCGATTTGGCCCCAGATCATTTGTCTTTGCAGAATCTGGAAAAAAAGGCAAACGAATCTTTTAAAGAGTATGCCCAGAGGTGGAAAGATATTGCTTCTCAGGTACAGCCTCCTCTGACCGAGAAAGAAACTACAGTGCTATTTGTTAGCACTTTAAAACCTCCCTGTAGACACCCAATTGGGTCCGGGCCCAGATCAATTGGGCCTGACCCAAATGGGTAAGGCCCATTTCAATCCTGTATATTTTTTTTTCTTCTTTTGTATTTTATGTATTCTATTATTATTATTATTATTATTATGTATATCTTTATTTATTTATTTATTTTTATTCAGATTAGATTTATATGTATTTTATTTATACAGTTATATATTATTATTATTTTTTTTGTGTAATATATTTTTGGGTTTATCTTATTTTATTTGTTATTATTTTTTTTTAATCATCTGTTAATTCTATCTTCTTTTTCCCGAATTATCTGATATTATTTTTAATTTTTAATTTTTGATTTTCTTTTCTAATTATCTAGTTTTTTTTTATTTTGATTTTGGAGGGCTGAGATTGAAGGCTGAAGAATCCCATTGGAAGTGGGAATTCAATCAGAAGAGTCCAGTGGGATTCAAAGATTGAATTCCTGTCCAAGGAGGAATTGAGATTGATCAGAATTCCTGTCCAAGGAGGAATTGAGATTGATCAGAAACTCCTGATCAATCCCTATATAAAGCACCTCCTGGAACAGTTCAGGAACACACAGAAAACAGTAAGCAAAGCTACTGATTTAAGAGAAAAGGAGGCGTATAGGAAGCTAGGAAAAGTTTAGGAGTGTTCTGGGAGTGAGAAAAAAATTTTTAGAAATTTTTGGCGAAAATTTTTTCTGGAAATTTCTGGGAAATTTCCAGATTCCGGCGAAAATTCCGGCGAAGTTTGAATTTTTCGATGAATATTCCGGCCAACATTGAAGTTTCCGGCGACCTGCCCAGTTTCCGGCGAAGAATCCCAGAAATCGGCTACTTTCCGACCAACTTCCGGTGAAATTTCCAGATTCCGGTGAAAATTTCCAGAATCCGGCACCGGTGTTCTTCGGTTTCTAGAGAGAAGGGAGAGAAAAAGGAAGAAGAGAGAGAGAGGAGGAGGAGCGTTCTGCCGAAAAATGGAGGAAGGTGCCTTTTATACCCTCCCAAAACGACGTCGTTTTGGCCTTAAGTAACCCAGAGGATCCGCGCGTTTTGCCTCAACCCGACCCGACCCGGGCGTCGACCCGCTTTCTGACCCGCGCGTGCCAGCCCCCTCCGAGTCGAGCCGAGTGGAGCCAAGCCGCCAAGCCGCTCCCCCCGAGCCGTTTTCCTGCCTTGAGCCGAGCCGAGCCGAGCCGCGATCCGAGCCGCTCCAGTTTTTATTTTATTTTTTTATTTTTATTTTATTTGTTTATTTGTTTATTTTATTTTTTATTTATTAGATTAGGTTTATGTAATATTCTTTTTATTTATTTTTTATTATTTTATTTTCTTTAAATAAAAATAAAAAAATTCCAAAAAAATATATTTTTAGGGAAAAGTTGAAAGTATCAATTTTTCTTAGAAATAAATTTCCAAAAAATATTTTTGGGGAAAAGTTGAAAGTATCAATTTTTCTCAGAAATAAATTTAAAAAAAAAAAACATTTTTAGGGAAAAGTTGAAAGTATCAATTTTCCTTAGAAATAAAATTCCAAAAACTATTTTTGGGGAAAAGTTGAAAGTATCAATTTTCCTTAGAAATAAATTTTCAAAAAAAGGGTTTTTGAGGAAAAGTTGAAAGTATCAATTTTCCTTGAAAATCGAAATTTCCAAAAAAAATATTTTTGGGGAAAAGTTGAAAGTATCAATTTTCCTTAGAAATAAATTTTCAAAAAAAAAAGGGGGTTTTTGAGGAAAAGTTGAAAGTATCAATTTTCCTTGAAAATCGAAATTTTCAAAAAATATTTTTAGGGAAAAGTTGAAAGTATCAATTTTCCCTACAAAAAAAATCATTCTTTCATTCCTTTCTATCTTAATTTTGATCTTGTTTTTTTTTTTTTTCTCTTTCTTTAAATAATCCGACGACGGAGCCTCTGTAAGTGAAACAGTAGTTTTCTTGCATACTCCTGAGGTGAGAGAATTTTCTCAATTTTCTGCTAAAAGTATTAGAGTCAATTGAGAATAATTTCCAATAACTAATTACTTGGTAAAATTTTAAAGCTTTTGGATAACACAAATTTAAGCTGGTACCATCTTTTGATGGGCGTTGTGAGGGTGCTATAACCTTCCTCACACGTAACCGAACTCCCGAACCCTGTTCTGGTTAGTAGACCTGAACCTATTCTTTTAGGGACCCTTAAGCTTAGGTGTTCCCTGAAAGGACAGATTCCTTAGGTGGCCAATCGCACCTAGACAAAAAAGATTGGTGGCGACTCCCTAAAGTCAATGTCTAGCGATAGATCCCCGGATCTAGACGTTACGACAGCTTGGCGACTCTACTGGGGACTTTGAGAGTCAGGCTAGCAAATAATTTGTGTTATCCAAAAGCCTAATAAAATTGAACCATTTTTGTATATATGTGTTATTATTCATTCCTGTTTATTTACCTTGTTAATTATGTCATTCATGTGCATGTGCATAACATGAGCTCTATACCCGAGCTCCGTCCCTCTAGGAGGGAGTAAAGTACCTATTGCTTTCGTGAGGTCTAATGCCTCCGCAGTGGCTAGCGAAATACTCCCACTCAAATTGAACCTTTTCCGCTTGTAGCCTGTAATGGGTGAGGATTAGGGTGCCTTACTAGTCTGTGATGGACAAGGATGTAAGGAACAATTTGAGGACCTTTAGACTTTGACCCTAAAACCACATATAGTGAACCTTAAGAATGCCTAACCTATAGATAGAGCTATCACTCTTCCTTTTTAGAATTGACCAAAAACATAGGATTCATCCCTTTTATTTTGTGTGATGTAGTTATTTGTTCTTTTTCTGGGTATACTAACCTTTTTCTTATTTCTTTTGCATTGGTTCATACGCATATCATAAGGTTGCATAAAAGAACATTTGCTTGAAAAACGGTCTTCAACAAATTTTTTTCATGGACACCAATGAACGCCTAGTTTGCTCTTCATCAGTATTAGCACCCTGTGGGACACCTAATGAAGTAAGGGCCCTATCAGAAAAGACTCAATTGAAGATGGGAGATTGCTTGCCAATTGGGTATGAGTCTACTCTGTCTCAAGAAACATCTGTCCTCCTCAAACAGAATAATTTAGAAGATTTGGTTGACATCTGGAAAAAGATGAGTCTGTCAAGACAAGGGCAGTTTTGTCAGAAGCATGGGCATATAGCACACCTTCTAGCAGTGGCTGTTGATGATCAACTAATTAGAGCTGCAACACAATTCTGGGATCCTGCATACAGGTGTTTTATCTTTAACGAAGCTGATATGACTCCCACCATAGAAGAATATTCGATCTTATTGGGTTTGCATCTAAAGACTCCTGACAAGATATATGTCAAAAAACATAAGTCAGGATTTCGTAAAAGTCTGGCTCAACTCATGGGGATAGACAAGGAAGTTGTGGATTCTCATACAAAGAAGAAACAAGAACAGGTTTGCTTACCTTGGAAGTTCTTTCATGAGTTTCTGATGCAACACATCAATGAAGAACGAGGGTTAGACATATTTGCCTTGGCTATATACGGACTGGTAATCTTTCCAAAGGTTTTGGGACATATTGAGATAGCAGTGGTTGATTTCTTTGAGAGTGTGATCAATGGCTGTAATCCTTCAACGGTAATATTAGCAGAGACTATCAGATCTTTGAGTTATTGTCGTCGGAATGGAGGGCGCTTCATAGGATGCATACAGCTATTGTACGTATGGATGAAAAGCCATTTTGAACAAGGAAATGGGGCTTTCTCGAAGATTTATATCCGTAATCGCTTTCCGATCAAAGAGTTCTGTGAAAGTGGGTGGTCAAAGCAGAAGTCTAAACAAGAATGGATAACTTTCTTGCAAAAGTTGGAAGGTGCCAAGGTGAGATGGTTAGCCCCATGGATGAATCGAGAGCCTATGTTATACCAATGTGGAGATAATACAGTGGTTCCACTTCTAGGTTTATGGGGAGTGACGAATTATGCACCGCTCTTAGTGAGGAGACAATTGGGAGGAGAACAGTTTATTCCTATGACTTATGGGCTTCATCAGTTAGATTTCTCTTATAGTGAGCCTAAAGCATTTCAGAGGATGAATGGGATGATCAAAGCATGGAAAAATCCCCAAAGAGTGAGTCCTGGACCATTCACTGAAAAAGTCACTCCAGGTTACTTGGTTTGGAGAACAAAGAGAAGACAGGAAATGGTATTCACTTATGAAGTCTCTCAACCACCGACAGAAGAAAAGCTTGAAGAGATACCATCAGAGTTAGAGCTGGCAACAAAAGAGTTTGAATTTGAAAAGATCAAGTTAAAGAAAGAGATTCAAGAACTTCAAGAAGAAAAAGCCCAGTGGAAAGGTAGAGCTGAAAATTATGAAGTTAAAGTTCATAAGATTGCTAGAGAACGTGATGCAGCTACTGAAGATCTAGCAAGGTTACACCAGGAGCATAAGAGGCTATGTGTGAGAGAAAGGGCCAAAGGGATAACCATTGTCGAGCTGACTGAGGAAAACACAAGACTGAAGCAAGAGTATGCCGAATTAGAAGAAGAAAGTACTGAAGCACAGGCAGAAATTAACATGCTAAACAGTTATTTGAGCGGGCTAAGTCAAAGGTTGGATGAACAAGGAGACCACATTGCTGCATTGGTTAGAGAACATAGAGAATTATCATACCAAGTCTGGTGTGGTAAAAGAGAGAACCTAGGGAGGCAAAAATACATTGAGCACTTAACAGCCCAAATTCATAAAGGGGTGCGTAAGGCAAGAGAGATAGTGGAAGAGGCAGAGGCATTAAGACAAGTGGTGGCCCCAGTAGGAGAACATGGACAACGTCTCTTGAACTTCATAGAAGAGGCCAAGGCCCAGTATGAACAGATCAAACAATTTTATGGCTATAATGCTAGGATGATAAACTCAATGTAGACCAAAGTTTTTTGGAATAAATGAAATTTTTTAGTTGAATACCGTTTTGAGGCAAATGTTCTTTGCATACATGCATTTCTCATTCATTACATTCTCATTCATTGCATTCTCATTCATTACACTTACAAAATAACCATGTGATGATCATGCCAATTTACTGATTCTAAGATATGGTACTCAAGGTTCCAGGATAGCTCCGTCTAGCGAAAATCCTGCTCATCGATTCAACACCAGATTCAGAGTAAGGCAAATGGAGCAGGAAAATTCCCAAAGATTTGAAAAGATAGAGAAAGCCCAAGAGAAGATTGAGGGTGAGCTAAGCAAGATTCTGAAGGCTCTTAATAATATGAATAAAGGAAAAGGAGTTGAAGGAAGTACAAGCCAGCAAGAAGTGGCTGACCCATTGTACCCTCCAGGTTTTGGCCCGCCTCAAGCTCAGTCTGCTCAAGAGGTCCCACCACAACACTTCGCATATCCAACATATCCTGGAATGCCATCGACTTTCAACCCCGGGCAGTATAATAGCTATATAAATCCTGTCTTCACTGAAAAGGCAGTAGAACCAATTCCTGATATAGATGATTTAAAAGAGAAGGAGAAGGAAAAGATGAGAGTAGAGGCTGAAGAAAGTTCCAAGATTAGCATGCTAGAGCAAAGGCTAAGGGCTGTGGAAGGATTTAGCTTCTATGGGTCAGTAGATGCCGCTGGGCTCTGCTTAGTTCCTGATGTGGTTATCCCCCATAAGTTCAAGGTACCAAAATTTGAAAAATATGATGGTACAAAGTGCCCCAAAACCCACATCACCATGTATTGCAGGAAGATGGCAGCTCATGCACAGGATGAGAAACTCTTGATGCATGTTTTCCAAGACAGTCTTACTGGCTCTGCGGCCAGATGGTATGTTCAGCTGGACAGGACTCGCATTCGCTCGTGGAGCGATATGGCACATGACTTTATCAGTCAATACCGACATATCATCGATTTGGCCCCAGATCGTTTGTCTTTGCAGAATCTGGAGAAAAAGGCAAACGAATCTTTTAAAGAGTATGCCCAGAGGTGAAGAGATATTGCTTCTCAGGTACAACCTCCTCTGACCGAGAAAGAAACTACAGTGCTATTTGTTAGCACTTTAAAACCTCCCTATTATGAAAAGATGATAGGGAATGCAACAAAGAATTTTGCCGATATGGTAATTTCGGGAGAAATCATTGAGAGTGCCATCAAGAATGGCAAGCTAGAAGGGAATGAAGCATCTAGCAAAAGAATCCCAAAGAAAAAAGAAACTGAAGCTCAGGCTGTGAGCTTTGATAGACAGCAACTTAGGGGTTATTCGCCTTACCCCCCACCAGAATATCTGCCCTATCACCCCACTGTAAATAACACTTCTTTTCACCCATACCAACCACCATACCCCCAAACCTATCAAACCTCTCATAGACCCCAAAACACCATGTACAGTTCTAACATTCAACCTACCCCAAAACCACAAATTCGCCCAACTAACCCTGCTGGTGGCTCGCGGGAGCAACGAACCACTCGCGAAAGACCTATTTTTGACCCTATTCCCATGACCTATACGGAATTATACAAGGAGCTCTACAACAATCATTTGATTGCTCCAAGTAAATTGGAACCCCTCAAGCCACCTTACCCTAAGTGGTATGATCCCACTGCCCACTGTGACTACCATTATGGGATTGCTGGTCACTCCACCGAAAATTGCACTACCCTGAAATATAAAGTGCAACGGTTGATTAAGGATGGGATGATCTGCTTTGATACTGGAGGGATGACTGCACCAAATGTTAGTGGCAATCCTTTGCCAAATCATAATGTGAATGCTATAGGTGAAGAGCATGAGCGCCAAGTGAAGAAAGAGGTGGTAGATATTAAGACACCTCCCGATCAATTGTTTGATGTCTTACGAAAAGCAGACATGATACAACTGGTAAGTCCACACAGCTATCATGGAGCATATATAGTTGGTACTAGTTGTAAGTATCATAGTGGGGCAAGAGGCCACTCCATTGAGACCTGTAAACAGTTTCACCGAGAGGTGCAAAAACTTTTGAATTCACATCAGATGGAGGTCTACGAAGAAAAAGAAAGCTTGAAGAATGCTGAGGTGTGCATGACTGATAGGCCTGAAAAGCTGTTTCCCAAACCAGTGACAATTCGGTGTGGAAACAAACCAAAATCAGTCATAGACAAGCTCCTCCCTAGGCCGATAACTTTTAAAGTCCCGACTCCTTTTCCATACAAAGATGATAAAGCTGTGCCCTGGAGATATGGATGTGACACTGTAGTGCAGGGGTAAAAAGAAGAGGTCTCCAAAGCTGATGCTTCCAATATTACTGGTGTAGGAGGCATTACTCGAAGTGGGAGATGTTACACCCCAGAAATGCTAGAGAAGGCTAGAAGGGAGAAGGTTAAAGAAGGAGAAAGACGAAATAATCCAGAGATAGAGCCTGAAGAAGATCAGCCAAAGCCAGTATCAGAAAGGGAGGTTTGTGAATTCTTGAAGCTGGTAAAACATAGCGAATATTCAGTTGTGGAACAGTTGAATAAAATGCCAGCTCGAATCTCATTGTTATCACTGTTGCTGAACTCAGAGCCACATCGGAATGCCTTGCTGAAAGTGTTGAATCAGGCATACGTGGCACATAACGTGTCTGTTGAATATGTGAATCACTTGGCTGGAAACTTAGTCATGCCAAATCACATTTCATTCAGTGATGATGAGATTTCTTTGGAGGGAAAGAGAAATGCTAAGGCCTTGCATATCACAGTAAAGTGCCAGAGCCATATCATAGCTAAAGTCCTTATCGATAATGGTTCAGCCATCAATGTCATGCCTATGTCAACTTTGGCAAGGCTACCCATCGACTATTCTCATATGCGAGATAGTCAGATGATTGTGAGAGCCTTTGATGGGACCAGAAAAGAAGTCCTGGGAGATATTGAGATGCCATTACAAATTGGGCCATGCACCTTCAATGTAAAATTTCAAGTGATGGACATCTCTCCTTCCTACAACTGTTTATTAGGAAGACCATGGATTCACATGGCAGGAGCTGTGCCCTCTACTTTACATCAAAAGATCAAGTTCAATGTAGAAGGTCAATTGGTAGTAGTAGTTGGGGAGGAAGACATGCTAGTGACTCAACCATTAAACACTCCATATGTAGAGGCTGCTGAAGAAGCATTGGAATGCTCCTATCGATCTTTTGAATTGGTCAATACTGTAGGTGAAGGAAACCAAAATCAGCCTTTTTCAAATATAGTGGTGAGCCAAGTCATCAATAAAGGCTGGTGTCCAGGACTAGGGCTAGGCAAAAATTTACAGGGAATTAAAGAACCTCCAACAATAGCAGACAATAGCGATAGGGCAGGCTTAGGCTATGAGATGGCAGAGTGGGAAGTCAAAAGGAGGCCATCAAGAAAGACACCAAGACTAATGTTCATCCCACACTTGTATGAAACCTTCAGACCTGGAGGGTTCATGAACCCAGATGCTAGAAAAAGTGTGGAAGATGATTTTGCCCAGTTAGCCATTAATGCTGTTGAAGATGAGGTGAGGGTAAATCAAGAAGTGTGGGTTCGTCTCTGTCCACCAGATTATGAGCTGAACAATTGGAGTGTTATCGAGATGCCTTCGACTTTTGATTTAGATGCAATGTAATTGTAGCATCCCAATAGCTATTGCCCAAGGCATTGGGGTGATCTTTTTGTTCGGGCCATTCATCATTTATTATTTTTAATAAAGTTAGAAAGTATGCATTTTCATTCATTTCTTCTTGTGTTTTCATTATTTCCATCTTCCCAAACACATCTTGCCAACATATCCCCATTTCATTCAATTGCAGGTCTTTAAATGAACATGAAGATAATCATGATAACAATCAAGAGGTTAGCTTTGAGAATTCAATCAATACTGATGAACTTGATAATGAAGAGAATTTTGAAGAATATGTTATGCCTCCGGACCTAATGAGGATGGTTGAACAAGAGAATAAGCCAATTGAGCCTCATCAGGAGGTAGTGGACTTAGTGAATCTAGGAGATGAAGAGAATAAGAAAGAGGTCAGAATAGGTACTTCACTTACATCTGAAGATAGGCGACGGTTGGCAGATCTACTTTGTGAATTTGTAGATATATTCGCTTGGTCTTACCAGGATATGCCAAGACTGAGCACAGAGATAGTGGAGCACAGATTGCCCCTAAAGCCAGAATGTAAGCCAGTTCAGCAAAAACTGAGACGGATGAAGCCCGAAATGCTGCTAAAGATTAAAAAGGAGGTGAAGAAATAATTTGATGCAGGTTTTTTACAAGTGGCCAAGTATCCAGAATGGGTAGCCAATATAGTCCCAGTTCTTAAGAAAGATGGAAAAGTACGAATATGTGTGGATTATCGGGACTTGAATAAGGCTAGCCCAAAGGATAACTTTCCTTTGCCTCATATTGACACACTGGTAGATAACACAGCTAAGCATTCAATTTTCTCCTTTATGGATGGTTTCTCAGGGTATAATCAGATAAAGATGGCTGCAGATGATATGGAAAAGACTACTTTTGTGACCATGTGGGGAACTTTCTGCTACAAAGTCATGCCTTTTGGATTAAAGAATGCTGGGGCAACATATCAAAGGGCCATGGTAACACTCTTCCATGATATGATGCACAAAGAAATCGAAGTGTATGTAGATGATATGATTGCAAAGTCTTGTGGGGATGAAGATCATGTCACCAGCCTCAGAAAGTTATTTGAGAGGTTGAGAAAATTTCAGTTAAAATTAAACCCAGCCAAGTGCACCTTTGGGGTAAGGTCAGGGAAGTTGCTAGGTTTCGTGGTCAGTGAAAGAGGAATTGAAGTTGATCCCGATAAGATACAGGCCATCCAGAATTTATCGCCTCCCAGCACACCAAGAGAAGTTCGAGGTTTTTTGGGGAGATTGAACTACATTTCTCGGTTTATCTCTCAGCTTACTTACAAATGTGATCCCATATTTAAGCTTCTCCGTAAGAATAATCCTGGGAAATGGAGCGAAGAATGTCAGGAGGCGTTTGATAAAATTAAGCAATATTTATCGAACCCTCCAGTGTTGGTGCCACCTGTTCCAGGGAAACCTTTAATCTTATACTTAACTGTATGTGAAAGTTCAATGGGATGTGTGCTGGGGCAGCAAGACGAAGCTAACCGAAAGGAGAGAGCTATTTACTACCTGAGTAAAAAGTTCACAGAATATGAATCCAAGTATTCTTCACTGGAGAAAATGTGTTGTGCATTAGCGTGGACTGCCAAAAGACTCAGACAGTATATGCTTTATCACACTACGTGGCTCATAGCAAAACTGGATCCCATTAAGTATATCTTCGAGAAGCCTTCTTTGTCTGGAAGAATTGCTAGATGGCAAGTAATGCTCTCGGAATATGATATTATATATATGAGCCAAAAAGCAATAAAAGGGAGCGCTATAGCAGAATTTCTTGCAGATCGCGCTACTGAAGAGTATGAGTCGATGAAGCTAGAATTTCCTGATGAAGACTTAATGACTATTTCTCAACTGGAGGAAGGGGGGCATGTAGAAAAATGTTGGAGAATGTACTTTGATGGAGCTGCTAATGCCTTGGGACATGGAATTGGGGCAATTCTGATTTCTCCAGAAGAACGATATTATCCTGTAACAGCGAGGTTAAATTTCAATTGCACAAATAACATCGCTGAGTATGAGGCATGTGTTATGGGTTTGCAAGCTGCTACAGAAAGAAGAGTAAAAGCACTGAAAGTGTTCGGAGACTCAGCTCTAGTTATATACCAGTTTAAACGAGAATGGGAGACGAGAGATTCAAAACTCGTTCCGTATCATAAGTATATTCTAGAGTTGACGAAACAATTTGAAGATGTCCAGTTCGATCACTTACCTCGAGAAGAAAATGTGATTGCTGATGCATTGGCTACTCTGGCTGCAATGATTCGAATTAATGATGACACCGACATTCAGCCCATCAAGTTAGATGTTAAGGATATACCAGCGTATTGTTCTAATGTAGAGGGGGAAGAAGATGGAAAACCCTGGTATTATGACATCTTACAATATGTCAAGGATCAGCAGTATCCAGTTCATGCAACAAAAAATGATAAAAGGGTCATCCGAAGATTGGCTATGAGCTTTTTCCTGGATGGGGATATCCTTTACAAAAGAAGCAAGGATCAAGTACTATTGAGGTGTGTAAATGAGACTGAAGCGAAAAAAATCATTGAAGAGGTGCATGATGGAATATGTGGGGCACATACTAGTGGACATATGATGGCAAGACAGATTATGAGAGCGGGATATTACTGGTTGACGATGGAGAATGATTGCATTGATTATGCTCGTAAATGCCATAAATGCCAGATATATGCTGATAAGATTCATGCTCCGCCGTCTGCTTTACATGTTATGGCACCACCATGGCCATTTTCAATGTGGGGCATGGATGTCATTGGTCCAATCACCCCAAAGGCTTCTAACAGGCACAGATTCATTTTTGTGATGATAGATTACTTCACAAAATGGGTAGAAGCAGCTTCATATGCAAACGTGACACACTCCGTGGTTTGCAAGTTCATAAAAAAGGAGATTATCTGTAGATATGGACTTCCGGAAAAAATCATTTCAGACAATGCCAAGAATCTAAATAGCAAGATGATGCAAGAAATATGTGCTCAATATAAGATCAAGCATCATAACTCGGCACCATACCGTCCAAAAATGAATGGGGCAGTTGAGGCAGCCAATAAGAACATAAAGAGGATTTTGGAAAAAATGATCGAGACTTACAAAGATTGGCATGAGAAGTTACCATTCGCATTGCATGCATACCGAACGTCAGTTCGCACCTCTACTGGGGCAACCCCATTTTCTTTGGTTTATGGGATGGAAGCTGTACTACCAGTGGAAGTAGAGATCCCCTCTTTGAGAGTTTTAAAAAAAGTTGAGTTAGAAGAAGCCGAATGGATTCGTGAACGTTATGAGCAGTTAAATTTCATAGAAGAGAAGAGATTGACTGCACTGTGCCATGGTCAGTTATACCAAAGAAGAATGATGAGGGCTCATGATAAGAAGACTCGGCCTCGTTGCTTTCGAGAAGGAGAGTTGGTTTTGAAAAGAATTCTCCCAATCCAGCACGATAGTAGAGGAAAATAGACTCCGAATTGGGAAGGGCCGTATGTGGTGAAACGGGCTTTTTCGGGTGGAGCATTGATACTGACTGAGATGGATGGAAACGATTTACCCCATCCTGTAAATTCCGATGCTGTGAAGAAATACTATGCTTGAAAAAAATACAAAAAAAATAAAAAAATAAAAAAAATGAAAAAATGGAAAAAATGAAAAATGATGAAAAATGAAAAAAAAATGGAAAAAATGGAAAAAAAGAAAAAAGTGAATGAAAAAGGAGGACTCAAGGCGAAAACCCAAAAAGGGCGGTTTGAGTCATAGGGGGTTGTCTAAGTTGAAAACCTGAAAAGGCAGCTTAGATAAGGAGGATACGGCATCGAATTTAAAAGTCTGCTGATATAGGGGCTAGCAAGTTCGGAAGAGTTCCAAGTTGTTAAATACATCAGAGGGTTGAGTTTTCAGAAAAGACTTTGAGATGTGTTATCATGATTATCTGATTGTTCATTTTGGGCTTTGTCCCCATACCTATCCTTGTAATTCTTTCTTGACCAAAGTTTGCCAACATTTTGCTAATAAGAGACATTCTATTCCATTCTTTGTGTCTTTTTTCTTATGACTGTTTCTCAACATTCAGATTCTTTTCTTCTTAATACCCCACCATTGAAGAAATGTGCAAATGCATTCTTACTTTTTGAATTTGAAATAATGATTGATGAATGAATAACAACAGGAAAGATTTTTACATTACATTGAATGAGTCAAGAGTGAAAAAGGCAGAATCGACATGTTCAGTTCCTAATTAGGAAATTGAATCTAGGAAGAGATTTCTTACAAGAAGAATGTGAGTGGAAAGGACAATTGAGAGCTATACTGGTTCGATCTTAGAAGAGCAGTGCAATTGGATCCTTGAGGAATCAAAGGGCTTGACACCCAAGAAAGAAAAAAAAAAGCTTGAGAAACTTGAGTACCATACATTGAACATGAATTAATTGGCCAACATTTGCATAGCATGCATTGAAAATCATGCACATTGCATAGCATACACTACTTTTAGGAAAGTATAGTGTACAAATTCAAGAAGCAGGGGTGTTCCAACATCCCACATGGAAAAGACAGGTATAAAAAGACTTTGCAAGTTTGAGAAGAAACTTGTCAGGTAAGTTCCTAATCCTTGAAATAGGATGTCTCTTGGTATCAGGGTTGATTTATAAGACCTTTGGGCATAATCTCCTAAAATCACTTCAAACACAACTTTCAACTCCTTCGGACATGATTGTCTAGGAGTATTTACTTTTTCAAAGTTCGTTGCCTCTGTTTAGAGGAGCAATTTACTTTTTCAAAGTCGTGGTACCTCTGTTTAGAGGAGCAATTTACTTTTCAAAGTTCGTTGCCTCTGTTTAGAGGAGCAATTTACTTTTCAAAGTCGTGGTGCCTCTGTTTAGAGGAGCAATTTACTTTTCCAAAGTCGTGGTACCTCTGTTGAGAGGAGCAATTTACTTTTCAAAGTTCGTTGCCTCTGTTTAGAGGAGCAATTTTCTTTTCAAAGTTCGTTGCCTCTGTTTAGAGGAGCAATTTATTTTTCAAAGTCGTGGTGCCTCTGTTGAGAGGAGCAATTTATTTTTCCAAAGTCGTGGTGCCTCTGTTTAGAGGAGCAATTTACTTTTCAAAGTCGTGGTGCCTCTGTTGAGAGGAGCAATTTACTTTTCCAAAGTCGTGGTGCCTCTATTGAGAAGAGCAATTTACTTTCCAAAGTCCGTTGCCTCTGTTTAGAGGAGCAATTTACTTTCAAAAGTCGTTGAGTCTCTGTTTAGAGGAGCTTCGGCCAAAAAAAAACAAAAAAAAAAAAACAAAAAAACAAAAACAAAAAAAATCAAAAAAATCAAAAAAATAAAAACAAAAATAAAAAAAAATCAAAAATAAAAATGTTGAGTTGAGTCTTGATTGGGTGTCTACGTCTTTGCGCAATTTTTGTTTCACAGAAAATGTGCAAAGAGGGGCAGCTGTAGACACCCAATTGGGTCCGGGCCCAGATCAATTGGGCCTGACCCAAATGGGTAAGGCCCATTTCAATCCTGTATATTTTTTTTTCTTCTTTTGTATTTTATGTATTCTATTATTATTATTATTATTATTATGTATATCTTTATTTATTTATTTATTTTTATTCAGATTAGATTTATATGTATTTTATTTATACAGTTATATATTATTATTATTTTTTTTGTGTAATATATTTTTGGGTTTATCTTATTTTATTTGTTATTATTTTTTTTTAATCATCTGTTAATTCTATCTTCTTTTTCCCGAATTATCTGATATTATTTTTAATTTTTAATTTTTGATTTTCTTTTCTAATTATCTAGTTTTTTTTTATTTTGATTTTGGAGGGCTAAGATTGAAGGCTGAAGAATCCCATTGGAAGTGGAAATTCAATCAGAAGAGTCCAGTGGGATTCAAAGATTGAATTCCCGTCCAAGGAGGAATTGGGATTGATCAGAAACTCCTGATCAATCCCTATATAAAGCACCTCCTGGAACAGTTCAGGAACACATAGAAAACAGTAAGCAAAGCTACTGATTTAAGAGAAAAGGAGGCGTATAGGAAGCTAGGAAAAGTTTAGGAGTGTTCTGGGAGTGAGAAAAAAATTTTTAGAAATTTTTGGCGAAAATTTTTTCTGGAAATTTCTGGGAAATTTCCAGATTCCGACGAAAATTCCGACGAAGTTTGAATTTTCCGACGAAAATTCCGGCCAACATTGAAGTTTTCGGTGACCTGCCCAGTTTTCGGCGAAGAATCCCAGAAACCGGCTACTTTTCGGCCAACTTTCCGGTGAAATTTCCAGATTCCGGCGAAAATTTCCAGAATCCGGCACCGGTGTTCTTCGGTTTCTAGAGAGAAGGGAGAGAAAAAGGAAGAAGAGAGAGAGGGGGAGGAGCGTTCTGCCGAAAAACGGAGGAAGGTGCCTTTTATACCCTCCCAAAACGACGTCGTTTTGGCCTTAAGTAACCCAGAGGATCCGCGCGTTTTGCCTCAACCCGACCCGACCCGGGCGTCGACCCGCTTTCTGACCCGCGCGTGCCAGCCCCCTCCGAGTCGAGCCGAGCCGAGCCAAGCCGAGCCAAGCCGCCAAGCCGCTCCCCCCGAGCCGTTTTCCTGCCTTGAGCCGAGCCGAGCCGAGCCGCGATCCGAGCCGCTCCAGGTTTTTTTTTTTTTTTTGAATTTTTTTGAATTTTTTTGAATTTTTTTATTTTATTTGTTTATTTGTTTATTTTATTTTTTATTTATTAGATTAGGTTTATGTAATATTCTTTTTATTATTTTTTATTATTTTATTTTCTTTAAATAAAAATAAAAAAATTCCAAAAAAATATATTTTTAGGGAAAAGTTGAAAGTATCAATTTTTCTTAGAAATAAATTTCCAAAAAATATTTTTGGGGAAAAGTTGAAAGTATCAATTTTCCTCAGAAATAAATTTCAAAAAAAAAACATTTTTAGGGAAAAGTTGAAAGTATCAATTTTCCTTAGAAATAAAATTCCAAAAACTATTTTTGGGGAAAAGTTGAAAGTATCAATTTTCCTTAGAAATAAATTTTCAAAAAAAGGGTTTTTGAGGAAAAGTTGAAAGTATCAATTTTCCTTGAAAATCGAAATTTCCAAAAAAAATATTTTTGGGGAAAAGTTGAAAGTATCAATTTTCTTTAGAAATAAATTTTCAAAAAAAAAAGGGGGTTTTTGAGGAAAAGTTGAAAGTATCAATTTTCCTTGAAAATCGAAATTTTCAAAAAATATTTTTAGGGAAAAGTTGAAAGTATCAATTTTCCCTACAAAAAAAATCATTCTTTCATTCCTTTCTATCTTAATTTTGATCTTGTTTTTTTTTTTTTTCTCTTTCTTTAAATAATCCGACGACGGAGCCTCTGTAAGTGAAACAGTAGTTTTCTTGCATACTCCTGAGGTGAGGGAATTTTCTCAATTTTCTGCTAAAAGTATTAGAGTCAATTGAGAATAATTTCCAATAACTAATTACTTGGTAAAATTTTAAAGCTTTTGGATAACACAAATTTAAGCTGGTACCATCTTTTGATGGGCGTTGTGAGGGTGCTATAACCTTCCTCACACGTAACCGAACTCCCGAACCCTGTTCTGGTTAGTAGACCTGAACCTATTCTTTTAGGGACCCTTAAGCTTAGGTGTTCCCTGAAAGGACAGATTCCTTAGGTGGCCAATCGCACCTAGACAAAAAAGATTGGTGGCGACTCCCTAAAGTCAATGTCTAGCGATAGATCCCCGGATCTAGACGTTACGACACTCCCTATTATGAAAAGATGATAGGGAATGCAACAAAGAATTTTGCTGATATGGTAATCTCTGGAGAAATTATTGAAAGTGCCATAAAAAATGGCAAGTTGAGAGGAGGAGAAACCAAGAAGACATCAGAAAAGAAAGAAGCTCAAGCTCAAGCTGTGAGCTTTGATAGACAACAATTCGGGGGTTATCAACCCTATCCATCCCAAGGTTACTCTCCATACTATCCTGCTGTGAATAATGCCTCATCCTACCCCTACCAGCTAGCCCCACAACCATCTTATTCATCCACTTACCGCCTTAACATTCAAGCTCTTGTAAGAACCCAAATTCGTCCTACTCACCCAGCAAGTGGCTCACGAGAACAACGGCCTACTCGAGAAAAACCTGTATTTGATCCAATCCCTATGACTTATACAGAGTTATATCGAAAACTCTATAATAGCCACTTGATTGCCCCCAGCCATGTGGAACCACTTAAACCACCATATCCAAAGTGGTACGATCCTACAGCTCGTTGTGGCTATCATTATGGAATTACTGGCCATTCTACTGAAAATTGCACTGCTTTAAAGTATAAGGTGCAACGGTTGATCAATGATGGAATGGTAAGTTTTGATCAAGGAAAAGCAACAGCACCTAATGTTAGTGTACTGAGCGAAAGTCAAGAACAGAAAGGATCCAGAGATTCACAATGAATTGAGGGGCAAGATATCAATGGAGATAAGGCTGGTTGAAGGTTTCTTCTGTCATTTTGGGATTTTTTTTTTCAAACAATGTTAGATTTTTTTGCAATATGACTTCACTTGTTATCATTTTAATAAAGGCAAGTCAGTGCATTTCATTACATTTTTCTCTTTCACTTGACCATTACTCCATGCTTTGTTACCTTTCATAACTTCACATTCCCATTCTTAAATTTCAGATGATGAATATTTAGACAATGATAACAATAATTCTGAGATTTAATTTTGAGAACTCATCCACGTCAATATGAGGAGATGATTTGAGCAAAAAGTAAGCTATTACTGAAGGTGAAATAGATATGTCTTGAAGGTGTGTAATCTTTTATACAAGTTCATGAGCTTTGTTCAATAGATGATGTTCAAGAAAGGTATTCACAATTGAGATGAAAAATGGCCATCTTTCTTTTACCATTTGAAAAACCATTTATTGTTACCCCTTTGAGCTTATCATTTTTTTGAAGAACCCCAACCAAGGATCGCCCTCTACACTGGAGGGTAATTTTTGAAAAAAAAAAAAAAAAAAACCACAAAAGGTCTCAAAGATGAAAAGAGAAAGAAAAGCAAAAGAAAAAATAAATGCCACACATGACTTGGGGCAAAGTAATGAGAATCTTTTGTGTGAGGAAAGAAAAAATAGTGAAACGATGTGGGGCAAAATGTCAAGCTGCATCAAATGATCCTTCGGTCTTGAACCTTTTTAATACATGTTTTGAGCCTATTATATCTATTTTTTTATGACCCTTCACCTTGGCCTACATTACAACCTTGAAAAGTCCATTTGGATCAAATGTGAATACTCAACTTGAATGATCATATGTTGAACGAAGGTATGCTCATGAGGAAGCAATGAAATCATGGTCTAAAGTTGGACGTATGAAAGATATCAACAATGGATGGAAAAATGATGAAAAAAAAAGAAAAAAAAAGAAAAAAAAAAGAAAAAATGAGAAAAAAAGAAGGAAAAAAAATGAGAAAATGAGAAAAAGATATTCAAATTGAAAACCTGAAAGGGTGATTTTAGTAGAAAAAAAAATCAAGTCAAATGGCTCACATGAATGAAAGATCAAAGACATCTGAAGATCTCTCAAAGATTGGGGCAAAGTTTGCTAAACTCAAGATGACTTCAACTATAAATGGAATGAGTTTTTGAAAAAGAATCCTAGATTAATGTTGAGAATTGTCTGAATATTCATCATTTGGACATACCATCCATCCCAATGACATGTATCCAATTCACTTCCTTTCCCATTTGCTTTCTACCAAAATAGATCTCCATTGATTATCTTTACCATAATTCACTTTCTGTCCTCTTATTGTTACACCCTTAGAATGAATTGAGAAAATGCTTGATTGCATTATATTTGTCAAAATTTGAAATGATAATGAATGAATGAACATGTGCTTAAAAGAATCTTACATTCATTTGAAAAGAAATCTAAGATGATGAAGAAATGGTAGAAACCTAAAAGAGATGATGAGGCAAATCTTGAAAAGTGATGAATTGATCGATATAACTTGCAAGATATGATTGAATGACGAAGACAATCAGTAGACAAAGTCTATTTTGGAATGGTTGATGTTGAGACAAGGACCCAATGATGGTGGATGAAATTTGTTTTGAAATTTGCTAGTGCTGAGAAATTCATTGAATGATGGTCAAGGGATGATCGATTGATGAAGTTTATTCCAAAGTATTGAAAAACAGAACAAGGAAAGAATGTGAGTGGAAAGGACAATTGAGAGCTACACTGGTTCGATCTTAGAAGAGCAGTGCAATTGGATCCTTGAGGAATCAAAGGGCTTGACACCCAAGAAAAAAAAAAAGAGCTTGAGAAACTTGAGTACCATACATTAAACAGGAAATAATTGGCCAACATTTGCATAGCATGCATTGAAAATCATGCACATTGCATAGCATACACTACTTTCAGGAAAGTATAGTGTACAAATTCAAGAAGCAGGGGTGTTCCAACATCCCACATGGAAAAGACAGATATGAAAAGACTTTGCAAGTTTGAGAAGAAACTTGTCAGGTAAGTTCTTAATCCTTAAAATAGGATGTCTCTTGGTATCAGGGTTGATTTATAAGACCTTTGGGCATAATCTCCTGAAATCCCTTCAAACACAACTTTCAACTCCTTCGGACACGATTGTCTAGGAGTATTTACTTTTCAAAGTTCGTTGCCTCTGTTTAGAGGAGCAATTTACTTTTCCAAAGTCGTGGTACCTCTGTTTAGAGGAGCAATTTACTTTTCAAAGTTCGTTGCCTCTGTTTAGAGGAGCAATTTACTTTTCAAAGTTCGTTGCCTCTGTTTAGAGGAGCAATTTACTTTTCAAAGTCGTGGTGCCTCTGTTTAGAGGAGCAATTTACTTTTCAAAGTTTGTTGCCTCTGTTTAGAGGAGCAATTTACTTTTCAAAGTCGTGGTGCCTCTGTTTAGAGGAGCAATTTACTTTTCCAAAGTCGTGGTACCTCTGTTTAGAGGAGCAATTTACTTTCCAAAAGTCGTGGTGCCTCTGTTTAGAGGAGCTTTGGTAAAAAAAAAAAAACAAAAAAAACAAAAAAAACAAAAAAAAAACAAAAAAACAAAAAAACAAAAAAAAAACAAAAAAACCAAAAAATGTTGAGTTGAGTCTTGATTGGGTGTCTACGTCTTTGCGCAATTTCTGTTTCACAGAAAATGTACAAAGAGGGGCAGCTGTAGACACCCAATTGGATCCGGCCCAGATCAATTGGGCCTGGCCCAAATGGGTAAGCCCAATTCAATTTTATCTTGTATTTTTTTTTCTCTTTTCTTCTTCTTTTGTATTTTATGTATTGTATTATTTATTATTATTATTATGTATTAATATATGTATATATTTATTTATTTATTTTTTGTTAATATTTATGTGTATTTTATTATTTATGTATATATATATATATTTTTTTTATCTTTTTTATTTTATTCATTTTTGTATTTTTACTTATCTAATTATATATCTGATATATTTTTTTATTATTATTTATCCTATAATATCTGCTGATTTATCTTCTCTAATTATCTAGTTTTTTATTTTATTTGATTTTGATTTTGGAGGGCTGAGATTGAAGGCTGAAGAATCCCATTGGAAATGGGAATTCAATCAGAAGAGTCAGTGGGATTCAAAGATTGAATTCCCGTCCAAGGAGGAATTGGGATTGATCAGGAACTTCTGATCAATCCCTATAAAAGGGACTCTGGAACAGAATGCTGAAGACACAAAAAACAGAAAGCAAAGCTACTGATTTGAGAGAAAAAGAGGCGTATAGGAAGCTAAGAAAAGTTTATGAGTGTTCTGGGAGTGAGAAAAATTTTTTAAAAATTTTTGGCGAAAATTTTTTCTGGAAATTTTTGGGAAATTTCCAGATTCCGGCGAAATTCCGGCGAAGTTTGAATTTTTCCGGTGAAAATTTCGGCTAACCTTGAAGCTTCCGGTGACCTACCCAGTTTTCGGTGAAGAATCCCAAAAACCGGCGATCTTTCGGCCAACTTCCGACGAAATTTCCAGATTCCGACGATATTTTCCAGAATCCGGCACCGGTGTTCTTCGGTTTTTAGAGAGAAGGGAGAGAAAAAGGGAAGAAGAGAGAGAGAGGGAGGAGCGTTCTGCCAAAAAAACGAAAGGGATTGCCTTTTATACCCTCCCAAAACGACGTCGTTTTGGCCTTAAGTAACCC